>NC_133408.1:50910000-51227500 GCF_049350105.2 Macaca mulatta | reverse complement strand
GGCGACAGAGCAAGACTCTTGTCTCAAAACAAAAACAACAACGAAAACAAATTTAAAACTGCTCTCCAATGTCCAAAAAATTTTAACCTTTAAGGTGAAAAAAAAAAAAAAAAAAAAAAAACCACACCACAAACTGGCCAGGCGCTGTGGCTCAAACCTGTAATCCCAGCACTTTGGGAGGCCACAGTGGGCAGATCACGAGGTCAGGAGTTCAAGACCAGCCTGGCCAACATGGTGAAACCTTGTCTCTACTAAAAGTACAAAAATTAGCTGGGCGTGATGGTGCGCGTCTGTAATCCCAGCTATTCAGTAGGCTGAGGCAGGAGAATCGCTTGAACCCGGGAGGTGGAGGTTGCAGTAAGCCGAGATTGTACTGCACTCCAGTCTGGGTGACACAGCAAGACTGAGTGACAGAGCGAGACTCCGTCTCAGAAAAAAAAAAAAAAAAAAAAAAAACTGGTAAGTTGTGAAACCCTGTACCTAGTTGTCACGTCTTTATTCTTCCTCAATCTAGAACAATTTGCAGCCTTTGAGTTTCATGACCTTGATATTTTAGGAGATTACAGGGAAGTGATTTTGTAGACTGTCCTTCCATTTTGGTTTGTCCACTTCTTCCTGACAATGAGACCACCATGACTGACACATTTTGGACAGAAATACCACAAAACTGATGCTATGTTCTCACTGTAGCCAAATGTCCGTTGGAGCCATCACTTCATTAAGATGTCCGTCACTTCATTAAGATGCTTTTTTTGGCTGGGTGCGGTGGTTCACGCCTGTAATCCCAACACTTTGGGAGGCCGAGGCGGGCAGATGACGAGGTCAGGAGTTCGAGACCAGCCTGGCCAACACGGTAAAACCCCATCTCTACTACAAATTTTTAAAAGTAGCCAAGCATGGTGGCACGCAACTGTAACCCCAGCTACTCAGGTGCCTGAGTGCCTGAGGCAGGAGAATCGCTTGAACCCGAGAGGCGGAGGTTGCAGTGAGCCGAGATGGTGCCACCACTGCACTCAAGGCTGGGCAATAGAGTGAGATTCTGTCTCAAAAAAAAAAAAAAAGCTACAAAAAATTAGTTGGGCATGGTGGCAGGCGCCTGTAATCCCAGCTACTCAAGAGGCCGAGGCAGGAGAATCGCTTGAACCCAGGAGGCGGAGGTTGCAATAAGCCGAGATTGCGCCACTGCACTCCAGCCTGGGCGACAAACAGACTCCAGCTCAAAAAAAAAAAAAAAAAAAAAAAAAAAACAGAAAAAGCAAGACCAAACCATGCCTTTTTTTTTTTTTTTTTTTCTTTTTTTGAGACAGGGTCTCACTCTGTCACCCAGGCTGGAGTGTAGTGGCGCAATCATAGCTCACAGCAGCCTCGACCTCCCAGGCTCAAGCGATCCTCCCTTCTCAGCATCCCAAGTAGCTGGGACTACAGTCATGAGCCACCATGACTGGCTTTTTCCTGTCATTTATTTTGATGCTCAAATTGTCCCAGATTTGATCAGTGGATGCCCCTTGCTGACCTCTTGTCATCTTGACAAACCCCGTCATTCTTTAATCACTTCCTTTCTTTCTGGCTCAACAAGATATTTCAGGCTCATCTTGTTTCTCCCTGTCGTGGCGCTGAGTTTGCCATTTCTTCAAGAATACTTGGTTTCTTTTTAAGGAGGAATAGTATTTAGAAACCAGGATCTCCGTGGTAGGCACATTCAATGCAATTAGGGTCATTCTATACCAGGGTCCACTCTGTGGGCACACATTTATACACACACATAAACATATTTATGTCTGTTTATTTCTTTATCTGTCTACATAAACTGGGGGAAAATAGTTTATTTTAAATTCCGCTTTAAAAGCACAAGTTTCATCCTTGTCTTTTTTTAACCTTTCCATATACATACTACATATATATTATATATATTATATATATTATATATATAAAATATATATATTTTATATATATATATATATTTTAAACAGGGTCTCACTCTGTTTCCCAGGCTGGAGTGCAGTGGTGTAATCATGGCTAACTGCAGCCTCAATCTCCTGGACTCAAGCCATCCTCCCACCTCAGCCTCCTGAGTAGCTGGGACTACAGGCACTCGCCACCATACCCAGTTCATTTTCTTTTCTTTTTTTTTTTTTTTGAGACAGAATCTTACTCTGTCACCCAGGCTGGGGTTCAGTGGTGTAGGGTCCAGCCCTACGGGGCTTAGCAGGTGTTCTCCCCATGTGCAAAGACGAGAGATTGTAAGAAATAAAGACACAAGACAAAGAGATAAAGAGAAAACAGCTGGGCCCAGGGGACCACTACCATGAAAACGCGGAGACCGGTAGTGGCCCCGAACGGCTGGGAGCGTTGATATTTACTGCATACAAGACAAGGGGGGCAGGGTAAGGAGGGTGAATCTTCTAAGTGATTGACAAGGTGAAGCAAGTCACATGATCACAGGACAGGGGGCCCTTCCCTCTTAGGTAGCCGAAGCAGAGAGAGAGAAGGCAGCCTACGTCAGCGTTTTCTTCTATGCGCTTATAAGAAAGATCAAAGACTTGAAGACTTTCACGATTCCTTCTACCGCTATCTACTACAGACTTCAAAGAGGAACCAGGAGTACAGGAGGAACATGAAAGAGGACGAGGAACGTGACCATTGAAGCACAGCGCCATAGGGTGGGGTTTAGGCCTCCGGATGACTGTGGGCAGGCCTGGATAATATCCAGCCTCCCACAAGAAGCTGGTGGAGCAGAGTGTTCCCTGACTCCTCCAAGGAAAGGAGACTCCCTTTCCCGGTCTGCTAAGTAATGGGTATCTTCCCAGACACTGGCATTACCGCTTGACCAAGGAGCCCTCAAGCAACCCTTATGTGGGCGTGACAGAAGGCTCACGTCTTGCCTTCTAGGTCACTTCTCACAATGTCCCTTCAGCACCTGACCCTATACCCACCGTTTATCCCTAGGTTATATTAGTAATTCAATAAAGAGTAATATTAAAAGCTAATGATTAATGATGTTTATAATAATGATTGATAATTGTCCATGATCATCTCTATATCTAATTTGTATTATGACTATTCTTATTCTAACTATTTTCTTTATTATACTGAAACAGTTTGTGCCTTCAGTCTCTTGCCTTGGCACCTAGGTAATCCTCCGCCCACAAGGGGCAAGATCTCAGCTCACTACTACCTCCGCCTCCAGGTTAAAGCGATACTCATGCCTCGGCCTCCTGAGTAACTGAGATTACAGGCACGGACCACCACACCTGGCTAATTTCTGTATTTTTAGTAGAGATGGGGTTTTGCCATGTTGGCCAGGCTGTTTTTGAACTCTCAACCTCAGGTGATCTGCCCACCTCGGCCTCCAAAAGTGTTTTAAAATTACAGGCATGAGCCACCATGCCTGCCCTAATTTTTTTTTTTTTAGAGTCAGGGTCTTGCTATATTGCCCAGGCTGGTCTCAAACTCCTGGGCTCAAGCGATTATCCTGCCTTAGCCTCCCAAAGTGCTGGGATTACAGGTGAAAGTCACTGCACCTGGGTCTCTCTCCTTTTTTTATTTTATTTTATTTATCTTTTTTTTTTTTTTTTTTTTTTTTGAGACAGGGTCTCACTCTGTTGCCCAGGCAGGAGTACAATGACACAATCTCGGCTCACTGCAACATCTGCCTCCCAGGTTCAAGCAATTCTAGTGCCTCAGCCTCCCGAGTAGCTGGGACTACAGGTGGGCACCACCACGCCCGGCTAATTTTTGTATTTTTAGTAGACACAGGGTTTCACCATGTTGCCCAGGTTGGTCACGAACTCCTGAGCTCAGGCGATCTGCTGCCTTGGCCTCCCAAAGTGTTGGGATGACAGGCATGCACCATGGCTCCCAGTCAGACTAGCCCATGTTTCTAAGAGCTTTACAGTCATTCATTCAGCCCACAAATATTTACTGAGTACCTACTGTGTTCAAAGTATGTTTCCAAGTGGCAGACGTAAATCAAGACAAAGTTCCTTGAGCTCATGGACCTCACATTCCAATGAGGGGAAATAGATCGTAAACAGATTAACAAGTATATCAGATGGCAAGAAGTACAGTACTGTGGAGAAGAATTAAGCAGGGAGAGGAAATGAGGAGGGAACAGGCGATTGCTATTTTATTTTATTTTGTTTTGTTTTGTTTTATTTTTGAGACTGAATCTTACTGTGTTTCCCAGGCTGGTGTGCGGTGGTTTGATCTCGGCTCACTGCAACCTCCACCTCCTGGGTTCAAGGGATTCTCCCGCCTCAGCCTCCGAAGTAACTGGGACTACAGGCGCCCACCACCACACCTGGCTAATTTTTTGTATTTTTGGTAGAGACACAGTTTCACCACGTTGGCCAGGCTGGTCTTGAACTCCTGACCTCAAGTGATCCACCCGCCTTGGCCTCCCAAAGTTCTGGGATTACAGGTGTGAGCCACTGCAGCCAGCCCAGTTGCTATTTTACATAATTCTATGGTTACCGTAAGGAGATCACAAATAATCACCTACCATTTAGATGAAAAACAACCAACCTAATCACTCTCATGACTCAGAGTGATATTTTCAATGACAGCATCATTAATAGGCTCAGAAAGTGCTGTGTTCCACAAGTATGAGTTAGCAAAACATTAAAAACAGCAAAATAGGCCGGGTGCGGTGGCTCACGCCTGTCATCCCAGCACTTTGGGAGGCTGAGGCGGGCGGATCACGAGGTCAGGAGATCGAGACCATCCTGGCTAACACGGTGAAACCCCGTCTCTACTAAAAATACAGAAACTTAGCCAGGCATAGTGGCGGGCGCCTGTAATCCCAGCTGCTGGGGTGACTGAGGCAGGAGAATGGTGGGAACCTGGGGGCGGAGCTTGCAGTGAGCCGAGATTGCGCCACTGCACTCCAGCCTGGGCCACAGAGCGAGACTCCGTCTCGAAAAAAAAATAAAAAGAAAAAAGAAAAATAAAAAAGTGCTGTGTTTCCAAGCAAAAGGGAAGATGATGTGTTTGAGGAAACTAGGGAACTTGAAAGAGGCACTAGGGGATGACACATAACAAAGACAATGACCATGGGAGGCAGAAATGCGAATAAAGAGTTTGCATAAACTTTCAGAAACCACAAGAGTGGAAAAGCAATGTTTCTAAATAAAATTATTCTTTAAAATATAAGATTTTAGGCCAGGTGTGGTGGCTCATGCTTGTAATCCCAGCACTTCAGGAGGCCGAGGTGGGCAGATCACTTGAGGTCAGGAGTTTGAGATCTGCCTGACCAACATGGTGAAACTCTGTCTCTACTAAAAATACAAAAATTAGCCGGGCACAGCAGTGCACAGCTGTTATACCAGGTACTCTGGAGGCTGAGGTGAGAGGGTCACTTGAACCCGGGAGGCAGAGGTTGCAGTGAGCCAAGATCGTGCCACTGCACTCCAGCCTGGGAGACAGAGCAAGACTCCATGTCAAAAAAAAAGAAATTAAAATAACGTTGGGCGCAGTGGCTCACGCCTGTAATCCCAGCACTTTGGGAGGCCAAGGCAGGCAGATCACCTGAGGTTGGGAGTTCGAGACCAGTCTGACCAACATGGAGAAACCCCGTCTCTACTAAAAAAATACAAAATTAGGCGTGGTGGCACATGCCTGTACTCTCAGTTACTCAGGAGGCTGAGGCAGGAGAATCGCTTGAACCCAGGAGGCGGAAGTTGCAGTGAGCCGAAATTGTGCCATTGCACTCCAACCTGGGTGACAAGAGCGAGACTTCATCTCAAAATAAATAAATAAATAAATAAACAAAATATGGGATTTTTAAAGTCTAAATTTTAACTATTTAACTAAATACTATAAGGGAGTTGATTATTCATCTGTATCTCTAAAAGTTTAAATTAGAATTTGGGACAAAATTTTTTTAATCTCATTGAGAGAAAGAGGAAAGGAATTTACATTCAGGCATATAGTAAATTTCATCCCAAAGCACTATGCAAATGTCACACACTAAGCACCAGGACTCCTTCCCTGGCCACCCACATCCTGCTCCCACATGATGGCTGAGCCCAGGCCTGGGGTTGAGCCAGGAGATGGTTCCCAGCTAATGGTGAACTGGGATGGGGAGAGAGAGCTACCAGGTGGGCTGGGGGGCTGGGCATGGTGATCAAAACACCAGGGATTGGCAGGGCCTGGCAATTTAAGCACTGCCACCCAAGCCTTATGACTTTGTATGCCTCAATGTCCTCATCTGTGAAATGGAGCTAGTAGAGGGCCTCCCTAACAGAGTCATAGTAAGGGTTAAAGGAGGCAGGTGCCTCACACCGTGGCCAGTGCTTTGTATAAAGCACAGGTTAGGGCACCAAACGCCTTTTGAGAGGCTGAGGCAGGGGGATGGCTTGAGCCCAGGAATTCGAGATAAGCCTGGGCAACATAGCAAGACCCTGTACTTTTATTTTTTTTCCTTCCTTCCTTCCTTCCTTCCTTCCTTCCTTCCTTCTTTCCTTCCTTCCTTCCTACCTTCCTTCCTTCCTTCCTTCTCTCTCTCTCTCTTTCTTTCTTTATTTTCACCCTGCAATTTTTAAAAATTAAATTACAAAAAGAAAAACAAAATGGACCAGGGCCAGCTTCCCAGGAGAGGAGAAAAGGGGAATAAGCCTGCCAGACCCAATAAAGCAACAAGAAGAGAATCTCAACTACACACACACACACAAAAAAAAAAAAACAGACACACACACAGACACGCAAACAGAACACACACACAGACACACACACACAGATACACACAGACACACACACAGACATACACAGATACACACAGACACACACAGACATACACACACACAGATACACACAGACACACACAGATACACAGACACACAGATACACACACACACACACAAAACAGACACACACACAGACACGCAAACAACACACACACACACAGACACACACACAGACATACACAGATACACACAGACACACACAGACATACACACACACAGATACACACAGACATACACAGACACACAGACACACAGATACACACACACACACACACACACACACACACACACACACACAGCCATGCAGCCTGGGTCAGCTGCCCTTCCCATTCCACAGCCCCCACAACCAGGCTCCAGGAACAAGTCTGTTCCTGAATCCTACAAAAGCTTCCTTCTCTTCCTCCTCCGGACCCCAGCAGCCCCTGGGCCTCCTCATCGTTGTCCTGTCACCGTCACTGTGCCTCTCCTACCAGCCCCAGAGCTTCTGGAGGACAGGTGGTGACTGTCTTCATGCCAACCACCCCACACAGGTACAAGGCAAGGCAAGGCAAGGCAATACCGGCCCTGCCCAGCAGGTGGCAGCAGCGCTCAATGTCAGGATTGCAGCGGGCCTGGGCTCATCCCAACCCTTCCAGCCTATGGGATGGAAACACCAAGCTGTGCCCAGGAGCTCTGGGAGTTCCCAAATGCCCAGCCTTTGTCCTGTGCATGCTTTGTTTGTTTGTTTGTTTGCTTGTTTGTTTGTTTGTTTTGAGACGGAGTCTCGCTGTGTCGCCCAGGCTGGGGTGCAGTGGCGTGATTTTGACTTAGTGCAACCTCCACCTCCCGGGTTCAAGCGATTCTCCTGCCTCGGCCCCCCAAGTAGCTGGGAGTACAGGAACCTGCCACCACACCCAGCTTGTTTTGGGGTTTCACCATGTTGGCCAAGCTGATCTTGAACTCCTGACCTCAAGTGATCCGCCCACCTCAGCCTCCCAAAGTGCTGGGATTACAGGTGTGAGCCACTGTGCCCGGCCTGGCCTCACTTCCTTCGAGCGCATTCTCTTTCCTCCTCTACTCCAGGCCTTCTCGCCTCCTTGCTGTTTCTCATTCATGCCAGGCAGGCTCCCTCCTCATGGTTGTTGCACTTGCTCTTCCCTCTGCCCAGAAGTCTCTTCCCCAGATACCTACATGACTCACTCTCTCACGTCCTTCAGAGATTTACTCAAATACCACCTTCTCAGCAAGGACC
Organism: Macaca mulatta; assembly: GCF_049350105.2. NCBI lineage: Eukaryota > Metazoa > Chordata > Mammalia > Primates > Cercopithecidae > Macaca > Macaca mulatta. The sequence continues at coordinate 51,219,526 of NC_133408.1, read as the reverse complement.
TCCCTGACCAAATCATCTAGAATTGGAGCTGGGCGCAGCGGCGCTCGCCTGGAGTCTCAACTTCTCACGGGGCTGAGGCAGGTGGATCACTTGAGTGCAGGCATTCAAGACCAACCTGGGAACATATCAAGACCCCATCTCTGCAAAAAATACAAAAATTAACCAGGAGTGGTAGGGTACACCTGTAATCTCAGCTACTCGGGAGGCTGAGGCAAGAGGATCACTTGACCCCAGGAGTTCCAGGCTGCAGTGAGCCATGATCATGCCACTGCACTCCAGACTGGGCAACACAGCAAGACCCTGTCTTAAAAAAAAGAAGAAGAAAAAACTTGAACTGTACCAAAACTGGAATTCCTCCCTCAAACCCAGTAAGTAGTTCCTACTCTGTCTTTCCTTGATCTTCCTTGTAGCGTATCATCACCATTATATATGTTATTTATTTGTGTGTTTGGCATCTTTACTAGACCACAGACTCCATGGCGGCAAGGGCTTGTCCATCTTGTTTTCTGCCATATTCCCAACATCTAGAATAGTGGGCACATGATAGATGCTCAATAAATACTTTTTATTTTTATATATTTTTGGACAGGGCCTCACTCTCTTGTTCAGGCTGGTGTAGAGCAGCACAATCGTGGCTCACTGAAGGCTCAAACTCCTGGGCTCAAGCAATCCTCCCACCTCAGCCTCCTAAGTAGCTGAGAGTAGAGGTGTGCACCACCATGCTCAGCTAATTTTCAGAAAAAGATTTTTCTCTAGAGACGGGGGTCTCCCTGTGTTGCCCAGGTTGATCTTGAACTTCCAACCTCAAGCAATCCTCCTGCCTCAGCCTCCCAAAGTGCTGGGATTACCCAGCACCTCCCAAAATGCTGGGATTACTGAGCCACCACCACACTCAGCCTAATAAATACTTTTTAAATAAAGGAATGAAGGCTGGGCATGGTAGCTCATGCCTATAATCCCAGCACTTTGGGAGGCTGAGGTGGGTGGATCACCTGAGGTTAGGAGTTCGAGACCAGCCTGGCCAACATAGAGAAACCCCATCTCTACTAAAAATACAAAAAAATTAGCTGGATGTGGTGGCTCATGCCTGTAATCCCAGCTATCTGGGAGGCTGAGGCAGGAGAATTGCTTGAACCCGGGAGGTGGAAGTTGCCGTGGCCCAAGATTATGCCATTTTACTCCAGCCTGGGCGACAAGAGTGAAACTCAGTCTCTAAATAAATAAATAAAGGAATGATAATCTGGCCCTCAATGGGCTTCCCTTGTCTGCACAATAGTTTAGCATCCAAGGCCTCCTCCCTCCTTGGGCTCATCCCCCACCTATGTCTACCCATTCCCACCAGAGTGCCACAGCAGGCTCCTGAGGGGCTCCCAGTAGAGTGCTCCATTTTGAGAGCTCCCCACCCCCACCCCTGCCCCAGCGTCGTTCCTTTGTCCACTCCCTGCTGCAATCCCACTGCAAGAACCTGTTCGAATGTCACCACCTCTGGGAAGCCACTCTGGTTCCCTAACCTGCTAAAACCATGTCTGTCTCCCCAACTGCAGTGGGAACGTCTTGAGTGCAGAACAGTGGCCCCAGAGCACGGTTTCCCATTTAATGTTTGATGAACGAATGAATGATTAAATGAGGAAAATACTTAGCAGAAAAGCAGAGTTTAAAGTGAAGGGCAAGGCCAGGTGCAGTGTCTCATGCCTGTAATTCCAGCACATTGGGAAGCGGGTAGATCGCTTGAGTCCAGGAGTTCGAGACCAGCCTGGGCAATATGACGAAACCCCATCTCTACCAAAATACAGAGATTAGCCAGGAGTGGTGGCTCATGCCTGTAGTCCCAGCTACTCAGGAGGCTGAGGAGGGAGGTTCGCTTGAACCTGGGAGGTGGAGGTTGCAGCGAGCTGAGATTGTGCCATGGACTCCAGCCTGGACAACAGAGTGAGACCCCATCTCAAAAATAAAAATAAAAGCCGGGCACAGGGGCTCACACCTTAATCCCAGCACTTTGGGAGGCCGAGGCAGGTGGATCATTTGAGGTCAGGAGTTCAAGACCAGCCTGACCAACATGGTGAAGCTCCATCTCTACTACAAATACAAAAATTAGCCGGGAGTAGTGGCGGGTGCCTGTAATCCCAGCTGCTCAAGAAGCTGAGGCAGGAAAATAAGTTGAACATGGGAAGTGGAGGTTGCAGTGGGCCTAGATTGCACCACTGCACTGCAGCCTGGGCGAGAGAATGAGACTCAGCCTCAAAAACAAACAAACAAACAAACAAACAAAAGAGAGTGAAGTGAAAGGCACAGGTTCTTTTTTTTTTTTTTTTAGAGATAAAGTCTCGCTATGTTGCCCAGGCTGGTCTTAAACTCCTGGCCTCAAGCAATCCTCCATCCTTGGCCTCCCAAACTGCTGGATTATGGGCATGAGCCACTGTGCCTGGCCACATTTATTTCTTTATTCATTTTTCATGCTACTATTTAATATGCATCTCAATGAGTGATGCTTGGTGTGACACCAGGGCTCTCAGAGGGCAGGAGCTGAGCCTCCCTCTCCTGCCCTCTCCCCACGGGGCCAGACACTGGGCTCCGGGGACATACGTGTGACCCACCCCACTGACTCACCCTGCAGGCTAGACCAGGAGTCAGGCAGCCTCCTCTGTCACTTGTCATCTCTGGGCAAGTTCCTCTAGCACTTACATCCTTGCTTTTCCTATGTCAAATGGGACCCCATCAATGCCCATTCTGTGGGGCACCCAAAGTTGAAGCCGGGACAACTGGAAGGGGGTGTGGCTGTCCCCCCTGCCAGGCCACATCAGACCGTCTTGGGCCAGATTTTCCAGGGAAGAAAGGAAAGCTGGAACAGTGTCCCTAGCTTGCGTGGCAGCCAGCTAACCTGTGCCCATAGTCTGGGAGAGGTGCCAGGCCCAGACACACTGGGCAGCAGGGGGCTGGATTGGCTCCAGAGCTCCAATGCTTTGGCAGTCCTGGGTAAGGGAAGGGGTGTGCTTGGCTTAGGGTCAAGAGGGTGTGGGCCACAGAAGTGACAGCTGGGGGTGGTAGAGGGCACAGCGGGCTTATGGGGGTGTGTGCGAGACCACTGTTGCAACAAGATGCTGGCAGGGACCTTCAAAAGAACATCTGCTGTTGACTGGCCCCCCCCCACTCCCACTCCTCCACAGGTTTTCCCATGAGTCCTAGAGGAAGCCAGGCCCCAGGCTTCTAGACAGAAAATAGAACCTACCTTGGCCAAGCACAATCCCAGTGCTTTGGAAGGCCAAGCCAAGAGGACCGCTTGAGGCCAGGACTTCGAGACCAGCCTGGGCAACACGAGGAGAACCCGTCTCTACAAAAAGGAAAAAAGAGAAAATAGAACCTCAGGCCTAGAGCCAGAGCTCAGGACTGGGGATGCAGGGAAAGGAGAAGGAGAGGGGGCTAAAATTCACATCTCTTTCCCAAAGATAGAGGAGTTCCTGACTGGGTACAGTGGCTCACACCTGTAATCCCAGCACTCTGGGAGGCTGAGGCGGGCAGATCGAGGTCAGGAGGTTGAAACCAGCCTGGCCAACATGGTGAAATCCCGTCTCTACCAAAAATACAAAAAAATTAGTCAGGTGTGGTGGCGGGTGCCTGTAATCTCAGCTACTCAGGAGGCTGAGGCAGAGGAATTGCTTGAACCCGGGAGGCGGAGGTTGCAGTGAGCCAAGATCGTGCCACTGCACTCCAGCCTGGGCAATAGAGAGAGACTCCATCTCAAAAAAAAAAAAAAAAAAAATTAGTCTGGGTGTGGTGGCTCACGCCTGTAATCCCAGCACTTTGGAAGGCCGAGGCAGGCGGATCACAATGTCAGGAGTTCGAGACCAGCCTACCCAACATGGCGAAACCCCATCTCTACTAAAAATACAAAAAATTAGCCAGGCGTGGTGGCAGGCACCTGTAATCCCAGCTACTTGGGAGGCTGAAGCAGGAGAATCACTTGAACTCAGGAGGCGGAGGTTGCAGTGAGCCGAGATCGCGCCACTGCACTCCAGCCTGGGCAACAAGAGCAGAACTCCATCTCATAAATAAATAAATAAATAAATAAATAAATAAATAAAATAGAGGAGTTCCTGCATCCTGCAGGAAAAAGGGGTGGGTCACACAGCATCAGAGCTGCGAACTGAGAAATCCTAGAGAAAGAAGGAGCCAGTGCCTGAGTCCCAACTGGATGATGGGAGCAAGGGGGAAGGGTGGAGGCTCCCAGGCTGGAACTCTCCGGGAGGTTTTTGGCTGGGGAACAGAAGGGAGTGCAGGAGGTCCCAAGGGAATGAAATGAAGGAGGGAGTTACAACCTCCAGCAAATTCTGGGGAAGTGAAGGGATCTGGGGATGAGGACCAGATTCTGGGACAGGAATGTTGAGCAGCTAAGTAGGGAAGAGGCTGGAAGCCGGGCACGGTGGCTCACGCCTATAATCTCAGAGCTTTGAGAGGAGGGAGGATCACTTGAGGCCAGAAGTTCGAGACCAGCCTGGGTAACACAGCAAGACTCTGTCTCTACAAAATATTTGAAAATTATTCAGGAGTAGTGGCGAGCAACTGTAGTCCCAACCACCCAGGAGGCTGAGGCGGGAGGACTGCCTGAGCCCAGGAGCTCAAGGCTGCAGTGAACTATGGTTGCACCACTGCACTCCAGCCTGGGCGACAGAGCGAGACCCTGTCTCAAAAAATAATAAAAAATGAGACGGAGCTGGGGCAGAGGAGGCAGCAGGGTCTCTGGGGACCCATGCCCGGGAGCGATCACCCGTGCGGAACGTCCAGGAGGAGACCCCAGGGCTTCGACCCCCACGGGGCTGCTCTTGTGGGGTGGGGCGGGGTCGGGGCGGGGTATGGGCGGGGCTCGGGCGGGGTGGGGCGGAGCCGGGGTCCCGGGGGCCGGGGCGGGGCCGGGCTGGTGCTGCGCAGCCGCGGGGCGGCCGTCGCGCATGCGGGGCTCACACGGCTGCAGCCGGCGCTGCTGCCACTCCCGGGAGCATGAAGGACCGAACCCAGGAGCTCCGCACGGTGAGTCCGGCCCCCGCGCGCGGTCGCCCGCCGCCCGCGCCAACGCGCCGAATACTCCCAGCCCGGCTCCCGCGGCCAGGGGGGCGGCCACTTCTGCCCCCCCAGCCGCGGCTGGAGGGAGCGGGGCGAGCCGGGGACCCTGACCCCCCTCCGGGTTCCGCCCCTCGGACCCACTCGGGGTCACGGGCTCGCGTGAGCTCGGCCGCGCTGACAAGTGGACGGTCGGCTGGAGTCCGGAGTCCTGGATAAACTTTTCGGGGCCCCCTTGATTTGGGGGGTTCAGAGGGTATGATGGGGTTTCGGTGGCGGGACCTCTTCCCCCTCCCGCAGAGCAGGCCCTGTCTCTGGCCCCCCCACTGTCCCTCATCTCTGACCTCTCGTCCCCTCTCGGTGTAGACAGACGAGGGGACAGCGGTGGGAACCCCCTTGGTGTAGACAGATGAGGGGACCGCGGTGGGCCAGGGCCGGTCCCCTGAGCGGGGCCCCCGCTGCGGGGCGCGCTGCGGAAACCTGGCCGTCGGGTGGGGGCGGCCTCCTCATGCCACCCTGGTCACCTGTGGCTCCCATCACCTGTGGCTCCCCCTCCGCTAGGTCGCGGTAGGGATCCACTGCGCGCCCCAGGTCTGGGGATGGGGGGCGGTCACACCCGCCACCGGTCCACCTGTCCACCTTCGGGCTTCCGGGCAGCCCTGGCTGGCGTTTCAGACCCTTCAGGGTTCCTTGAGACTTGAATCTATTTTTCCACCTGTATCTCAGAAACCCCTGGGGTGTGGCTCCTGGGGCGGGGTTTGAGGGAAGTAGGAGGATGCACAAATGTTCTGAGTCAGAGCCCACCCTCTCCCAGCCCAGAGACCCCGGCAGCCTGCGTGGGTCCCCTTCCCCTGGCCTCTGCCCTTAGGAATGAGGAGCCCAGGAGAATGGTGACCGGGAGTGGAGGACAGTAACGGAAATGAAGCCTTCCTGGGTGTGTCCCGTGGGGCGGGGGGGATCAAGGCTCAAGACTAGATTGAGTCTCATCTGGTCATCTGGTCCCCTGGCTGGCCACCTGGCTGGCAGCCCTGCCTGCTGATCCCCAGGAGCCTCCCCAACCCCACCCCAACCCTGCGCCCTCAGCTAGGAACTAGAACCCTGAGGTCCCCTCCTGTGGAAAATGTCAAGTGTCCTTTGGGTGTTTGACCCCACGGCTTGTCTCCTCTACCCAGAGGCTCCCTGAGTTGGAGCCTGTCTGCCCCATTATGTCATGGTTGCCTCCTGGGCATCCTGGAACTGGGACCTGGGCTCTCCTGCTTTCATCTCCCTGACTTGCTCTGGTACCACAGCCTACACTTTGCCTCCAGACCTGCTATTCCTGGCCCAGCGCCCGGCCCCTGGGGTAAACCCCATGAGGTTTCAAAGGAAGAAGATGGTCCCTCAAGTCGCATATGGACTCTAAACACTTCCCCCGCGGCCCCTGTGGTTGCCCTCAAGTTTCCTGAGCTCCGTTGAGTCAGAATGAGTGTTTTCCTGGTGATGGATGACTGTGTGGTGTAATTTGCTGATGTTTGGGCGCCTGCTAGGTTACGCGAGGGTATGTGTGGGAACCAAGTGGTCAGGGGAACCATGGGCCCTTACATAGGATAACAGCCTCTGGCATGTCAGCCTTCATCCCCCTAGCTGAAGGGGAAACTGAGGCACAAAGGAGACGCAGCTTGCCTGCTAGAGGGAGGGGTGGTAGAAAAGGGCTTTGCCTCATCCCTGAAGATAGACTCAGGCCTGGCTGGCACTGGGGGACAGCCAGTGGAGCTGGGGTTGTGAAGCGTTTGAACCCAGATCTTTTTGCTCTGATGTCTGTCTCTGTTACTATCTCCTCGCCCTCTGATTAGATGGTGAAGCCAGGCTTTGGTTTGAATGGTCTGAGGCTTCCGCTCCAGACGCCCCCACCCTCCTCACAGAAGGCATTCAGAGCCCGGGGAGGCTGTACCCATTGCTGGGTGGCCCTGCCCAGGGAGGGCTTTCTAGCAGACAGGAGGACGGCTGGCAGGAGCCCACACGGGGTGGGATGAGACAGTCAGTCTTGGTGGGGCCGCCATTCCCACAGGGCTGCTTTCCCTCTGGACCTGGGGTTCGGTTCCCATCTGTGAAGTGGGGATGGGAAAGCCTAGAATTTAGTTTCTCCAGGGAAGAGGCGGGACCACAGGTCTCCTGACTCCAGCTCCGCATTTGTAGGAGACCTGAAACCCCAGGAGTCAGAATGTTCAGCCCAGAATCCCCAGGAAGGAAGAGGCCAGCACTGGCTGAGCTGGACTGGGCTGGACTGGGCTAGACTGGGCTGCACTGGGGCCGGCTGGGCTGGGCTGAACAGAGATGGTGCTGGGGACAGCGGCTATGCATTGCTCCCAGCCCTCCCTCCCTCCCTCTTCCTCCTCCTCCTCCCTCTTCTTTCTCCTTCTCCCCCACCCAACGCCACCACATTTGGAAGGAGGCGAAGGGAGCTTATTTATAAAAGTCACACTTGGGGAAGGAGCTGGCGCGTTTCCTCACTCTGCAGGCCCGGCCCAGCCCTCCAGCCTTCTCCAGCCTTCTCCAGCCTTCTCCAGCTCCTACCTCTCCCTCTGCAGATGGGGAGTGAAGGGGGTCACTGGGGACTAGCCAGGAGGCCTCAATGCTGTTGCAGGCCCTCAGAGATCAGAAGGGTCATTTGCAGGTTACAGGTGGCAAAGAGAGACCGAAGACAGGGCCAGGATCACACAGCCAGGGAGAGACTTTTGGGTTAGGGCATCCCCAGGGAGCCCTACTTGGGCTGTAGCTGCCTCCTCCCCTCAACTCAGAGACTCCCTGATTTTCTTCCTGGGGACTTTGCAGAGCTGACCTGTCCCTCCCTGGGCCCAGAACGGTGTTTGTCTATATACCAGGTCATGTGGGACAGACACATGGGACCTGTTGCAGGAGGCTGAGGACGTAGCAAGGAGGGAGAGTTGGAGCAGTACAATCCTGGAAGGCTTCCTGGAAGAAGAGACCCTGGGATAGCCCAGGAGCAGGAGCTGGATTTGAACAGGAGGAGAGATGGTGATCCAAAGGAGGGGACAGCTTAGTGAAGGCAGAGAGGTTGGAATGCCCAACCAGGAGAGAATAGCAGGTGGTCCTGACAGCTGGTGTCTGGAGCCCCCTGAGTTGCCTTGAGGTCTAGACCGGGGTCCAACTCACTGGAGCATCCCATGAGGGCCCAATTCACCAGGCAGGCCTGGATGGGGAGGCCCAGGGCCCTGCTTTGCCCACCAGTTCCCTTTCTCTCTCTCGTTGCTGGGAAGAGTCTGGCGGTTGGGAGGCAACACCGGGCAGGTTCATCCTTAATCTCCCTCTGCTCACTTCCTCATCTGCAGAATGGAGCCAGTGTTACCTGCCTTGCAGAGTGGCAGGCATGAGGGTGTAAGAACAGGAGTCAGACAAGGCTCCCCTAGTCCTTCCTCCATTACCTCCCAGGGGTTTCCCAGCATGAACGATGCATTTGGGTACACTTTCATCTGGGGTGCAGATGGAATGGCTTCCTGGGACCATGTAGTTCAACCTCCTATCTTACAGGTCAGAAAACAGGTCCAGAAAGGGCCAGGTGTTTATCTGAGGCCACGCAGCCTGTGGGGGCAGAGCCTGGCCCCTTCCATGGCCTGAAGCTGCCTCCCTGAGCCGCTCTGGGGCCCTGTGAAGGGGCAGACTCTGCAGGGCGGGGAGCTGGTGTACACAGACCTGGAGGCTGGGGACAGGGTGAGGAGACTCAGATTGCACAGCCGTCTTTCCTGGAGACCCAGCTTGGCCTCTCGCACACCCCTGACTCAGCTCCGGGCCTCTCTGCACTAGTGATATTGACTTTGATTAGTCATTTAAAAGAAGAAAGGAAAAAAATAGCGCTTGAGGCAGACAACAGCCACCGTGCTCAGCAGTGATGAATCAACCTCGCCGGCCTGATGGCTCCCCTGGGATAGGCCTGGAGGCTGCCTGGCCTCTGCGCCTCTTGGAGGAGTCAGACTGTTGCATCCAGGAGGGTGTCCTGGAATCCTGGAGTCTCTGCTAGGAGAGACCACCAGGGCTGCCCCGCCTCTGCCAGGGGAAGCTCAGGGGCATCCAGCTCCCCGTGGTTCCAGCAAGTTCTGGTCTTCCTAGCAGTCTCCATGGTAGGGAGGTAAGGAAGCACTCCATCCCAGCCTTTCTGGTTGGAGGTGGTGATTTTTTTGTTGCTGTTTTTTTGTTTGTTTGAGACAGAGTCTCACACTGTCGGCAGGCTGGAGTGCAGTAGTGCGATCTCAGCTCACTGCAGCCTCCACCTCCCAGGTTCAAGTGATTCTCCTGCCTCAGCCTCCTGAGTAGCTGAGACTACAAGTGTGCGCCACCATGCCCGGCTAATTTTTGTATTTTTAGTAGAGACGGGGTTTCGCCATGTTGGCCAGGATGGCCTTGATCTCTTGACCTCCTGATCTGCCCGCCTTGGCCTCCCAAAGTGCTGGGATTACAGGTGTAAGCCACTGCACCTGGCCAATTTTTTTGTTGTTGTTGTTGAGACAGAGTCTCGCTGTGTTGCCTAAGCTGGAGTGCAGTGGCACGATTTCGGCTCGCTGCAACCTCCACCTCCCAGGTTCAAGTGATTCTCCTGCCTCACCCTTCTGAGTAACTGGGATTACAGGCATGCACCACCACACCCGGCTAATTTTTGTATTTTTAGTAGAGATGGGGTTTTGCCATGTTAACCAGTCTGGTCTTGAACTCCTGACCTCAGGTGATCCACCCACCTTGGCCTTCCAGAGTGCTGGGATTACAGGCGTGAGCCACTGCAACCGGCTACCCCTATACATTTTGATTCAGTCTCTTTGGGATAGATCCCTGGAAGCTGTTTTTTGTTTGTTTGTTTTTGTTTTTTCTTTTTCTTAAATCCCCCCAAAGGATTCTGGTGCTCACCCAGCTTTGAGAACTGCTGAATGCAGAACAAAAAAACACTAGGATGTTAGCTGGGCTTGGGGGCTCACACCTGTAGTACCAACTACTTGGGTGGCTGAGGCGGGAAGACGGCTTGAGCTCAGGAGTTCGAGACCAGCCTGAGCAACATAGTGAGACAACCATCTCTACAAAAATTTAAAATTAGCCAGGTGTGGTGGCAGACACCTGTAGTCCCAGCTACTCTGGAGGCTGAGGCTGGAGGATTGCTTGAGCCTGGGAGATCAAGGTTGCAGTGAGCTATGATCTTTCCACTACACTCCAGTGTGGACAACAAAGCGAGATCCTGTCTCAAAAAAAAAAAAAAGGGCTGGGCGCGGTGGCTCATGCCTGTAATCCTAGCACTTTGGGAGGCCAAGGGAGGCGGATCACCTGAGGTTAGGAATTCAAGACCAGCCTGGCCAACATAGTGAAACCCCATCTCTACTAAAAATACAAAAACTAAGTGGGTGTGGTGCGGGCGCCTGTAATCCCAGCTACTTGGGAGGCTGAGGCAGGAGAATTGCTTGAACCTGGGAGGCGGAGGTTGCAGTAAGCTGAGACTGCGCTACTGCATTGCAGCCTGGGCAACAGAGAGAGATTCTGTGTCAAAAAAAATAAGAAAAAATAAGAAAAAAAAAAGTGCCAGGACAAATTGGATGTTGGTTGGATGGGAGAAGAGGAGGAAGATGGCAGATGTCCTAGGTTCCCGGCTTGGGGGCCCTGGAGCACCTTGGGGTTCTGTGCTAGGCAGTTCAGAGGAGGCGACTCTGGCAAAACAGGTGGAGCCTGGTCTTGGCCAGGAGGCAGGCAAGGTGCCCGTATGATATCTGGGCACATCCGTCTGTAAGACACTTGGGCCTTTGCGTTTGTGCCCCACAGTTCCAGCTGCCACCTGCACAGCGGAGGGTTCCAAGTCCCCAACTCCAATCCAGCCCCCTCTCCAGAGCTGTAACTGATGCTCAGAACGCATTGGTAGATCCCCAAGGGAGCTGGGCCCTAATTATTCCACAGAAATCTGGGTGTCCGCTTTTTTTTTTTTTAAAGACAGGGTCTTGCTCTGTCACCTAGGCTGGAGTGCAATGGCACAATCATAGCTCACTGCAACCTCGACCTCCAGGGCTCAAGCAGTCCTCCCACCTCAGCCTCCTGAGTAGTTGTGATTACAGATGCATGGCACCACGCCCAGCTACTTTTTGTATTTTTTGGTAGAGATGGGGTCTCGCTATGTTGCCCTGGCTGGTCTCAAACTCCTGGACTCAAGTAATCCTTCCATCTCAGCCTCCCAAACTGCTGAGATTACGTGTGAGCCATCATGCCTGGCCGCTTTATGTATACAGTGGTCACCCTGGCCAGCCCAAGACACCAGGAAGACGGCATGCCAGGATAGCCACATCACCTAGTTACATTTTGGTCAAGAGCGTGTCTGGGCTGGGAAACAGAGGAGGTGAGGATGGCAATAGGGCTCTGCCATCCCATGTCCTTATCAGTTTATTCCATGTCCAATGAGAACCGATTACATGCCAGAGTTAATTTGGAGGACATCTCTAGAATGTTGCCACCAGGCTCTGGCTTGGATGTGGATGAGGATGCAGGGGGCAACAGAGTCAGGAGCCATCAGAATCCCACAAACTGAAATAAGCATCGGAACAAATGAAGAAACAGGAAAAAGGTCCTTTACTCGAACCCCAAATCCACTCCACAGACAGTAGTTGGGAAGGGCTTGGGGCTTTTCTTGACAGGAACCGCTACCTGATCACTTATCTGATCGCTGGCTGTATTAATAGAGGTAGATCATATAGAAAGAGGGAGGGGATGGGCCAGATCTTTAGCATTGCCCAGACCATAGTCAGCAGCAGATTCAGTTTGTGTGCTGTACGACAGGAGACAGAGGCACAGTGGAACAAGTCTTGGGCAGGGGCTGTAATTTGGGGTCCCTGGAAAGGATCTGAAAGGGAAGGAATACTTGAGAAGAAAAATCTAGGGAGGATGTGGATGCCACCTTCAGATCTATAGCAGGGGCACCCCAGGGAGAGCACCCACAGGTTCTTTATGGCCTGGAACCAAACCACAGGAAAGAGAAGGACTCTAACAGTTAGGGCTGCCTGAGATGGGTAGAGCTGTTTGGGGAAGCTAGTGAGCTCACCGTCACAGGAGGTATGCAAGCTGAGGCTGGAAGCTGAAGCTAGGGGGACTTTTCAGGTCCCTTAGGGCCTGAGAGTCACTCATGGCTCCAATAGGAATGTGAATGGTGTGTGGAAGAACGAGATGCGAGATACTGATCTGGGGGGACAGGGAGGCTTGTGGAAGGAGGTGGCATCGAGGAAGAGGGGAATGTCACCTTCATGGAATCAGCATCCCAGGCAGAGGGATGTGCCTGGGGGAAGCCTGGGGGCAGAGGGTGGATTGTAGGGCCAGGAACCGGTTGTAGGTGTGGTGGAGTGGGGTCTGATCCCAGGTGAGGGCAGTGGGATAAAGAGCAGAGCTGGGGGTGAAAATTCCCAAGAATGAAGTAGGAGGATGTGGGGAGGAAAGGCCCCCTTGGCCCATCCCCTCTAGTTTTGCTCCAAGCCGCGGCTGGTTTGACCATGCCTCAGAGGTCAGGCCCTCAACCCTCCGACTGGCTTTGGGACTAATCTCTATGCCACCTCCAGGGTAGACTTGACCGGGGTGCCCCCCTCAGAGCCTGGCCCTGGTCTCCCTTTCCCCAATCCCACCCTCATAGACGGAGGGTCCAGAGGAGGATGTGAGCATCTCCCTTGCCAGCCCTTCTGTTAGAGAAGCTTCCTGGTCCAGCCTTCAGCCTTTGGGGAAGATAGCAGGTCAGAGCTGGCCAGATGCCTGGAGACAATCTGCCCCCATTACACAGATGGGCAAGCTGAGGTCAAGAGAGGCACCAGACAGGGGCCAGGGGTCTCTGAGTGCAGGACGGGTTCGGTGGGGCTGGTAGTGCCGCTTGTCTCTGGCCATGGGAAGGGAGCTGGATCATTCTCCATCCGCCGTTTGTCATCTACCCTGATCCTCTGAGCACCAGGGCTGAGAGGGCAGGACGCTGGATGGCAGAAGCTCCTGGGGCCACTTCCCAACCTGGCAGCCTGCCCAGGAAGAGGAACTGGGCTCCTCCTGGCGGCGCTCTGCCTCAGTTTCCCTAGGGAGGGCTCCTCTGACTCAACTCCTAGGCCTGTCACGGTCTAGAAGCGTGAAAACGGCTCCTGGATTTTCTGTGTCTGTAGGGAGCTTTGTAGGGGAGGGGGTGCCACCTGGTGACAGCTGAGGCACTCGGTGGGGAGTGGGAACGAGGATTTATTTTAGCTGCTAGGGAGGTGGTGTGATATCTTAAAGAGAGGAGGCCCCTCTGAGCCGCCTCTATCAAAGCTCCTAACTACCCCCTCTCCCGATGAGTCCCCACTTTGATGAGGTCATGGGAGCTGTGAGCCCCAGGGGCACAGCCCCTCACAGAACATGCCCAGGCCGGGCGCGGTGGCTCACACCTGTACTCCCAGCACTTTGGGAGGCCTAGGTGGGAAGACCACTTGAGCCCAAGAGTTCGAGACCAGACTGGGCAACATAGTTGGACCCTGTCTCTACAAAAAAAAAAAAAAAAAAAAAATCAAAAACTTAGCTGGGTGTGGTGGCTTGCATCTGCAGTCCCAGTAGCTTGGGAGGCTGAGGTGAAAGGATCTCCTGAGCCCAGGAGGTCGAAGCTGCAGTGAGTTATGTTTATGCCACTGCACTGCAGCCTGGGTGACAGAGAGAGACCCTGTCTCAATCAATCAATCAATCAATTCATCAAACAAACATATATGCCCTGCTTCCCCACTCTTTCTCAGCCCTCCCTCCATGCAGCCAGGTGTCACTGTCCCCATTTCACAGAAGAGTAAACAGAGCCAGAGAGGTCAAGGCCCAGCCTGATGAGTCCCCTCAGCTCTCTCAGCCCCTCAACCTCCGCCTGCCTCCATCCTGACGAGAGAGCACCGAGGTGGGCCGAGCCAGGCAGTGGCCGCTCCCATGAGGCACTCAGAAATGAGGTGGGAACAAGACCAGGTGCGGTGGCTCATGCCTGTAATCCCAGCACTTTGGGAGGCCAAGGTGGGTGAATCACCTGAGGTCAGGAGTTTGAGCCAGCCTGGCCAACATAGTGAAACCCCGTTCTCTACTAAAAATACAAAATTAGCTGGGCATGGTGGCGGGCACCTGTAATCCTAGCTACTCGGGAGGCTGAGGCAGAAGAATTGCTTGAACCCAGGAGGTGGAGGTTGCAGTGAGCCAAGATCGTGACACTGCACTCCAGCCTGGGTGACAGAGCAAGACTATCAAAAAAAAAAAAAAAAAGAGGTGGGAACAAGCCCTGAGCCCCAGGCTGAGAGACCTCAGTCCCTGCCCCAGGGTGGCTATCCCGGATATCCTTGCCTTGGCTGCAGAGAGAGACCTGGCTTTGCCAGCAGGGTGGGCTGACCCTGGCCGACTCATGGTGTGAGGTAGACAGTAATGATTGTGCCCGGCATGCCGAGAAGTCAGAAGTATAATTACCCCTACCTCATGATGGGGGCGGCTTTTGTACAGCTGCTCCTGGGGCAGTGGGGTGGGGCCTGCACCTGTGGCTGAGGCCTAAGGCAGGACCCGAGCCAAGTGGCAACATGACTGCCTCCCGTGCCTGCTGGGCCTAGGTCTGGGACTGGAAGGAGGCAGACCAAGGTCCAATGTCAAGACTGACAGGGAGGCCAAGTGCAGTGGCTCACACCTACAATCCCAGTGCTTTGGAAGGCTAAAGCAGGAGGATTGCTTGAGGCCAGGAGTTCAAGACCAGCAACACAGTGAGACCCTGTCTCTTCAAAAATAAAAATTAAATGTAAAAAACTGTTTTTAAAAAAAGACTGACAGGAACTGGGCGCGGTGGCTCACGCCTGTAATCCCAGCACTTTAGGAGGCTGAGGCAGGCAGATCAAGAGCTCAGCAGATCAAGACCATCCTTGCTAACACGGTGAAACGTCTTCTCTACTAAAAATACAAAAAATTAGCCAGGAGTGGTGGCGGGTGCCTGTAGTCCCAGCTACTCAGGAGGCTGAGGCAGGAGAATGGCATGAACCTGGGAGACGGAGCTCACAGTGAGCCGAGGTGGCACCACTGCACTCCAGCCTGGGCGACAGAGCAAGACTCTGTCTCAAAAAAAAAAAAAAAAGAAAAGAAAAAGAAAAAAAAGACTGACAGGAGATTCCTAAGAGATATGATCCATCCCTCGTCGGGGCTGGGGTTTAGTGGTGCCCAGGCCTGGGACAGAGCGGGCAGGTCTACCCTTGCAGGGCCCACTCTGAAAAGGGAGCTTGGGGCCTCTGGGCTCCACCTGAATTAAAACCACTGGGGCCAGGCGTGGTTGTACACACCTATAATTCCAGCTACTCGGGAGGCTGAGGTGGGAGGATTGCTTGAGCCCAGGTGTTCAAGGCTGCAGTGAGCTGTGATTGCACCACTGCACTCTAGCCTAGGTGACACAGCAAGACCTCAACTCTAAAAATGTGTGTGTGTGTGTGTGTGTGTGTGTGTGTAAACCACAGGGCCAAAAGAGTAGAGAATACGCTTTCCAGGCAGCTGTCCCAGGGGCCTAGGGGACCCAGAGGGCCCAGACAGAGCGGCTGGCCCCAGGCTCGCTTGCCTCCCCAGCTGCAGGGAGGGGGCAGGCGGATAGGCAAGGGAGGAAGTCCCTGGCCTGGAGGCTGAGACTTGGCCTTGACACCAGTGTGCCAGGCAAGGTCCCTGTCTCTGTGCCGGGTCCCCAGCGGTCTGCCAGATCTTACTGTGGCTGGGAGCGGAGGGTACAGCCAGGCCTGTTCTTGTCCCTGCCCAGAGGCCCCCAGGGAGAGGGGGAGGGGTTGGGCCCTGGCGCTGCACCCTGGGCACCTGTGTGTGTAGAGGTAGGTCCTGTACATACGTCCGTTCATGTGTGCACAACCCCACACAGGCCAAGGACAGCGATGATGATGATGATGTCACTGTCACCGTGGACCGAGACCGCTTCATGGATGAGTTCTTTGAACAGGTGGGAGCCAGCACACCCCACCCTTCCCACACACTAGCAGACCTTGGGGGGCCACTCTCACCTCTGAGCCAGGTTCGGGGATCTTTCACACCTGCACCTGGCTCAGCAGCTCCAGGGTGCCAACGAAGGAACCGTTTTGTGGGTGATAAATGGAAGCTCAGAGCGGAGCTAAATGTGGGATCGCACTCTTCCCCATCCGGGTCGGAAGGACGCACCCCCACTGCACCCCAGCACCCGGAGCCTGGCCCGTCCTCCCCCTGAGCCCTGACCGCAGCCCTACTCTAGGCCATGCCTGGGCCCCAGAAGCATTCTCCCCCGATTTCCTCCTCCTGATCACCCGGCTTTGGTCCGCAGGTGGAGGAGATTCGAGGCTTCATTGACAAGATCGCAGAGAACGTGGAGGAGGTGAAGCGGAAGCACAGTGCCATCCTGGCCTCCCCCAACCCCGATGAGAGTGAGTATATGGGGTGGGGGACAGGTTTCAGGCCCCACAGGCCTCCGGGAGGGGCTGCTGCCAGGGAGGCCTCACAGGACCTCAACAGCCTTCGTGGCTGGTGGGTGTAGGAGTCTGGGCAGGCCAGGGTCAGGAGAGTGTCAGGAGAAGCCTTAGGAAATGCAGTTGTCCCCGGCCTGGAATTGGGGGTCAGAACCCAGTGTCCCAGGCTGGCCAGACCAGGTCTCCCCGAAGACCTGGGTGATGGGAGAGGTGATCGGCCCCACCTTTCTCAGGTAAACTGGCTTTTTTTTTTTTTTTTGAGACAGAGTCTTATTCTGTCACCAGGCTGGAGTGCAGTGGCATGATCTCAGCTCACTGCAACCTCTGCCTCCTGGGTTCAAGCAATTCCCCTGCCTCAGCCTCCCAAGTAGCTGGGATTACAGGTGCCCACCACCACACCCAGCTAATTTTTGTATTTTTAGTAGAGACGGGGTTTCACCATGTTGGCCAAGACGGTCTTGATCTCCTGACCTCGTGATCTGCCTGCTTCGGCCTCCCAAAGTGCTGGGATTACAGGCATGAGCCACTGCGCCCAGCCGAACTGGCTTTTTTCTAAGGCAACTGGGCTGGCTGCAGCCCTGGGCTTTTGGGAGCGAGGGAAGGAAGGAGGGAAGGAGGGAGCTGTCTGTGATCAATAGGAAGGCCTCTCAGTCCAGCCCCGCCCCGCCCCTCGCCTCCCAGGGGAGCAGATGGCAGCTCTGAGGCGTCAGCGCTGTGGGAGGGCAAGCTGGCCAAGCAGGCAGAGCTTCCGGAAGGAGCTGGCAGCCCTGGCACCTGGCCACGTGGCACCCCGGGGCGGGCATTCTCAGGGCTCTAGGAAGTCAGCCCTCTCCCTCCGCACTGGGAGCCTGTGTGTCAGGCTTGCGCTCCGGCCCCAGACAGGTTCCCCCAACCCGGTCCTCGCGTTCCTGTTGAGATGTTGGTTACTACACTGAGAGGTGCCAGGCTGATGGCATAGGTGCCCTTCCCTGGAGTGGGGCTCACCCTGAGTCCCAGGGATGCAGCCATCAGGTGTTTGAGGGAGGCAGGCCCTGGCCACGCAGGTGCCCGAGGTCAGATTTTCTCGCCTCCAGCACGGCCTCCCGGTCTGGGACCCCTCACCCCCAAGCCCACTGGCATCTTCAAGAACCCAGAGTAAATCTTTCCACAGCCCCAAATTGTGCATGAACCCAGGTCAATGCTACACCAACTAAGCCAGTGCCCCGCCCTCAGAAGGCAAAATGGGTCAGGTGGGAGCAGGGTGGACTGCCTCAGGAAGGGCAGGAGGAGAGAGGGACGCCCAGGGTTCACCATGCTGCGCTCCTCGCCCTAGAGATTTGTTGGATGGCAGCATGAGACGGATGTCTCTGCGCCCAGAGGTATCTGGGTCACCGTGTGTCCCTGTGTGGGCTGTTCCTGCTCAGGGTCAGGAGGTGGCTGACTGTGGGGTGGGACGGAGGGCTCTGAAGAGCAGGGGAGCGGGCCTCTCGCTGCTGGCAGGTGGGGTGGGCATGGGGCAGCAGAGCTGTCTCCTCCACACCTTGGGTCGTGCAGGCCACCTCCTGCACCGTCTCCTGCTGCGGTGTCATGCACAGTCATAGGGACTGGTTCTGAGTCACCACCCGTGAGCTGAGCAGTCCCAGGCTCTTGCTAAGGGGAGGGGGCTCATGTTGGGGGTTCTAGGGCACAGGTGGTACAGAGTTAAGAAGTCTCGAGGAAAGATGGCAGTGAGTGGGGGGCTCTCCTGGGCAAGGCGGGCTCTGCCTCCTCTGGGGGCTGCCATCCGGCCTGGGCTATTTTGGGTCTGAGCAAAAGAGGCTGAGACGTCAGAGCAGCTGGTAACCGACTTTTCCTTTGTTCCTACGGATGAGGCGCCCTCCTCCGCGCCTCGGAACCCCCACTTCCCCGCTCCACCCCACCGCATTCCACTTGGGAGGTGACCCCATCTGGGGCTTTCCTAATAGCCACTCTCGATACCCCTCCCTGTCCCCTCTAGGACAAACCCCAGCCCCAGAGGCAAGCAGAGGGGTGGGTGGGAAGGTGACAGCCGGAGCTCAGTCCCAGCTTCTCCTGGGGCGGAGTCCTGGGGGTGTCCTGAGACTGGGGTGTTGCCAGGAGCACCCCCAGGGGAGGCAGCTGTCATGCCCCACTTTTCCAGCCAGCTCCTCTCAGGCAGGGGGGCAAGCTGGGCACCCCCATGACCTCTGCCAGCTTTAGGGAGATGGTTCTAGTTGGAACAAGGGTCACAAAACACTATGCCACCACCCTCCTCCAATTTCACCAGGGCCCCAGCTACCTGCCACGGCCAGGGCCGACTATGCCCACCTCTTTGGACCTCAGGGCCCACATCAGCGCCCACCCAGGCCATCCACCCCTTGCCCCCTTCCACCCACCGGGCACTTAGCACCCCGGGAGGCGCAGCTTTGTGGGAACGGCAAGGTCTGCCCCACCCAGAGTGTTTGAGCCTGCGACTCAGGGAGTGCAGGATGGCCCCCTGTCAGCTCCCTGGCTGGCTGCCTACCCTCCTGAGCCACCAGGTAACACCAGGTGAGCCCGCACCGCGCCCCCCCCCCCAACTTCAACTACAGCAAGCATCAAGTCACTGTTCCTGGTGCCAACTCCAGCATCGCCAGCTGCTCCACAATTATTTCTGCCTTAAATTTAGACCCATCTGTTATCTCCAGGGGGTGGGGGCGCCGGCAAAGGAGGAAGGGAGGCTCCTCCGAAGACAGCACAAGAGGGGGTGAGGCTGCAGCTGGTGCATCCCTGGCCCAGAATTAGGGAGGGGGCAGGCAGAGCCTTAGCCAGGGGAGCAGGGGAGAACCGGGATCTACCCAGAGCCCCCATTGGGCCCCCTGTGCTGGAGGCTGAGTCTGCACATCAGTCCCCGGCAGAGCCTAGGGGGCCGCCCCCACCCTTTCTACCTCCCCAGAGACGAAGGAGGAGCTGGAAGAACTCATGTCCGACATAAAGAAGACAGCAAACAAAGTTCGTTCCAAGTTAAAGAGTGAGTCAGGCTTGTCTGGGGGTGGGTGGGGGGCATTCTAGGCCTGCTTCCTCTGGGGAGCCCATGGGGTTTTGCTCACCCTGAGGGGGTGCGCCGGATCTTGCTTTCCTTTCTGAGGGTGGCGTCATGTGCCCATTCACTCAACAGCTACTTGGCAAGGCCCGTTGGTGCCAGGCTCTGGGTTGGGCCTGGGGACACACCCGCCCGAGGCTTTGTCGAGGGAGGGCTCCACTCTGGACGGGCACTGCCCCTCACCTCTGCTAAAGAGGGTTAAAGAAGTGGCCAGCACTTCCTGGTCTCATGCAGAAGCCCCGTATGCTGGGTGAACGGACACGTACACCCCGTGAGTGCCAAGGCCTCGGGGCCACATGCCCTGCAGCAGGGGCCCCCTGGCTCTCCCCGCTGTGGGCACGGCCCCTCGTACACAGCCTCTCTGAGCAGAAAGGGAGCGGTACCCAGGCACAGAGTGGCCGGAGCTGCCAGACCTCACACACACTCAGAGCTTGGAGTGGGTGTGCATTTACACACGTGCACACACCACACAACGTCACAGCTGGAAGGGCCTCTGTAGGCCCCTCCTCCATCAGTGCCTGGCACTGACCCCACCAGCCACAGGCCACACACATACCCTAGGAGATGTGGGGAGGTGAACAGATGCAGGATGTGCGGGTCGGGGGCGGGGGTAAAGGGGGCTGGTTTTGACTCAGCACCCACCTGTGCCCCCAGGCATCGAGCAGTCCATCGAGCAAGAGGAAGGCCTGAACCGCTCCTCTGCTGACCTGAGGATCCGGAAGACACAGGTGCGGTCGGGAGTCTAGGGTGGGCGGGCACCTGAGACTCTGGGTCGGTCCCCGCGGGGCCTGATCCCTGCACCTGCATCTCGGGCCCCCAGCACTCCACGCTGTCCAGAAAGTTTGTGGAGGTCATGTCGGAGTACAACGCCACGCAGTCCGACTACCGCGAGCGCTGCAAGGGCCGTATCCAGAGGCAGCTGGAGATCAGTGAGCTGGGGGCGGGGCCTGGGGCTGCCTCAGTGAGCTGGGGGCGGTACCTGGAGTGGGCGAGGCGTGGAGGGGCGGGGCCCGAGGCTGCTGCTTAGTTAGAGGCCCGAGGGGCGGGGCCCGAGGCAGCCGCTGAGTTAGGGGCTGGAGAGGCGGGGGCCTGAGGCTGCTGCTGATCTCGGGGCTGGGGGGAGCCCGGGCCTGGGACTGTAGGGGGCGGGGCCCGAGGCTGCTGCTGAACTCCCCGGAGAGGGCTGGGCTCAGTGTGACCCCACTCGCTTGCAGCCGGCAGGACCACGACCAGTGAGGAGCTGGAGGACATGCTGGAGAGTGGGAACCCCGCCATCTTTGCATCTGGGGTGAGTGTGGGCCCCACCCCTCCTGCCATGATCCCCTCACCATGTTACCCACGTTCATGACCCCTAGTGCAGGGTCTGGACAGTATGTGGACACAGACCCCTTGTAAGGCAGGTTTTAAGGCAGGAGGAGTCCCAGAGAGGGGAAAACACAAGGCTGAGGTCACATAAATGTCTGTGGCAAAGGTGGACTCAAGACCCCTGTCTCCTGATGCCTCCCAATTGGACCCACTTCCTTTCGCCGGCCGCCAGGGGCTTCTCCTCTTATCCGTGGGCCCTTTTCCCCTTCTGGAGGACATTTGGCCATCTCCGTGTTCACGTGAAGCCGGGCAGGGGTGCTCCCTGAAGGAGGTGGCACATAGGTGTTCGAGGCAGGCTTGGGGTTGTGAGTTCCAGGAGAGAGCGGGGGAGCAGTCACATTCAGTGTGGGGGGAAGGGATGGGAGAAAGGCAGTTCCAGGCCTGGGTCCACGGGGCAGTCAACTTAGGCTCTGCAAAACGCTGGTGGTAAGGACTGTCACTGAGCACTCGCTCTGTGGCCAGCACAGGTGGAGAGTGTCACTAGCCGCAGGTTACAGGTAGGAGATTGGGTCGCAGAGAAATTACATAACAGCTAGCAGGTGGCAGAGCCAGGTAGCAAGGCAGGCAGGGCTGTGGCTGGGGAGGAAGCCTCGGGTCCCCTTCCGGAGCAGCTCTGCCCTCCCCGTCGGCCCTCTGCCCTGCCCCTCAGCAAGCCTCTGGGTCCCAGCCCCCTGCTCCCACCCCCAGATCATCATGGACTCCAGCATCTCAAAGCAGGCTCTGAGCGAAATTGAGACGCGGCACAGCGAGATCATCAAGCTGGAGAACAGCATCCGTGAGCTGCACGACATGTTCATGGACATGGCCATGCTTGTGGAGAGCCAGGTGAGCGCTGGGCCCCCTGCCCTCCACTGCAGCCCACACCAGCACCCAGGGCTGCACTAACCTCACCCTTTCTGCCCGACACGCTGCCCTGCCGGGGAGAGACCAAGTTCTCAGGTAACCAATCACCCGCTGTTGAAACTGCCGCCAGGACCCTGCCCACCTGAAGGTCCCTGTCCTCTGCATGGCTCTGCTTGACCTTCAAGGACCCCAGGCCCTGCATGGCCCCACCCCCTACACCCCGTCATCTCTCATTCCCCTACTGTTTCCTCATGGGGCCACTGTGGGCCATGCATTTCCCCAGTGACCAGGACAGCTGAGGGACCTGCTTCCTGGAGTGAATAGCTTTTGGGCAAAAGGGCTGCCAAAGAACAAATGGAAGGTTCTTCAGTGGGGCTCAAACTTGAATGAGTCACCTGGAGGACTTATAAGTTTCCAGGTCCCTGTCCCAGAGTCTGGCAGGTGAGGGAAGGCCGGGAAGATACCTGTCTGACAAGCTCAAGGGTGGTGCCGCAGCCACTATGGTTCCAAAGTTACACTCGGAGTAACACTGTGCCCACGATGGGGCGGCTGCCTTTGTTGGAGTGAGTGGTCAAGGAAGGCCTCTCAGGAAGGGGCATTTGAACTGATGCCAGAAAACGGTGAAAAGGAGCCAGCTGTGAAGACTTCACAGTGGAAGATGAAGAGCTGGCCCCAGCAACACTAAGGTCCCAAGCCCAGCAAGACCCAGACTTATTTCAGGAACAGAAAAAGGAGGTCCATGGTGCTGGGGCACAAGGAGTGGTCGGAATTGAGATGAAGCTGGAGACGAGGTGGACGGGGCCTTGGCAGGCAGTGTGCTGAGGAATTTGCAGTCTCTTCTAGATTGGAGGGGATTTGGGTTGTTTTTTTTTTTTTTTTTTAGCAAAAGATGGGATCTTGCTGTGTTGCCCAGGCTGGTCTCGGAACTCCTGGGCTCAAGTGATCCTCCCACCTCAGCCTCCCAAAGTGCTGGGATCATAGATGTGAGCCACAGCACCCAGCCAGGTTGGAATGTTTTAAGTATGGGAGTGACGTGACCTTGGTTAGGAAGCAG
Source organism: Macaca mulatta (assembly GCF_049350105.2). NCBI lineage: Eukaryota > Metazoa > Chordata > Mammalia > Primates > Cercopithecidae > Macaca > Macaca mulatta. The sequence goes on along the minus strand of NC_133408.1, from coordinate 51,196,716 downwards.
GGAGGCCGTCAGGAGGCTGCTGCTGCCGCCATCTGGTGAGAAACAGACCACAGTGACGTGGACGCCAGTGAAGGCAACCGATGGACTTGGAGAGGGAGACACGCCCTAGGAGTCTTGTGGGGCAGTGTCATGGTCAGATTGGCCTCTGGGGTATCATGGGATCAGATCACAGGACTCAAGAGGGCTGTGGGGCTGGGCAGGGTTTTTTTTGTTTTGTTTTGTTTTTTGTTTTTGTTTGAGAGAGAGTCTGGCTCTGTCGCCAGGCTGGAGTGCAGTGGCGGGATTTCGGCTCACTGCAACCTCTGCCTCCCGGATTCAACTGATTCTCCTGCCTCAGCCACCCGAGTAGCTGAAACTATGGATGCGTACCATCATGCCTAGCTAATTTTTTGTATTTTTAGTAGAGTCAGGGTTTCACCATGTTGGCCAGGATGGTCTCAAACTCCTGACCTCCAGTTCTTAAAAGACTGAAGACCCCAGACAGCAGACAGAGCTGGATGGAGCCGTCATGCCTGAGGATGTGGGTGTGGGGAGGCTCACCCATGGCCACCTCAGGAGCTATGGCCAGGGCAGGCCCAGACTCTAGCACACCCACTCCTGCTCCCACCTTCCTCTGCCTGACACTGCCACCTCTCTGACTGTTCTCTGCATGGTCCCCAACCCTCAGCTGAGACTGCATGGCCAGCTCTACCCCCAGGATTGCTGCTCTGCGGGGAGACGTGGGAGCTGCCTTGGGGAGCCTGCCTGGCCCTCTAACAGCCCGCCCAGGGTGCCTGGGCCAGATGAGAAGCTGTACCCCATCCTCCTCATGCCCCCTTTTTCTCTCTGGCCTCAGGGTGTTTTCCTGAAGTCCTGCCCCGAGCCCCAACCCAACCCAGAGGAGGGGGCCCTCTGGAGCTCGGGTGCCCCCCGCCCCACAGGGGGAGATGATTGACAGGATCGAGTACAACGTGGAACACGCGGTAGACTACGTGGAGAGGGCCGTGTCTGACACCAAGAAAGCCGTCAAGTACCAGAGCAAGGCGCGCCGGGTCAGTAGCCCGGCCCTGCCCAAGCCCATGCCCCAGCACCCATTAGGGACTCCCAACCATCCTACATCCCTCCCCATCTCACCTCTCTCCCTGCTCTCGGGAGCTCCCCATGACAGCCCCCTCGAGGCCGTCACCTTCCCCTGCTTGGATCCCCGGCGACTGTCCAGCCCTCAGCCTTCGCCGTAGTCCCACCCCACCTGACACCACCACTGTCTGAGGCCTCTCCTGCCCGCTCCCCACACAGAAGAAAATCATGATCATCATCTGCTGTGTGATCCTGGGCATCGTCATCGCCTCCACTGTCGGGGGCATCTTCGCCTAGAAGCCACCCAAACTGCCACTCCACTCCGGGTGGGCCACTCTGAGGAGGCCCTGGCTGCTGCTACTTGGCTGGGCTGCCCTCCCAACCCCCGCCTCTGGCTCAGAGCACCCTCCCTCCTGGCCCCCATGCTCCCTTCTCTGCCATGGGCCCTCCGTCCCCGCCCCGTGTCGTGTGCATGATCTCTGTGTGCGTCTGTATGGAAGAGGCAGAGGGAGGCAGCCAGCGGGGTGGGACGCAGTGTGTGCAGCGAGGGGCAGACCCAGGCAGGGCCGCCAGGGTGACACAGGCCATCCTTGCCTTCAGTAACTCGGTGGGACCGGGTTCTCCTCTTCCCTGGGGACCCTAACCTTGCCTCCAACTGACCTGCCCTGTCCTCTGGCCTCTCCAGCTGTCCCCACAAGCAGAGCCCTGAGGGGTGGGGACTAGCTGGCCACATGGTGCTGCTTTTCAGGTTAGGGGAGAGGTGGCCGTGAGGGACAGCCCAGCTCTGAGCCTCAATCGCTGATCACTGCCAGGGAGACTCAGGCTGCCATGGCTCCAGGCTCCCTCCCCTGCCTAGGGGCAATGTCCATCGGGTCCTGGGCCTCAGCTTCCCTTCCGACATTCCTCCAGCCCCAGGAGCAACCCCTTGGGCTGGGCCTGACCCCAGGTGTCCCTCTGGAAGGGGCTGGTTGGTGCCCCATCTCCAGCCACCCCAGCAGCCAGGGAGGCAGAGCAGGCTGCTGTCAGGCCCTCGGGCCAGCGTTGCATGTTTGGGATGGTGGCCCCTGCTGTTTTGCGCTCTGGGAAGTCAGATGTCATTTCAGGCCTGCAGTCTCATCCTGCCCTTGCCATCCCCCATCGACGTGCCACGTGGGTGTCAGGTGTCCCGGATGCAGTATTCGGCAGCCAGCCAGGGAGGGCTACCTCGTCCTCCTCACCACCTTGGGGCTTCTCATGGGAAATGTGCCCCCGCCCCAGCACCCCCTCCCTCGTGGACAGGCAGGGAGATGCATGCGAGTGCATGCAGCAGGAGATGGGGCCGTGTCCGTGTGCCCCACCCTCCCTCGGCTTTACTCCTGCCCAGTGACTGTGACCGTCCGTGTTGCCTTCTTGAACAGCGATTCCCCCCAACCCCTTCACCAAAGGTCTTGGTACAACCAGCTGCCCATTTTGTGAAATTTTTATGTAGAATAAACATTTGTATCTGTACCAGGCCTCTGTTCTAGGTTTCTTCCCCAGGTCTCCTGGGGGAAAACCTTAGGAGGGTCCTCGCTGTTGCCCAAGCTGGCCTCCCACCTCAGCCTCCCATGGAGCTGGGACCACAGGTTGTGTGCCTGGCCTGGCTGCTCTAGACTTCTTGCCATCTGCAGTGTCGCAGTCTTAGAACTTGAGGATGAATAGATGTGGCACTAAGAGGAAAGGCTCAGAGGCGAGGATCCCAACTCAGCCTCAACCCCACCCTGGACCTTCAACTTCCTCAGACCTGTCTCCCACCATACAGTGGAAAACATCCAGGCCTTACTCCCTGATAACAGGCCCAGAGGCCACACTCGAGGCCTGGAATCTGACACCTGCAGGAGACCCCACTGCAGGGCTTGGATCCTCAGGCCCCAAGCCTCACCCCTCTCCCAGACACCCGGCCCCTCGGGCCCCTGCACCAACTGCCTAATGTCTTAAGCTGCCGAACACCTGATCCAGCTCTGTAGTGCAATGCCCAAGATCTTGCCTCTTCCCACATGCACAAGGCTCAGGCAAACCATTCCACCTCCTCTCCTATCACAGCCTGCCGGGCAACCCCACACCGCCCCAGAGCAGTGGACCCGCCCTTTCCCACCACCAATGACGGCCGAGAGATCGGCCCAAGACATCTGAGCGCTGGGCTGGTCGGCAGCTGACCGTGCAGCAGCTCAGTGCCACAGTTCAGGCCGGGGCCACTGGACTGGCAAGGCCTTCACAGGAAGGGAAGCCAGAGACTGGCCAGCAGGCACCACAAACACATTTCATCCGGGCCCTCTTCCCAACTTCGCTTGCTGTGATTATGGTATAGTTATGTATGAGCCCCAAATTAAAGGACTCTGTTCCTTGCAAATGGAAAGAATGCTTTCATGCACGTTAAGTTTTTTTAAACCTGATTCCTGCCTGGGGAGTTAAGCAGTAGCCCACCAGGAGGAACCGGAGTTTGGTGAGAATCACAGAGCTGGGAGATGCCAGAGCTCCACAAAAGGAATTTTTATTTCTTGCTTTTAAACAAAATAAGATGCTCAGAGCTTCCCCCCTCCCCCCCAGAAACGAAGTCTCATTATGTTGCCCAGGCACGTCTTAAACTCCTGGCCTCAAATGATCCTCCCGCCTCAGCCTCCCAAGGTGCTGGGATTACAGGTGTGAGCCACCACGCCTGGCCCAGAGTACTTTTTTTTTTTTTTAACTGCAGAAAACATTTTCAGAACTTTAGAACTTTTCTAAAATACTACTTTGTCAGCTGAACAATATAGAAAAGTACAGAGGCAAGTGCCTGTCCAGAACTGTGTGGTGACTTAGAAGCGGGGCTTGCGCTTGCGGCCGGTGTACTGGGTGTCAGGTCTGACTTCCCTGTGCAAAAAAGCAATAGGATAGTCTCAGAAAAAAAGATCAAAGCAGCCCTGGACCCTTCAAATGCAGGGGAGCTCTTAGTGGCAACAGGCATCCACCCCCCCCCACCCACCCTGCCAGCTCCCAGGCTGGCACTCACCTGCCCTGGCGCCTGTGCCGCTCCTTCTTCTCCAGCACCCATGCCCGGCTCTTCCTCACCATTCCCCGCCGCGACATCCTGAATGGGACCCTGTGGTGGAGACACAGCAATGAGCTGATGGATGGCTGATGGATGGGGCTGCCCAGCTGGCCCCCACTTGAATCCATGGCAAGCTTACCTCTGAATCTGGTGGCCTCAGATGCCCCTTCCCTCAAATGCTCCACCTTCCCTACAACACAAGTCCCCACTCTGGACACCCTCCTTCCCAATAACATCCACCCGGGCCACAGAGGTTGTTGGGTGGGGAGAGGAGAGGGCTGGGCCAGGCATGGAGATCTCAATGCCAGCAAGCAGTCTGTTCCCTCTTTGGGAAGCAGCTAAGCAGCAGTAAGCAGGCCGCTTTCTACCAATGCAGTGACACATCATCACCTGAACTTCAAGAGCACAGTGGATAGTTCACGGCAGGAGCTTAGGGTCCACAGCTCGGGGGCAGGAAGACAGGGATGGAAAGGAGAGGCTGAAAAGGAAGGACTGAGGGGCATGAAGGAAGAAGGAAAGAGGGCTGGGGTAACCCCGAACACCCCTGTGACCATCCGTAGAAACCAGAGACAGGGCAAGCCAAGGAGCTGCCATTTGGGTGCCTGAGCCTGATGGGCCAGCACAAAGCAGGAGCAGTTGCAGAGCAGGACTGGGGACACAGGAGTCATCATCTCAAGGTTCTACAAGGAGTACAAAGCAAGGGCAGAGTGGCAAAGAGGGGCCAACAGGTGGGCCATGGGAGAAGCAGCAAGGGGGAAAGTCATCAAGGGAGCTAAAGGGAGGAGGTGAAGACAGGGAGTGCCCCAAAGCACAGGTCCCAAGAGAAGTGGGGGTCCAGCCCTGCAGGAGGCACGAGAGGCGTGGGAGGGAGGAGGCCAGGAGGGAAGAAGCAACAGGCCAAAAAGGGAGCCTGGAGACTGATTAGGTAAAGGCTTAAAAGACTTCTTAATTCACCTATTTATTTAAAATAAACAGGTGTCCCGAATGTGATTAGACTGAGGTGACAGTAACAGAAGCCCTTCCCTGCTCTCTACCTCATCTGAGGAACTGAAAATGTGAGCCTACAGAACAAGGGATGGCAAGGTATGTGCTGGGCACCCTGAACACACTGCCAAGATGGGTGGCACTACCCCCACTTTTCAGATAGCTGAGGAATGGATGCTCACGTCATTCAGCTTACCCGTGTTTACTTTTAGGACATGTCGTCTGAAGACCCCAGTGTGAGGACAAAAGGGATCCTAAGATGCATGGAGTAGATGAGGCAATGTGTACCTCCCCTGTGAGGAAGGAGATGGGAGTGCACCCTGGGAGCACAAGATGGACCCCTGAGAGAAGAGGTCATCCAGAAGGGCCCCAGCTGCCCATGGGGAATGAACTAGGGAAGCTAAGGGAAATGAGCAAAGACCCAAGGGGTCAGGCAGCATAAACCTATGGTGGACGCAAGGAACATGCCTGGCTGTGTCCAGCTGTGGGCCTTCCCCACATGTGCATTTGGGGCTCATTTTTCCTCTTAAATGTCTTAAAGGTCTTAAGACCTTTCCCTCATGTCAACTGGAACTCAGAAATAACCTCCCTCTTCACTACCTTATCATCAACTATTCATTCAGAAAAATACTGAGCACTTTTTACTAACAAGACACTATTGTCAACGTCAGGGATACAATACCAGTCCTCAGCAAGTTTTCATTCTAGCTGGAGATACAAAGAGTAACCAAGTCAACTGGTATGTATGACTTAGAGCAGCGAAGGGTGTTAAGGAAAATCAACCCGAGCTGGGAGCGGAACTGCAAGGAAGACACTGAAAGAGTAATGTCAAGATACAACTTACATTTTAGAAAAAGAGAAAAAGACCAGTCTTGCTGCTATGCAGAAAATAATCTGCAAGAAGCAAAGACTGCAAAGGCAGGGAGACAAGATAGGCAGCTGTTTCAGCAATCCAGGCTAGGCGTAGTGCTGGATTAGGCTCTGCTGGATTAGACTGCTGGAAGCAGGGAGGGCCAGCACGGGGATACACACTGAGGGACGGACAGCAGGGCTCAATGACAGGCTGACGGGATGTGAAATGTAGGGAGACAGGAATGATCAAGAATGGCAAAGAATGGAGGATGAGGCTGGGCACAGTAGTTCACGCCTGTAATCCCAGCACTTTGGGAGGCCAAGGCAGGCAAATCACGAGGTCAGGAGTTCAAGACCAGCCTGGCCAACATGGCGAAACCCCCTCTCTACCAAAAATACAAAAAATTAGCTGGGCGTAATGGTGGGCGCCTGCAATCCCAGCTACTCGGGAGGCTGAGGCAGGAGAATTGCTTGAACCTGGGAGGCGAAGGTTGCAGTGAGTTGAGATCGAGCCACAGCACTCCAGCCCGGATGACAGACTGAGACCTCATCTCAAAAAAAAAAAAAAATGGAGGATGGCCAGGCATGGTGGCTCACATCAGTCATCCCAGAACTTCGGGAGGCTGAAACGGGGCTCGCTTGAGGCCAGGAGTTCAAGACCAGACTGCACAACACGGCAAGACCCCATCTCTACCAAAAACTTTAAAAATTAACCAGGTATGGTGGCATGCACTTATAGTCTCAGCTACTTGGGAGGCTGAGGCAGGAGGATCATTTGAGCCCAGGAGTTTGAGGCTGCAGTGAGCTAAGATTCTACCACTGCACCCTAGCCTGGGTAAGAGAGCAAGACCCTGTCTCAAAAAAAAGAAAAAAAAAAAAAAAAACGCTTAGGGGATGAAGACCAAGAGCTGTTCTGTTTGAGATACCCGTGTAAAGTCCAGGTATGGACACTGAGGAGGCATTGGGAAACCCCAGGTGGCAGAGAATGAAGATACACATTTAGGAGTCAGGAACTTCTGGCTGGCATTTACACACACCACAGATAGAGAAGGGATCCAATCCAGGCTGGGCCCGGGACTCGAGGAGGAAGCAGCAGTGGACTGAGGAGCAGCCAGGAAGGCTGAGGAAACCACGACGATGGGTGGAAGGCCAAGTGAAGGAAGTGTCAAGGAGGGAGCGCGCTGCTGCCTCCGACCCTACTGAGCAGGCAGGACAAGAAAAAAGGTCAAAAGTGACCAGACGTGGCTCAACGGAAACTGGTGGTGGCCTCGACAAGAACGATTTTTGGTAAGACAGAATTGTCAGCCTGAGAAGTGGAATGAGAGAATGGCAGGAGGGAAGAAGAAAGAGGCAGGTGTTGGCCGGGCGTGGTGGCTCAAGCCTGTAATCCCAGCACTTTGGGAGGCCGAGACGGGCGGATCACGAGGTCAGGAGATCGAGACCATCCTGGCTAACACAATGAAACCCCGTCTCCACTAAAAATACAAAAAAATTAGCCGGGCGTGGTGGCGGCGCCTGTAGTCCCAGCTACTCGGGAGGCTGAGGCAGGAGAATGGCGGGAACCCGGGAGGCGGAGCTTGCAGTGAGCCGAGATTGCGCCACTGCACTCCAGCCTGGGCGACAGAGCGAGACTCCGCCTCAAAAAAAAAAAGAAAGAGGCAGGTGTGAGTTCTGCTATGAAGGCGAGCAGATCAATGGGGCGGCTAGCAGTTGTTATGGGGTTAACTAAGGGAGGAACTTTTCTAGAAAAGGAGAACTTGTGCAGCATGCCTGTGTGCTGACCGGAGTCACCCAGGAGAGTCAAGACGAGCATGCAGGAGGGAAGGGGGAGCCACGGCACCCAAGGGAGAGGGTCCCGGATGCAGGTGGAGGGCAGCATCAGGAAGGAAGGAGACAGCCTGCCAGGCGTGGCAAGAGGAAGGGGTACGTGTGGGCTCACAAAGGGAGCTCCAAGCTGCATGGCTGCCCGCAGACATCTAGGACCCCAAACTCCTAGCCCCAAACAGGCACAGTCCAAACGGGGCCTGGTGTTTCTACCACCACCTTGGTGTCCCTGCTGCATGTGACCTGAGAGGCTTGGGTGAGGGCAGAAAGTCCACGTCTAACAAATGTGGCAGCCCCCGCTGCAGCCGGGGCAGGGTTCAGCAGTTGCTTTACCTCTCATTGGTGAACACAGACTCCCTGGGTTCATCTTCATCCTGATTTTCACTCAGCCCCTGCAGGAACCAAAGTGCACTTAGGTCACCCTGAAGAGTTCTCAACCCATCTGCCCCACTCCAGAAGCCTGGGCACCCAGGCCTGAGCCCTTCCAACAGGGACAAGGTCCAGTCCCACGAGAAGGAACCGACATGCCTTTCTGGGACCTGAAGAGCAGAGGTCTCTGCCTCCGGATTCCAAAGGACATGAACACTCCAGGCTCTGCACTCTGGGGCTGGGCCCTGCTTCCCCACCAGTGTTCTCCCAGCAGGCTCTGCAGGCTGAGCCCCACTGCCTGGAAGTCAAGACACAGGCCTACTGGCAAACCCAGTGTCCCTCACCTCTGGTATAAAGGTCGAAGGCCCAGAAAACAAGCAGAGGTAGAATCTGAAAGGAGAAAGTGCAACGTGAGAACTGGTGGAGAAACCCCATAGGGAGACAAGTTCTCACCAGCCCATCTCCCCACCCCGCCTGCCTGGACCCTGGTGACCCACACCCCAACACTCCTCTGTACCACTGAGTGGCCTGAAAGGGCTATGCCACTACCCTCCCTCCTGCAGCCCAGGCAGCACACCAGCCCCCAGCGCTCACTTCTTTGCTTTGGCACTGTTAGGGTAGTCCACCACCATGCCACCGGAGAAGCCCGCCTTTGTGGCCTGGGTTGTGATCAGCTCCAACTGAAGAAAGAAAGGCAGTGGGTCATGCAGCGGAGGCGAGAGGAGCAGACAGCTTTACCTCCCTCCCCTCCTTCAGAAACCAGTCTGCCTCAGGACGAATCCTGCCTGGGAGAACTTAAGGTCGCTGTAAGCCACGTAGAGAAAAGTGCAGGCATGGCCCACACCTCGCTCAGGAGAATTACGGAACAAAGCTACTCCCCTCATTCTCACTTTCCAGCACAGGGACCCAGCTCTCCACTCAAGTTTAGGAAGGAGATGGCCACAATTGGAAGCCAAACTCATTCATGTTATTAGTCAGGGACAGCTCTTCACTTATCTTTCAACATCTACATCCTGCTCCGCCATTCCTTAATTATACATCACACAACAGACAACTGTCGGTGCCCTCTCCCCCTTCCTAAATGGCATTCACTTATTTGGTTATGGAAATTAGTCGTATCATCTTATCTATAATACCATGTCATCTGCCAAGGGAAGACATACCACCCCACCTCCGCAAATGCCACCCCCTTAGGATATCAGGTCATCAAATGTGCCATCAGGGGCCACACTAGGGTGCATGTTTTCTCCTTTTCCCGCCAATCTGCATAAGGTTCTTTGTCGCTTCCCCAGGACAGCTTACCTGTTGAGTCTCCCCGCTCCCCTGCACACCCAGTAGCCAAGGGACTCACCTGCTCTGAGTTCTCAGGGTATAGCTGCAGGACAGCTCGGGATCCCCGGACCTGAAAGAAACAGGAACATCACTGTCTTACAAATGACCACATCAGCTTAGGGCCTGGACACCCTCCCTTCCTTCATTCACCGAGTATTTCCTGAGTTTCCATTATGGATGAGGCACCTCTGTTAGGGCTGGGGATAGTCATGAACAAGAGATCAACCTGAACTTTGGAGCTCACATTTTAGTAGGGGAGGCAACTCATTCACAGTAGCAATTTTTCCTTTGTTCCAAAAAGAGGAATTGGACAAAGTGACAGTTTCCTTTCGGATAAGTTTACTTTCGGTTCCAAAAGGTCTGTTTCAGATGGACACTTGAGCAGAGATTTGAATGGAGTGAGGAGCTGGCTGTTTAAACGTAGAGGGGAAGAGCCTTCCAGCAGGGAGAAGAGGAAACATAAAGGCCCTCGGAACTACAAAATTAAGCCAGTACGCCAGGAGGAAAACTCTCATGACACACAAGACCAGTGACCAGATCGGCAGGGGCAGTCCACCCCACGCAAGACCAGCGGCCAGATCGGCAGGAGGAGTCCACTCCATGAAAGACCAGCGGCCAGAACGGCAGGGGCAGTCCACCCCACGCAAGACCAGTGGCCAGATCGGCAGGGGCAGTCCACCCCACGCAAGACCAGTGGCCAGATCGGCAGGAGGAGTTCACTCCATGAAAGACCAGCGGCCAGATCGGCAGGAGGAGTCCACTCCATGAAAGACCAGCGGCCAGATCGGCAGGGGCAGTCCACCCCACGCAAGACCAGTGGCCAGATCGGCAGGGGCAGTCCACCCCACGCAAGACCAGTGGCCAGATCGGCAGGAGGAGTTCACTCCATGAAAGACCAGCGGCCAGATCAGCAGGAGGAGTCCATTCCATGAAAGACCAGCGGCCAGCCGTCGGCAGGAGCAGTCCACCCCAGGAAAACTAGGGGTGGGCTGGACCAGGCTAAGGAGGCAAAAACCACTCAGATCCTTCAAAACGGACTCATTTTTAAGCTGGCACAGTGGCTTACACCTATAATTCCATCACTTTGGGAGGCTGATGCAGGAGGATTGCTTGAAGCCAGGAGTTTAACACCAGCCTGGGCAACATAGCTAGACACCATCTCTAAAAAAAAAGAAAGTAAAAAATTAGCCTGGCATGGTGGTGTGTGCCTGTAGCCCAAGCTACTTGAGAAGCTGAGACCAAGATTTCGAGGGCGCACTGAGCTACCATCATACCACTGCACTCCATCCCAGGCAACAGAGCAAAAGTCTGTCTCAAAAAACAAGTAAGATTTAAAAAGAACTCATTTTTAGGACTTAAAATCTCAGACTATCATCTAATCCTAGTGAACAACTGAAATTAACATCATTAGTTAAAAAGGCAAGATAAAGCTAATATAGGCTCTCTCTGCGGTAAATAACTATCCTGTTCCCCATCCGAGGAAAAGGATCAGAATCAGGTGGAGGGAGAAGTGAGGAGTCAGAAGCATGTGGGCACTTTGGAAGGTACCCCTCTGGATGGTCTCAACACGACATCTCTTGTCCTCACTCTGCTCAGTCCATGCCCCCAAACCAACTTCTGATCCCCAAACCAACTTCTCATTAAAACTCAGAGTAATAGACATAGGAATACCAATCAACAGAAGTAGGCCCTATTACAAGTTACTAAATTGGTCTCCGATTTTGCCATCAGTGACTTCTGGGTTTGATTAGCGTATATCAGTCCACTGAGCTTGAACTTCTTTAGGCTGAGAACCTGGACAGAAGCAACCACAGTAAGGTCCTGCGGTCCCATATGAGTAGCGTTCCCATCATGGGACACCTCAATTTCCTCACTCTACCTGCAGGGCTACGGAGGGACAGGCAGCTAACCCAGATGGGGAGAAGATCTTATACTCACGAGAACAGAAAAAAGAGAAGCAAAAAAGCAGTACAGGCGCTTGGCAGGGTTTTCAGACTTCTTGTTAGCATTACACAGCCACTGCACAGCAGAAATGCTAAAAAGGAACGGACCTAGTCAGGCAAGGGAGCAATCCACATTGCTCCCCTCACCGCTTCAAGCTTCTCGACATCATCCGTCTTGGATCTCCAAGAGAAACCCCTCCTCCCACAGCTTCCCTTCTTAGAAAGTGCAGGTTCAGGCCACGTACAGTGGCTCACGCCCTGTAATCCCAGCATTTTCTGAGGCCAAGACAAAATTGCCTGAGGCCAGGAGTTCAAAACCAGCCTGGACAACATAGCAAGACCCCATCTCTACTCAAAAGTATTTTAAAGTTTAAAAATTTAAAGACAAAGAAAAAAGTGCAGGTATACTGCAGGTCATGATTCTACAACACTGGGAAAATAGGACATACAGAAGGACAGCATTCATGTCCCTCAGTCAGTCCCAGAAACCTTTCCTCAACCTTGTTTCCATCTGCATCTCAACTTGAGAATTCCTCCGTGTCAAGACTGTCTGCCCACACACCACTCTCCTTGTTCCCTTCCTCCAATCCAAGGAAACAGGCTTTAGACTATTCACACACACACAGCCACCCCATCACCCTTCCTCTTAAATCACTCCCTTCCACTCTACCTGTTAAATGTTTTCACAACCCCCAGATTTAAAACCTCAAGCGGCCGAGCACGGTGGCTCACACTTGTAATCCCACTATTTTGGGAGACTGAGGCAGGTGGATCACCTGAAGTCAGGAGTTTGAGGCCAGCCAGACCAATACGGTGAAACCCGGTTGCTACTAAAAATACAAAAATTAGCTCGGCGTGGTGGCATGTGCCTGTAATCCCAGCTACTCAGGAGGCTGAGGCAGAAGAATCACTTGAACCCAGGAGGCGGAGTTTGCAATAAGCTGAGATTGTACCACTGCACTCCAGCCTGGGCAACAGAGCAAGACTCCATCTCAAAAAATAAACTAAAAAAACCCTCAAGCAGTCACTATGTCTTCCTTCCTGCCCTTCCCCTCCCTCTGCTGTACACACACATGCAGAGCCCTACCTCCACTCCCACAGCCTCTCCCAACTTTCACGTCCCCCCACCAATGCTCAGCGCTACCAGCTCAAATGTTTCCACCTAACTCCCTCTCCTCTTCCATCTGAAAATCACCTTCCTTAAACACACATCTGATCCCGTCACCTGCCAACTCCCCATCATCCATCAAGCCCAAACTTCTTAGGACATACTTAAGTGCCTTCTAGGAACCAACCACACACAACGCCATCTTCTGTGGAATCTCTCATTCATCACTCTCATCTCAGACCCTTTTCCCACTAGCGTCAGTGCCTCTGCCCACTGTTCCCTCACTCGGAAACCCTCTCCTTGACTATCCAAATTCCTCCCAGCCTTCAAGGTGCAGCCCCTCCACCCAAGGCTTTCCTGTGCTCTGGCAGCCCACAACTCTCTAGGGCACACACCACTCACGGCCTTATATTCAGTTGCCTGGTCCAAGTCCTAAAGCACCTAATAAACCGTGGAGAGTATTAAACAGAGAGACTGTTTCATATCTCCGTACTTCACAGCAACTTGTATGTCTTATATGTAGCAAACGTTTACAAAAGAAAGTCTGGGCCGTGAGTGGTGGCTCACACCTGTAATCCCAGCACTTTGGGAGGCTGAGGCAGGGGGATCACAAAGTCAGGAGTTCAGTACCAGCCTGGCCAACATGATGAAACCCCGTCTCCACGAAAATACAAAATCAGCCGAGCATAGTGGTGAGCGCCTGTAATCCCAGCTACTCAGGAGGCTGAGGCAGGAGAATTGCTTGAACCCGGGAGGCGGAGGTTGCAGTGAGCTGAGATCGTGCCACTGCACTCCAGCCTGGGCAATAGAGTGAGACTCCATCTCCAAAAAAAAAAGTGTGCTATACCACTTCACCTCTCCCCCAAGAGAGACAAAACTGACCACCCCCCTTCCGAAACATACAGACCATACTGCTGGCCTTCGGCTTTTCACAGCTTAGAACACCTCACCAGACCATTACCAAAAAGCATCTGCTACCCTTGAAATTATTCCCCAACTCCTCTGGGTCTTGTTCCAAGATGTAAAAGGAAAATCTTCTAATCCAAATTTTTACCTCTCACCTGGCTCCCCACTTCACATCCTCACCACTCAACCTAGGGTAACCAAAGGAGGTCTCCCCTATTTTCTTACCTTCACTCTCACACTGCACCAAAAACTACACAGAACTGATTGCAGCAGCCTAAGGAAAACGTAATCAATTTTAACGCTCTAAGATCTGTTATCAAAGTGCTATGCCGATGTTTAATCCAACCCTGATTACAGAGAAAGGACTCTGGAGCACTGAAGAGATTAGAGCAAGCCCCGCCGCTCTCCACCAGAGTTATTTGTTGGCAAATAAAGATGGCTGTTGGGGCCCACAAGATGTCTGCTAAATGGCTGCTAGAGGCTAAAAGACCACCTCCCCTCCCCCACCAGACACACAAAGCCAACATAGAATCCGTACCAGTGGTGCCTGAACCCGGCAATGCAAAATAATCACAATAGTAGACAAGTTTTACTTTTGAGATGAAGTCTTGCTCTGTCGCCCAGGCTGGAAGTGCAATGGTGTGGTCTTGACTCACTGCAACCTCTGCCTCCCAGGTTCAAGCAATTCTCCTGTCTCAGCCTCCTGAGTAGCTAGCTGGGACTACAGGTGCCCACCACCGTGCCTGGCTTTTTAGTAGAGACTGGGTTTCACTGTGTTGGCCAGACTGAAAAGTTTTAGAATCCAAAAAAATACACTCTTAGGCCTTATTCTAACCTTGTAAATCTGAAAATCCCATGGGATGTGTATTTGTAAATATCTGCGTGACTGCTGCACAGCCAGGTTTGGGAAGCACTGGCCTGCAAGACTAAAAGCAGGAAGTGGCCGGGATGGCTCACACCTGTAATTTCCAGCATTTTGGGAGGCCCAAGTGGGTGGATCACCTGGGCAACATGGCATCTCTACAACAAATACAAAAAAAAAGTAAGCTGATCACGGTGGCTCACACCTGTAATCCCAGCACTTTGAGAGGCCGAGGCGGGTGGATCACGAGGTCAGGAGATTGAAACCATCCCAGCCAACATGGTGAAACCCTGTCTCCATTAAAAATACGAAAATTAGCTGGGTGTGGTGGCACGCTCCTGTAATCCCAGCTACTTGGGAGGCTGAGACAGGAGAATCACTTGAGCCTGGGAGGCAGAGGTTGCAGTGAGCCCAGATCACACCACTGTACTCCAGCCTGGTGACAGAGCAAGACTCCGTCTCAACAGAAAAAAAAAAAATTAGCTACGTATGGTGGCATGGGCCTGTAGTCCCAGCTACTCAGGAGGCTGAGGTGGGCAGATCACCTGAACCCAGGAGGTGGAGGCTGCAGTGTGAGCCGTAATCACAGACACTGCACTAGAGCCTAAATGACAGACTGAGACCCTGTCTCTGAATAAATAAAAGCAGGAAGTGAAGACCCTCACCTGATGCAACCGTCAAATGTGCCCGGCTTGAATGGGATGCCCTGGCCCATATCCCCCAGGAGTAGGTCTCCCTCTATCTCTCGGTCCACGGCTTCATCTACGTTAGAGAAAAGGCAATCAGAGAAAGAGACAATACCTGTGGCTTCTCCACACCCACCCATCAGGGTAATCCACCCTGGTGCCAGACAGGACATACATACCCAGCATGGCAGGGCTGATATCCAGGCCCACCCAATAGTGCCCTTCATCTGAGAGATAACTTCCACTCAGCCCAGTGCCACAGCTGGAAGACACGATCATAGACTCACGGTCAGTTTGCAAAGGTACTTCACCACCTTAGACAATCTGAACCAGGCCCCAGAATCTCACCCAATATCCAGCAGGTAACAGGGCTTATTCTCTGGCAGATAAAGAAGCTCCAGTGCTCGCCCAGCCATCCTGGTCTGGATATCAATCATCCGTGAGCTGGGAAGGCAGAAACACAAGTGGACATGGTAAAGGAGTTCTGGGTGAATACCTCCCCCAGACCAAATAAAAAAAAAAAAGCCAAGTTAAAAAAAAAAAAAGGATCAATCATCCCAAGGTACTCTTTTCTGACCCCTTCTAAGTTGAGATCAACAAATTCAACTATTTAAAAGTGACCCCCAAATTCCATGTAATTCAGGACCATGTTATTTTGTGGTAACAAATTATCACTGTACCAGCTGCCAAGCAGATGTGTAAAAAGCAAATCACTTTCCTAATAATAAACAACCATTGGGATCTGCAACTCTATTAGGCTGGGCTGCTCTAGCATTTGTTGAAAACATTTTCTACAAGAATTATCCTCCATAGTTTCTCTCATCTAGAAGGATCAATAATGCACAAAAACCTACAGAAGCACAGTCCATGAGAAACACAACACAAGCCACGTATGGCCTCCCAATAGCCAGTCAAAAAGAAACTTAAACTGGTGAAAGAAACTGGAGTCATATTTTTAACCCCATACATTTGATAATGTATTTTCTTTTTTTTTTTTTTTTTTTTTGAGACGGAGTCTCGCTCTGTCACCCAGGCTGGAGTGCAGTGGCCGGATCTCAGCTCACTGCAAGCTCCGCCTCCCGGGTTTACGCCATTCTCCTGCCTCAGCCTCCCGAGTAGCTGGGACTACAGGCGCCCGCCACCTCGCCCGGCTAGTTTTTTGTATTTTTTAGTAGAGACGGGGTTTCACCGTGTTATCCAGGACGGTCTCGATCTCCGGACCTCGTGATCCGCCCGTCTGGGCCTCCCTAAGTGCTGGGATTACAGGCTTGAGCCACCGCGCCCGGCCGATAATGTATTTTCTTTAACCCAATATGTTCAAAGTACCACTTCAACATATAATCGACATAAAAAGTCAGCAGTAAGGACCGGGCCTGGTGGCTCACGCCTATAATCCCAGTACTTTGGCAGGTCAAGGCAGACGGATCCCGTGAGCAACTTACCAGATCCTTGGGCAACGCAGCAAAACCCCCTCTACACAAAAAAATTACACCAACTAGCCGGGCGTGAAGTGGTGCGCCTGTAGTTCCCAACTACAGGCGAGGTTGCAGCCACTGCAGCACTTCAGCCTGGGCGACAGAATGAGACCCTGTCTCACACACACACAAAAATATCAAGCTATTTCAGCCAGCGTGGTGGCGAGTGCCTCTAGTTCCGGCTACTGGGGAGGATGGCTTGAGGCTGCAGTCGGCAGGGATCATGCCATGGTACTCCTGCCTGGGCAACAGACAGACCCTGTCCGTAAAAAAAGAAACGGTATCCAATAGCTATTTATTGATTGACTGAGTCAGGGTCTCACTCTGTCGCCAAGGCTGGAGTACAGTGGTGCGATTGCAGCTCACTGCAACCTCTACCTCTCAGGTTCAAGAGATTCTCCTGCCTCAGCCTCCCATAGGCTGGCTAATTTTTGTATTTTCAGTAGAGATGGGATTTCACCACGTTGGCCAGGTTGGTCTCGGAATTCCCTACCTCAGGTCACCATCCGCCTCGGCCTCCCAAAGGGCTGGGATTACTGGCATGAGACCCCACGCCCAGCCAATAGCCATTTACTTAAATAGGACTAGTCTCTCAGTGAAAAAGCATGGAAAAACCACAAAATACCTTTTTTTTTTTTTTTTTTTTGAGACAAAGTCTTTCTCTGTCGCCCAGGCTGGAGTGCAGTGCCATGATGCCGGCTCACTGCAACCTCCCCGTTCCGGGTTCGAGCGAATTCTCCTGCCTCAGCCTCCCGACTAGCTGGGATTACAGAAGTCCGCCATCGCGCCCGACTAATTTTGTGTTTTTAGTAGAGCTGGGGTTTCGCCATGTTGGCCAGGCTGGTCTCGAACTCCTGACCTCAGGTGATCCGCCCGCCTCGGCCTCCCAAAGTGTTGGGATTACAGGCGTGAGCCACTGCGCCCGCCTCCGCCCCCATCTCTTTTTTTTTCTTCTTTTTTTTTTTAAAAACGAGGTGCGGTGGCTCACGCCTGCAATCCCAACAGTTCAGGAGACAAAGGCGGGAGGATCACTTGAGCCCTGGGATTGGACCACGTTGGGCAACACGGCGAGACCCCGTCGCTACAAAAAATTAAAAAAATACGCCACGCGCGGTGGCGCGCGCCTGTGGTCCCAGCTACTGGAGAGGCCGAGGGGAGCCACCACGCCCGCCTAATTTTTTTATTTCTGGGGAGAGACGGGGGCTCGCGACGTTGCCCAGGCTGGTCTCGAACTCTCAAGCTCAAGCGATCCTCCCACCTCAGCCTCCCAAAGCGCTGGGACTGCTGAGATTACAGGCGTGAGCCATCCCCACCTGGCCACAACTCTGTAGTTCGTACAAACCACCCTCTATGAAATTCAGACAATAACACACCAACGGCTGTCGCGAACATTTATTGGCAAACAAGGCGCCACGATAAGCATCCTACGGATACCAATTACTTCCTTCCCCCGACCAAGACTGACCCCAAGCCCGTACCCACCGCCCAGCGCCTCTTTTACCACATGCTTACGACAAGTTGTCACACTCGACTTTAAAAACCACCCACGGAAAAGCAAGCGCGATCACCCCTACCTCAACGCTGAGATACCGAGGCCCAGAGAGATCGGCAAAGTTGATTTACCAGAGACAGAAAAGGCACCCACCCGGGTCCTTCCCTCCCCGCACCCCCAAATTCCACGAGCTTTCTGGGTAACGCCAGCAACCGGGACAACTTGCCGCTTCCCGACCCCCGGACACCGCGCAGCACTCGGGCTCCACTCACTTGCGAACGTATTTCCGGGCTTCTTTCTCATCATAAAACTGCAAAAAAAAAAGAAAAAGAAATGGCAGGTAGTGGAGGAATTCAGACGCGGCGGCCGTAGAAGTGGGAAGAGGGGTGCCCGCGGGCCCCGGAACTTACCAGCTCCGGTGGTCCACCGTGCTCCGGACGCCGGCCGCGAGACGCCATACTCACGCCTCAGCAGCACGCCTGCGAGTGGCGTTTCCCGGAACCCGGTTTTTATGTCATCAGCCCGGCGACCACTTGGTAATACGCATGCTCCACCCCTCCTCGCCCGCCCCCCTTACGTGATTGGCTACAGGGCGACCAACCGGCGCCTCTCATTGGCCAGTTTCTCTTGCACCGCCCGCCTAATCAATTCAAGATGGCAGCCATGCGCAGGGGATGGTGGTCGCGGCTGTTACCGTGGAGGTTGCTGCAAGCCCGTGGCTTTCCACTAAATTCTACACCCGGCCTGGGCCTGGGAGCGAGGACTTATTCTCAGGGCGACTGCTCGTACTCGCGCACGGCGCTCTATGATCTGCTCGGCGTCCCCTCCACAGCCACGCAGGCCCAAATCAAGGCGGCTTACTACCGTCAGTGCTTTCTCTACCACCCGGACCGCAACTCTGGGAGCGCGGAGGCTGCCGAGCGCTTCACGCGCATCTCCCAGGCGTACGTGGTGCTGGGCAGTGCCACCCTCCGTCGTAAGTATGATCGCGGCCTCCTCAGCGACGAGGACCTGCGCGGACCCGGCGTCCGGCCCTCCAGGACGCCCGCACCCGACCCCGGCTCGCCGCGTCCCCCGCCGCCCACTTCTCGGACCTACTACGGTTCTCGGGCCGCCCCCGGCGCCAACCGCACGATGTTCAACTTTGACGCATTCTACCAGGCCCACTACGGGGAACAACTGGAGCGGGAACGGCGCCTGAGGGCCCGGCGGGAGGCCCTTCGCAAAAGGCAGGAGAATGCGTCCCTGAAAGGCCTCCGCTGGGAGGAGACCCGAGACGTGGCTGCCATTTTCCTCGTCTTCTCAATCTTCATCATCATCGGCTTTTATATTTAATCGGAGAGAGGAGGGAAGGGGAGTGTCCCCAGCCAACCCCCCAAAAACGGCCTTTTTTCCTGCCTCTGAACCCTTGGCCATTGATAGTCTAACCTCTGCTGAGATCCGAAGGAACTGTACTCCCCCTGCCCTCCCCGACCCGCCCAGCTTAGCCGATGACCTGCACATCCCTTCACTATGGTCCAGAAAAGGAGGTCTCTCGACGTTTAAGAAAAAGGCCCCACGCTGAAGAGTCCCGAAAGCCCAGGAGTTAAGGGGTTCCTGGAGTCTCTAGGGTACTTCTTCCAGAGTTTGTCTTCCTGCTTCCAGATGTAGTCAACTTCTGGAACACTCGCTGTAGCTTTATTGTAAAGCTCCGAGCAAGATTTATCTGCTCCTGCCCCGCGTGTGTACGGTGGGCCTCCTCTGTAACCTTGAAATGTGCAATGTGACCAATTGTTGGCTGCCAAAAGAAAAGGTCCGGGGTTATACGAAACTTGTCTTTCTGTGAGTTCCCCAAGCCGCAGGTGAGACCTGGTACAGGTTAAGAATGGGATCAGTGGAGAGCCTGCCATTCCTTCAGCTAAGGTCAGGCCCCTGGGGCGCTCCCCCTTCTGTTGATAGCATGTGGGAGTGAGAAAACAAAGTCATTGAGCGTAAGGAATGAGTGTTCCTGTGCCCGTATTTAATGTGTGACCTTGGAGAAGTTACTCTGTGGGCATGACAGCAGAGGAGAAAATCATTTGGCATCTTAAGGTCTGTCATGCTTTATTATCCATAGTTTTTGGGGTTTGTTTTGTTTTGTTTTGTTTTGTTTCTGAGGTGGAGTCTTGCGCTCTGTTGCCTAGGCTAGAGTGAAGTGGTGCGATCTTAACTCACTGCAACCTCCACCTCCCAGGTTCAAGCGATTGTCCTGCCTCAGCCTCCTGACTGTGTAGCTGGGATTACAGGCTCCCGCCACCACACCTGGTTAGTTTTTTGTTATTTTTAGTAGATACGGGTTTCACCATCTTGGCCAGACTGGTCTCGAACTGCTGACCTCAGGCTGTCTACCCGCCCAGCCTCCCAGAGTGCTGGGATTGCAGGCATGAGCCACCGCGCCTGGCCTATTAGCCATAGTTCTAATCCACAGGGATTACAGCATGATGCTAGCAGGGCCAGGTTCATCCTTGGGACAGTGTGGCTGTCACCTGGCTCTCCCTTTACCAGCCAGCCCCATTGCGCACTGTGCAGCCCCTCCCCTCCCAGAAACAGAGTGACAAACTCCGCGCTTGAGTCCCTGTTCCTGTTTAACCTGCAATGCTTTTATCACAGGCCCTTTCTTAATTTTTTAGACGAGGCTGCTTGAGGCTGCAGTAAACTTTGGGGCTTTGGGAGTACACAGGACTACTGAGGGACAGGGGCTTGGTGTTTAAGGTGGAGACTTGGTTCTTAATGCAGAGCTGGCTAAAGGTGTGTTGTTTTTTCCGCTCTGTTTCTAATTCATGTTAAGTAGTTGGTCATCACTTTGGTCAGAGCTGCTGCTGTAGCTCTCTTAACTGTGAGTCACTGGATGTCGGCAGTGAGTTGGCTGTGAGATTGTAGGTGCTCAAGTGTTTATGCACCGGACTGAGTGTAAATCTGTAAAAGGGGAAAATCCTCGCAAGAGGTCTATGAGAAGGATGAGGGCCCAAGTCTAGGGTCTAAACAAAGCTAGGAGTGGTTTGGTATATTACTGAGTGCAATAATTGCATGCAATTCCTGCACTCAATATATTGTGTAAAATCCTCAGGTAGAATGAGATATACCCACAGCTGGTCCTACTTGGCCTCTTGAAAACTATTCCATCATTGTGCCAATCTCTATCCGGAAAAGGAAAAAAAAAAGGAAAAACATTCAATTATCTCTTGCCTTGGAGGTTGGGGTATGCTCCTAGTCAGGGCTTTGCAGCGACCATATGATGCAATAGTGAAGATCTGGGGCCTGGCACAACACTTTGGGAGGCTGAGGCGGGTGGATCGCTTGACCTCAGGAGTTGGAGACCAGCCTGGGCAGCACAGCAAAACCCCACCTCTACAAAAATCACGAAAATTAGCCGGGTGTGGCAAGTGCCTGTAGTCCCAGGTGCTCAGGAGGCTAAAGTGGGAGGGTGGCTTGAGCCTGGGAGGCTGTGGTTGCGGTGAGCTGCGATCCTGCCACTGCCTTCCAGCCTGGGCGACAAAGCCAGACCCTATCTCAAAAAAAAAAAAAAAAAAAAAAAAAGATTTGAGCCCAATCTGGTTCAGACCTGTTTGGCTCAGTGAGCCTGGACTTGGGGGGAGGGGATATGTACTTTTTAAAAGAACATATATTGTTACTATGTTTCATATTTGGAAAACAGGACAGAGACTTTTTTTTGGAAAAACAAACTGCACCAAGTGGAGTTTAGCAAAATGTTCTGAAACTAGTGCTTCTCAACCAATAAAGCAGGCACAATGGAAACAGTAGCGCAGGGGCTTTTTCTTCTAGCGAAACAGGTGGCCTTGTTTTGATGTGGGTTTGTAAAGCACTAGTGGTCTAATAGCATGGGCTCCTTGAGCTCCACCTCTGAAGTTTGTTTTCTCAGTCAGGATCCCAGCCAAGAACGTTCCCTGTGAGCCCCAGAACCTAGGGTACATAGAAAGGGCCAGAAGGTTCAGACTAGGGGTGGGTCCAGACTAAGGTAAACTTCTGGGACATTCCATGAAACTCTAAGCAAAGTATTGTATAAAAACCATCATCCAACCCTAAGCCTCTCCCCTGGTCCAGAACAAGGCCCAGTCCATAATGCCCATCCCTTTACGCCTCAGGGTTTTGTAGGCCAGAGCTAACCTCTGAGGAGCCCCACTCCCTGCCTGCCCTGAAGCAGCCTGTGCTCTTCATGGAAAGGGGAATGTGTGGGAGGCTTTTTGAAGGACCCCCAAAAGGTTTCCATGGTCACATTTCTCCCCCACCCACTCAGACTGGCTTCAGTCTTTCTCTGCTGCTACCTGGCAAGCGGAGGCTGAAATCGGCCATGACCTTAGCCCCTGCCTTCTAGGGGCTATTCCGTAATTCCTGGTTGTGGAGGATGGCTCAGTCATGCCCAGCCTTAGTCCTTTTTCTTTGTTTTTCACAAACAAGCAAAACTCCCTAGAAGTTTGGACCTAGGATGCGACAGTAGGGTAAAGGGGCCCAGCCTGGCCCAGGCTGTGCTCAGTGCGGTGGGGAGGGGGTACAAGTATAGCACGAGGCCAAGTGAGCAGCAGGCATGGTTCCTAAATGGGGAGGCAGGCCACAAGACAGGAACCAAAGGCGCACATGTCTAGGCAATTGTGGTGTCGTCTTTGGGCTTGACTGGGACTTTATTTCTTCTGAGCCAAACTGCTCTTTCTCCTCTGTTGCCCTTTATTTATTGCTGGGTGAGATGGGCCTTTACAGATCCCAGTGTCGAGGAAGTAGGGTTTCTCCTTCTTCCTTCTGAGGTTCCGGCATTTCATTCATTGAGTGCACTTCTCTATGAGCCAAGTTGATTGGGAGTAGCTTACCTCAGGCCACAGAGCTGTCCTACTGGATCACGATTGACTCGGAGTGGCCACCAGCACTCGCTTTTTTGGAAATGGAAGAGGTCTGTGTTTCAAACGGTTGGGCTTTCTGGAAGGTCGCCAGACCCCGTGCAAACAGGCCAAGAGAGGGACGGCTGGTAAGTGGTGGTGCTACCTCACTTCACACTCGAATTCATTGCACTAGAAAAGCTGGCCCTGTCCTGGCCTTTGCCTCCTCTCAGTTCCTCAGCACCATGATGAAGTCACACACTGCCACCTGCCCATGGGGAAGATCATGAGGGAAAGCCAGGCACAATGGTGTGCACCTGTGGTCCCAGTTACTTGGGAGGCTGAGGCAGGAGGATCGCTTGAGTCCAGGAGTCCAAGACTGTAGTGTGTAAAGATCTCGTGTATGAATAGCTGCTGCACTCCAGCCTGGGCAACACAGCAAGACCCCATCTCTAAAAAGAAAAACAGGCCAGGCTCAGTGGCTGACCTCTGTAATCCCAGCACTTCAGGAGGCCAAGGCGGGCAGATCACCTGAGGTCAGGAGTGCGAGACCAGCCTGACTAACATGGAGAAACCCCCGTCTCTACTTTAAAAAAATACAAAATTACCCGGGCATGGTGGCGCATGCCTGTAATCCCAGCTACTCGGGAGTCTGAGGCAGGAGAATCACTTGAACCTGGGAAGCAGAAGTTACGGCGAGCCAAGATCGTGCCATTGTACTCCAGCCTGGGCAACAAGAGCGAAACTCCGCCTCAAAAAAAAAAAAAAAAGAAAAAGAAAAACAAAATCATGGGAGAACACCCACCTTGCCTTCCCTTAGCAGCTCAGCTCTCAGGTCCAGCTTGCAGCCGTCGTGGTTTTGTGCAAAGCAGCTGAGTGTCCCTCTGTTAACGTTTGCAAACCATGGTGAGAACTGAGCCTGGATCTCAAGACCTTGCGTATGCCAGACATGCTCAGTGCATGCAGAGAGCTCATCTCTCACCATCTGTCTTGAGGTCACAGCCGCGCTACGGATCTAGCCACCTCACCAGTGCCTCTTAAGGCTAGGGTCCTGTCAGTAGTCTTGTGGTGGGTTGACTCTCGCATCCTGCCTTTGTCCCTTCAACATTCACGTCCTTAGCCCTGAGAGGGGACAGCCACTTTAGACAAAAGAAGGTGTTTCAGGGTCTGGCACAGTGGCTCTTGCCTGTAATCCCAGCACGTTGGGAGGCCAAGGCAGGCAGATCACTTGAGGTCAGGAGTTCAACACCAGCTTGGCCAACATGGTGAAACCCTGTCTCTACTATAAACACACAAAAAAATGGCTGGGTGTGGTGGCTCACGCCTGTAATCCCAGCACTTTAGGAGGCCGAGGTGGGTGGATCACTTGAGGTCAGGAGTTCAAGACCAGTGTGGCCAATATGGTGAAACCCCATCTATAAAAATATAAAAATTAGCCAAGCATGATGGTGGGTGCCTGTAATCCCAGCTACTCGGGAGGCTAAGGCGGGAGAATCGCTCGAACCTGGGAGGAGGAAGTCATAGTGAGCTGAGATCGCGCCACTGTACTCTAGCCTGGGCAACAGAGCAAGATTCCATCTCAAACAAAAATGTAAAACATTGGCTGGATGCAGTGGCTCACGCCAGTAATCCCAGCACTTTGGGAGGCCAAGGTGGGTGGATCACGAAGTCAAGAGATAAAGACCATCCTGGCCAACATGGTGAAACCCCATCTCTACTAAAAAGACAAAACATTAGCTGGGCATGGTGGTGCGTACCTGTAGTCCCAGCTACTCAGGAAGCTGAGGCAGGAGAATCTTTTGAACCGGGGAAATGGAGGTTGCAGTGAGCGAAGATTGCGCCACCGCACTCCAGCCTGGTGACAGAGCGAGACTCCACCTCAAAAAAAAAAATTAGGCAGGCATGGTGGCACACACCCGTAATCCTAGCTACTCAGGAGGCCAAGGTGGGAGGATAGCTTAAACCCAGGAGGCGGAGGTTGCAGTGAGCCAAGATCATGACACTGCACTTCAGCCTGGGTGACAGAGTGAGACTCCGTCTCAGAAAAAGAAATGGCAGGAAAGGCCTGTTAGAGGAGTACGAAGAGCAGACTGGGATTTGGGGTTCACAGGCCACAGCCACTTTGCAGACAGTATTTGGCTGGCACAGTGTCCTAAAACAACTTTACCCAACATTCAAAACTTGGGCATAAGAACAGATTTCTTTTTCTTTTTTTTTCTTTTTTTTTGAGGCGGAGTCTCACTCTGTTGCCCAGGCTGGAGTGCAGTGGTGCAATCTCAGTTCACTGCAACCTCCACCTCCTGGGTTCAAATGATTCTCCTGCCTCAACCTCCCAAGTAGCTGGGACTGCAGGCATGTGCCACTACGCCTGGTTAATTTTTGTATTTTTAGTAGACGGTTTCGCCATGTTGGCCAGGTTGGTCTCGAACTCCTGACCTCAAGTGATCCACCCTCCTCGGCCTCCGAAACTGCTGGGATTATAGGCATGAGCCACCGTCCCCATAAAAACAGATTTCTAATCTCTCAAAAAATGAGAAAATCTGCCACCATGCAGTTCACATACCTGCATTAGCACTGTGGGAGAAGCTCAGTAGCATTTCCCCTTTTAGGTCAGGCACAGTGGCTCACGCCTATAATCCCAGCACTTTGGGAGGCCAAGGTGGGCGGATCCCTTGAGCCCAGGAGTTCGGGACCAGCCCGGGCAGCATGGCAAAACCCCATCTCTACAAAAAAATACAAAAATTAGCCAGGCATGGTGGCGCTCACCTGTAGTCCCAGCTACTTGGGAAGCTGAGGTGGGAAGATGGCTTGAGCCTGGGAGGTCGAGATTGCAAGTAAGTTATGATCACATCACTGCACTCCAGCCTAGGTGACAGAGTAAGACCCTGTCTCAAAAGAAAGACAACAAATTTTGTCAATTTAGATGAGACAAAACGCCCCAGTTTGCTGCACTTCCACCAATAGGGGTGAAGTGTAAAAGGCCTTTTATCTACACACTTGCACCGTTTTTCCCATAGCAGAAAAACATTTCTATACCCCACGTCCATCAAGAAGGAAAGCAAAAAAGTAAAGAGGGACCATATATTTTTCAGAAGAATAGGGGCAGGAGTGTTTCTTCCTGGAAAGGGACTGCTTTGCACCTCTGTGTTACCTTCCTGGCCCCTGTAGGCATTTGAGTTTGCAAATTCCTGTATCATATGTTGCGGCAAAGAGCTTGCACTTTATGCAGGGAGGTTAAGTGAAATCTTATTTTCATTGTGGGACAAGGAGAATCTCTGGAGAGGTCTACAGCAATGATAAGCTTAGACAGGACCAGAGGCCCTTTGGTACAGTAACACCAGTTCCCTCCGTTTTTTGTGTAAAATCCTTGTATACGCTGAGATAAACCTGCAGCAAGTCCAGCTGGGTCTCTTAGAAACCATCCGATTCTCTAGCCTGGGAGGTCAGGGGCAAGCTCTTAGCCGTGGCTTTGCAGGGACTACATGATTCAGTGGTGAAGGTTTGAGCCCACACTGGTTGGAGCCTACTTAGCTCAGTGAGCCTTGATTGGTTAGGAAAAAGGAAAAGCACATTTAATGTTACTATGTTTCATATTTGGAAAACAAGAGGGGGAAGGTTAGAAAAATGCAGAAGCTAGTGATTCCCAAACAAGGAGGTATACATAATACTTTCCTGAGGAACAGGGAGCTCTGTTTTTATTAAAAGGGGTGGGAGTTTTATTTGGAGACATCTTTGTTTTTGTTTTGTAAAAGCAAGGTGGTATCTAATAGGTAGGACCTTTCTCATGAGCCCCCTGATGCAGACCCTCAAGTTTGTTCTCTCTCACAGAAGATCACAGCCAGGGACATTCCTGGGACCCCCAGAATCTGGAAGCAGCAAGTTCCAGAAGGTTTTAGGCAAAAGGAAGGGCCCAGAGTGCTACACCTTCCAGAACCTTCCAGAACATTCCATGTACCTTCAAGCAAAAGGGGTTGATTTTTCTTTTTCTTTTTTTTTTTTTTTTTTTTGAGACGGAGTCTTGCTCTGCCGCCCAGGCTGGGGTGCAGTGGCCAGATCTCAGCTCACTGCAAGCTCCGCCTCCCAGGTTTACGCCATTCTCCTGCCTCAGCCTCCCGAGTAGCTGGGACTACAGGCGCCTGCCACCTCACCCGGCTACTTTTTTTTTTTTTGTATTTTTTAGTAGAGACGGGGTTTCACCGTGTTAGCCAGGATGGTCTCGATCTCCTGACCTTGTGATCCGCCCGTCTCGGCCTCCCAAAGTGCTGGGATTATAGGCTTGAGCCACCGCGCCTGGCCAGGGGTTGATTTTTCAAACCACCCAACTGGAAGCCTTTCCATGGCCACCCAGAACTGGGCCCACTCCACTCTGGTAGTGTCCATCCTCACCTGCCTGGGATCATTTTCAGGCTGACGCTGAACACAGAGGGGTCTCACTGCCGGCCCCTCTAAAGCAGAATCAGCTCTGTGCAAGACGAGGTGTGTGGGAGGCCTTCTGAAGGACCCCATCTGGTTCCCATGGTAACACTTCTTCCTAGTCCCTCTCTTGTCCATGTCTCAACTTTCTCTGCTTCTTACCTGCCCTGGGGATGGGAGCCTCAACCTGGTAGCTGCTGCCTCCTAAAGGCTGCTCCCCAATTCATGATAGTGGAGAAAGGCTCAGACCTGCCCAACCTTTGCCCCTTTTTCCCTTTCAATTGCAAACTCTACCCCATGTCCATCATGAAGGAGAGCAAAAAAAAAAAAAAAAAAGGCCGGGCACGGTGGCTCACACCTGTAATCCCAGCACTTTGGGAGGCCAAGGCAGGCCGATCACGTGAGGTCAGGAGTTCAAGACCAGCCTGACCAACATGGAGAAACCCTGTCTCTACTAAAAATACAAAATTAGCCGGGCTTGGTGACACATGCCTGTAATCCCAGCTCCTCGGGAGGCTGAGGCAAGAGAATGGCTTGAATCTGGGAGGTGGAAGTTGCGGTGAGCTGAGATCACTCCATTGCACTCCAGCCTGGGCAACAAGAGCAAAACCCCATCTCAAAAACAAAAACAAAAATGAAAAAACAGCAGAGGCCCCAGGCATTTTCAGAAAAATGGGGCAAGAGTACTTTTTCGTGGGAATAGACTGCTTTGCACCCTGGAAGCTTGCACCAGGAACGGGAAGCCAGGGCAAAAGGGGCCCAGCCTGCCCCAGACTGTGCTGAGGAGAGCACGGGGGAGAGGTCTTCCAAGGCTGCTCAGTCTTCGGTCATCTCAGCAGGAACTCAGCAGTTCTGGTGTCCCTTGGCCTCCAGCAGCGGAAGTGCCAGCAGTGAAGAGAGTAGAACCAAGACCAAGGTGGGATGGAGGTTCTGAAGTGGGTACTCTCAGTGCTTGAACTGTGCCCATACTAGCGGGCCACTGTGTCTAGGCCTGAGGTTCTAAAGCCCCCACAGCCCAATCCCTCTAGCGACAGCCAACATCTCTAAAAGGCCCATCAAGCGGTTGCTGCCCCCATGTCATCAGGGATGAGGACCATCCATCTCACAGAGCACCCCTAACTTTTTTTCTTGGCGGGGGATGGAGTTTCACTTTTGTCGCCCAGGCTGGAGTGCAGTGGTGTGATGTCGACCCACTGCAACCTCTGCCTCCCGGGTTCAAGCAATTCTCCTGCCTCAGCCTCCTGAGTAGCTGGGATTACAAGTCCCTACCACCATGCCTGGCTAATTTTTCTATTTTTGGTAGAGATGAGTTTTCGCCATGTTGGCCAGGCTGGTCTTGAACTATTGACTTCAGGTGATCCACTCGCCTTGGCCTCCCAAAGTGCTGGGATTACAGGCATGAGCCACCGCACCTGGCCTCATCCCTAATTTAAGAGCCTCGGGCTGGGCGCAGTGGCTCACGCCTGCAATCCCAGCACTTTGGGAGGCCGAGGTGGGCAATTACAAGGTCTTGGCTTTGACCTCTGGTTCTAGGTGACCTAACCCTTTAGAGATTCAAAGGCTCAACATCACACACCCACACACATTTCAAACAGATCCCTCAACTGTACCTCACTGACTGTACTTTCTCATCCTTATTTCTCCAAAGGTGCTTTTTGGGGTGGGTGGGTGGAGGGGCTCCTCTTCCAGTAAAAAACTTAAGTGAAAAGTAAAGCAACCCCAACACCTCCCTCTTTCCAGATAGTTATGTCCTTATTAACATGGACCAAGACCATATTAGCTTTGTAGGCTTCACACAACACTGTGACTGTCCCCTTTTGTTTGCAAGAACTTCCACGCCTCCCTGCCAAACTGCATCTCATTGGACTTGACCTAAGCTGACTCGGGGTATATCCCATCTCCTTGTCCCACACTCATCAGCCAAACTGGCACCTAGCGTTCCCCCTGGCTGAGGACAGATGCTATCACTCCTGCAAAATGCCCTCCATCACTCCATGGGGACCGTCATTTGGCAGGCCAGAGAAGACCAGGTACCATTCCAATCGGGCTTACGGGCAACCCGGGAAAAGAAGGTGCATACAAGAGAGGCAATTGGAGAACCAAGATGGAGCAGTGAGCGCTTCTGACCGGAAGTGCTGGGAAGTTAAGATTTAGGAAAGGCTCTCACGGGTTGGTAATCAGAGAAGGCTTCATGGAAGAGGCAGCGGCGGTGTTGGACCTGGACAGCTGGGCTTTGCATAGGCAGAAAGGAGGGGAGAGCATCTCAAAAGTAGGAAGTGGAAGCACAGGAGCTGAGCTGTGGAGGCTGCAACAGCAGAGAGGAGTCTGGCAGCATCGTCATCCTCATCATCACATTTATTGACGGCCCCTAAGAGGCGGGGCTGGGGACAGAACGTACAAAGACAAGGACCTGCCCTCAAAAAGCTTCCATTCTAAGGAGACAGGGACAGAAAAATACAGAATGGTCTTTCCTGGGGATGGCCCACTCTCGCCTGCGCAGGTCAGAAGCCCCTGGCCTACCTTGCCCCAGGGTCTGGAGCATGTGTGGACACGTAGTAGCCCCAGGGCCACAGTGTCCCTGTCCTCACAGCCAAGGCCTGACCACTTGGCTTCTAGGCCGTGGACCCCAGAATTTGGGGGAAAGGTAGGCTCAGGACATGATGTAAAACACTCCTGGCGGCCTTGGCATTGTGCGAGCCCACTGGAGTGGTGGGGTGCGACAGGTCCCCTTGGCAAGGCCCCTGGGGGACCCAGACATCTTCCCAGGCCCCCCGTAGGTGAGTCAAGTTCTTTCATGGGGCTGGTCCATCACCCTGGAGGCCCCGGGGCAGGGAAACAAAAAAGGCAGGGTGTCTTCAGCGCCAGAGGCGTACAGCCCTGCTCACCCACCCCCAGCCCCGTCTCTGGCCTCTTCCAGGGGGCCCTCCTCCCCAGCTCAGCCTCCAGGGCCAGGGCCAGGGCCTGCCTGAGGCCAGGGGGAGGGGCCTGCCCCTCCCCCCACCCAGGCAGTGGGGGAGGAGGAGGAGCCACGCATCAAGTTTGTCTAGGCCCCCCCACTGGGGGGCCACACCCTGGATCCTACCGGTGGGGGGGCTCTGGCTGCGAGGGCCGAGGGCTCAGCAGAGGGGCCGGGCCGAGGGGGCACCCGGGGGAGCCCTTCAATGGGGGTACTGGGCGGGAGTCCAAGGGGGGCAGGCTCCGGGGTACTGCTGGTGGCCCCCGGGCGGCCCCAGTGGGCAGGACAGCTGCAGCCGGGAAGGATTTGGGGGGATCAGCAGCCGAGGTGGGGGCCGGCTGTGCAGAGCGCTCCCGACGCCGCAGCAGCTCCTGCAGCTTCTCCGCCTGCGTCCGCCTCAGGTGGGCCAGGGCGCGGCCACGCTGGAAGGCAGGCAGGAAGGCCTCCAGGCTTTGCTCCCCCAGCAGCAGCTGCTCCATCTGCTCCTGGGCCGGGAGGGAAGGGAGGACTTGGGAGGGGCACGACCACAGACTGGAGACTGGTCCTTACTCCTTCCCACCCTGAGGCCCTCCCCATGGAGATCACCCCTCAGCTGGGGGACAGGGCACCTGCGTTCTAGCCTGGGCCTGCCTCTGACCACTTGCTGAGTGAACTGCAGACAAATGTCCTCCTAACTACTTCTTTTTTTTTTTTCTGAGACAGTCTAACCGTGGCCCAGGCCAGAGTGCAGTGGCGTGATCAAGGCTCACTGCAACCTCCGCCTCCCGGGTTCAAGCAATTCTGCTGCCTCAGCCTCCCAAGTAGCTGAGATGACAGGCATGCACCACCACGCCCAGCTAATTTTTTTTGTATTTTTAGTAGAGACGGAGTTTTGCCATGTTGCTCAGGCTGGTCTCGAACTCCTGACCTTAAGTGATCCGCCTACCTCAGTCTCCCAAAGTGCTGGGATTACAGGCGTGAGCCACCGCGCCCAGCCCTAACTTCGAAAATAAGGATGCCATCACCAAACCTGGGTCAGCAATGAGGCAGTAGCAGAGGCAGGGACACATGTGAAGTATAGACTTAACATGTCCTTCGGGGGCCCGCCACCTTCAGCTCACTGAGCGGTACACTCCCAACCCAGCACAAAGTCTGCCCCAGCTCCTCTGCAGCCCCAGATCCACGCTGCCCTGGCCCAGTCACAGGGGAGCCCAAAAAATAATTCACAGGTAGGAAAGTGAGCCCTGCTGGCTGTCCAGTGCTGGCGGACAGCAATGCTAGGCTCTCCTATGGGCCAGGCATTCAGGGTGGGCTTCCCAGAGGAGCGGCTCCCCAGCCTGAGGTGTAAGAATGAGCTGGGGGGTGGCGGAGAATGGATCTCCCTCTTGGCCCCCAGCCCCAGCCACCCCTCCCCTCACCTCTGCCTCCTGCTCCGCCTCTTCTAGCTCAGCCTGCAGCCAGCCCAGCGCGCAGTGGGGACTCCAGCGATGCATGCTCTCCTCTGAGGGCCACAGAGGGACAGAGTGACAGGCCAGGGCCCCAAGCTTGCACTCTCCCGTTGACCCCATGTGATTCTATATTCCCCTTTCCTCTGGTCTAGAGCCTCAGTTTCCTCATCTGTACCACGCCCATGTGACCGCTTTGTGGATACGGCCCCTACCAAAGTTCTGCCCCTCATCCTAGTGCAAAAGAGACGGGAGGCTTTGTCCCCCACAGCACCTCAGGGGGACCCTGGGTATTGGGTACCCTCTCTCCCACCCAACCCTCCCCATTTCTTCTCACTTCAACTCTATTGCCCAGGAGGCCAGGAGCAGGTCCGCCCAAGTCCCATCCATCAGAGCCTGGCACTTCCCAAGGCCAACCCACCGGATGGCCAGCTGCCCCCACCAGCCCCAGGTGGTTCTCCCAGACATGCCCTCACCCAGTCGTTGCAGCTTGTCAGCGCAGTTCTCGGCCACCTCGCGAAGCTCCTGGTATTTGATGGCCAGGGCAGCTCGGCCCATCTCCAGGCGGGGCCGCAAGGCCAGGTTCTCCTTGGCCAGTGCGTAGTTGGAGGCCAGGCAGGCCTCACGCTCCAGCTGCAGGCCCTGGAACTGCGGGCAGAGAGGAGCTAAGAGGCCCGCTCCGGGGATCTGCCCCGTCCACCCTACTGGGTGACCGTGCCTGCGGGCCAGGCCAAAGGCACCTGTCAGGCCCCAGCCTTCAGGGTGGCAAACCCAACAGGTGAAGGGACGGCGACAGGCCAGGACCAGACCTGGCTCTGCCCTGAGCGCCCTCTCTGGCCTCAGTTTCCTCTTTTACAAATCGAGTTAAAAACATCCACCTTAAGGGTTGTTGCGAGACTTAAGTGAGGAAAACTATAAAGGCCTCTACAAATGTTAGTTAATTTTTAATTTTTCAATTAATATGTCTGCTCAGGTCCCGGAGGAGTGCCCCTCCCTCCTCTGCCCCATTTTCCATGCATGGACAGCTTCCCTCTCACTCCAGGCCTTTGTCTGCTTCCTCCTCAGGTGTTTGCACCGAAAACACTCCCACCCCCTGCTCATCCTCTCCAGAGGGGTGTCTGCACCCCGTCCCCTCACAGCACCCCCTCGGGTCACCCTCTCTTCCCTTCCCACCCCCTCCTCTGCCTCCAGTGGAATCATCACACCCCAAGGAATACACACCCCCTTTTCCTCCCTGCTCCGGGCTTACAGCAGCCCCTGGCCCTGGAGACGGCTTTTTCCTTGTCTCTAGCAGGGCCCAGCCTCCCCTCCCTGCCCCTGGAGAACGCACTCCCCTCCATCTGTCCCCTGTGGGATGCACAAGCCCCTCCTCGCCCGCCTGCTTTCAACACACACTTTCCCTTTCTGCCCCCACAGACAACCAGCCCGGGCCTATCTCCCGTGAAATATACAACTTTCTCTTACGGTGGCCTATGCAATACACACGGCAGCTTCCACCACCCCTCCCCAGCGCCAGGCACAAAGCCCCCTCTTGCGCCCCCAGAATGCGTAGACCCCCCAACAGCCCCTCCAGGTATCAAACAGGCCCCTAGTTCTCTCAGTGGAAGGCGCCTTCTCTTTCTGGCCCTTACAGAACGTGGGTGTGCAAGCCAGGGCCCCCCACAACACAGCCCCCCGGAACACACCTCCCCGGAGCATCCGCTGTAGGACACGCCTCGCGGCCATCCCGGGGGTGCACAGGTGCCCCCCCCCCGGTCCCCAGCGCCCCACCCGCCCCAGGCCAGCTCCAAGCGCCCCCTCCCCCGGGGGGTGGCTCCGCGGGGCCCACTCGTACGTGCCAAGCTCCGCGCCCACGGGCGGCCCCGCGGCCCGGCCCGCGCGGCCCTTCGCTCGGGCGGCAGGTCCTGCAGGCCGCTGCCCGTCCCCCGCGCCCCCCGCCCGCGCCCCCCGCGCTACCTTCCTGCTGAGCCGCACGATCCGGTCCAGCTTGGGTTCATCCTGAAGCAGGTCCCGGAGCTGCCCGGTGCTGAGGATCCCAAAGCGCCCCGGGCTGCCGGGCTCCGGCCCCGCCCGCGCCGCCCGGGCCCGGTACATGCCGCCCGCCCGCGCCCCCAGCTCGGCTGCTGGCTCGGCCCGCTCGGCCCGCTCCGCCCCGGCTCCGCTCCGGCTCCGGGATCCGCTCCGGCTCCGGTCGCACGCGCCGCTCCGCCGCCAGGGGGCGCCCCGCCCGCTCTTAAAGGAGCCGCGGCGCCGGGGCTGGGGGTGGGGCAGGGAGGGGGCGGGCCGCACCCCTCCCCGCCCCGGCCGCGCCATGCCGGGCCGCGCTTCCCGCACCCCAGGTTCTCCCCGCAGCCGGATCTCCCCGCCCCTCCCGATCTGAGCCGCCCTACTCTGCGCCCCAGCACCTGGCTCTGGCTCACCACGCCCCCAGGCACTGACTCTCCCACCCCGAACGGATACAATTTGCAGATCCCGTGCACATTTTCCCCTCCGACGGCAACAACAATTTTCTGACTTTGGCCGGGCGCCAGGAGCTCCTGCCTTGCAGCCCTCCCCAAGCCTCAGTTTTCTCTTCTGTAAAGTGGGATTTTTGATGGTGAGCGCTGACTGCTGCCTGGGCGCGGTGGCTCTCTCCTGTAATTCCAGCGATTTGGGAGACCGAGAAGGGAGGATCGCTTGAGGCCAGGAGTTTGAGACCAGCCTGGGCAACATAACAAGATCCCCCGTCTCTATTAAAAAAAAAAAAAATTTTTTTTTTAATTGTCAAAAGAGTGAAAAGAACAGTTTTAAAAAGTACTAAAGGCTGGGCGCAGTGGCTCAAGCCTGTAATCCCAGCACTTTGGGAGGCCGAGACGGGCGGATCACGAGGTCAGGAGATCAAGACCATCCTGGCTAACACGGTGAAACCCCATCTCTACTAAAAAATACAAAAAAACTAGCCGGGCGAGGTGGCGGGCGCCTGTAGTCCCAGCTACTCGGGAGGCTGAGGCAGGAGAATGGCGTAAACCCGGGAGGCGGAGCTTGCAGTGAGCTGAGATCCGGCCACTGCACTCCAGTCTGGGCGACAGAGCCAGACTCCCTCTCAAAAAAAAAAAAAAAAAAAAAAAAAGTACTAAAATGTTTTTAAAAAGTATCCGGACATGGTGGCATGGGTCTGTAGTCCTAGCTACTCCGGAGGCAGAGGTGGGAGATTGCTTGAGCTCAGTTTTGAGACCAGCCTGGGTAACACAGCAAGGCCCCATCTCTATAAAAATAAAATTTAAATGCTGAGGGATAGTGATATGGCTAGCAATGTTATAATGAATACACATAGTAGGTCAATACCCACTATGCGTTATTTTAGAGATACAGAAACATCACAGATTACAGCTCACGCCTGTAATCGCAGCACTTTAGGAGTCTGAGGCGGGTGGATCATTTGAGGTCAGAAGTTTGAGACCAGCCTGACCAACAAAAATTAGCCAGGCATGGTGGTGGGCGCCTGTAATTCCAGCTACTCGGGTGGCTGAGGCAGGAGAATCGCTTGAACGTGGGAGGCGGAGGTTGCAGTAAGCTGAGATCACACCACTGCACTCCAGCCTGGGCAACCGAGTGAGACTCCATGCTCCGTCTCAAAGAAAAAAAAGAAAAAAAAGAGATGATGTCGTCTCCCCAAAGTCACATTACAGGTAAATGATACAGTCCCATTTCTTCTCATTTGTACAGTGTCCACAGAGCATACGATGCTGCTCTGCGCTGAACACTGGGCTAGGCCCTGTGGGGACATTATACCTGCCCTCAGGGAGTTCATGGATTAAGACAGAGTCCCATTCCCACTCAGATAACTCTAGTATAAGACAAATGGCAGGTGTCACCCCGTGATAGCTTTTTGATTCCCATGTGATCCCCAATATGTCCTGTACCTTGTCTTTACAAATAGGCTTAGCCATTGTCCCCATTTCAGGAAATAGACACTCAGAAATTAAGTCAGACAATGAGTGACCCAGTCTGGGCAACATAGTAAGACCTCGGTCTCTGCCAAAAAATAAATAAATTAGCTGGCCGTGGTGGCTCATGCCTGTAGCCCCAGCTCCTCAGGAGGCTGAGGCTGGAAGACCACTTGAGCCCAGGAGGTTGGGGCTGCAGTGACCTATGATTTTGCCACTGCACTCCAGCCTGGGAAACAGAGTGAGACTCGTCTCAAAAAACAAAAATGACAACTGAGCTTGTTCCACCTTAATACACTGCTACAGAAGTACAAAGGGCGATTAGGAAGGCTTACCAGAGGAGGTGGCATTTGAGCTGGGTTTCAGAGGTTGAATAGGAGTTCTGAAGTTGAAGGAGAAAATAATGAAAGCAAACAGAAATCCATACGCCAAGGCATAGGGGCGGGAAGAGCTGAGCAAGGACTGTCTCCATGTAGCCATAGCACGGTGGGCAGGCATGGTGCCAATGTCTGGGGAAAACGGCAGGGCAGGCTTGTTGACAGACCATAAAAGTCTACATTTTTTTTAAACATTTATACATTTTTATGATAACTAAAATTGGTTTTCCCCTTCAAGACTCATCTGGAATATCACCACTTCCAGGAAACCCTCTCCACCTTCCCAGGCTAGGGGGTTATTTCTTTTCCTCTGAACTCACACAGTCCCTTCACTGTTTCTTTT
Source organism: Macaca mulatta (assembly GCF_049350105.2). Taxonomy (NCBI): domain Eukaryota; kingdom Metazoa; phylum Chordata; class Mammalia; order Primates; family Cercopithecidae; genus Macaca; species Macaca mulatta. Next base: position 51,160,498 of record NC_133408.1, on the reverse strand, counting down.
TAGACAGTCTCCCTCTGTCACCTAGGCTGGAGTCAGTGGCGTGATCTCAGCTCACTGCAACCTCTGCCGCCCAGGTTCAAACAATTCTCCTGTCTAAGCCTCTGGAGTAGCTGGGATCACAGGCATGCACCACCATGCCCGGGTAATTTTTTTTTTTTTTTTTTTTGAGACGGAGTCTCACTCTGTCACCCAGGCTGGAGTGCAGTGGCACGATCTCAGCTCACTACAAGCTCTGCCTCCCAGGTTCACGCCATTCTCCTGCCTCAGCCTCCCGAGTAGCTGGGACTATAGGCACCTGCCACCATGCCCGGCTAATTTTTCGTATTTTTAGTAGAGACAGGGTTTCACCATGTTAGCCAGGGTGGTCTCGATCTCCTGACCTCGTGATCCACCCACCTCGGCCTCCCAAAGTGCTGGGATTACAGGCTTGAGCCACCGCGCCCGGCCTTTTTGTGTGTGTTTTTAGTAGAGACGGGGTTTTCACCATGATGACCAGGTTGGTCTTGAACTCCTGACCTCAAGTGATCCACCCACCTCGGTGTCCCAAAGTGTTGGGATTACAGGCGTGAGCAACCATGCCTGGCCCCCTTCACCATTTCTTTCAGCCCTTACCTTGCCTGTGGACTTCTCTTTGGTTCCATTATTTTCTCCTTCAATTTCAGAACTCCTATTGAACCTTTGAAGCCCAGCTCAAAAGTCACGTCCTCTGGTAAGCCTTTCTGAGCTCCCCAGTTTGCTCTGCCACCTCAGGGCCCATTGTGTTCACTAAGTGTTCAGGGGTCCCCTAGATACTCCCTCTATCCAGCCCTCCCTCGGCCCCTCCCACTTTGTGTTACAAGCCTCAGCTTCAACGGGAGGCTCCTACCTCAGCTTGCCCCCTCTTTCTCGCTGATCTCCCTTTGTTCAGCCTCAATATCCCACAACAATTCCCCCTGTAAACCTTCCCCATACTCCTCAGACACCCAAGCTCACTCCTGCCCCTCAGCAGATAACTCTCCTGCCAGTTCCTGTCGCCACATCTTTGCTTTTTTTTTTTTTTTTTTTGAGACATAGTCTCATTGTGTTGTCCAGGCAAGAATGCAGTGGCTCGTTCATAGCTCATTGTAGCCTCGAACTCCTGGGCTCAAAGCATCCTCCCACCTCAGCCTCCCCAGTAGCTGGGACTACGGGCCTGCACTACTGTGCCCAGCTAATATTTTATTTTTTTTTTGTAGCAATATGAACTTGCTATATTATCCAGGCTGGTCTTGAACTCCTGGACTCAAGTGATCCTCGCACCATGGTCTCCCAAAGTGCTGGGATTACAGGTATGAGCCACCACGCCTGGCTGCATGTTCTTTGTCTCTGTCCAGAGCCCTTCCTTCCCTACTACCTCCAGGAAGGGCAACCTGTCTTCATACCAAAGCCAACCCAGGTACCCTTGCTGTGGGTGTCACTTTCACCTGTCTCCTTCACTCCTTTAAGATGCCTTGGGAGGGGCACCATGGCTCACGACTATAATTTCAGCACTTTGGGAGGCCAAAGGGAAGCGAATCACCTGAGGTCAGGAGTTCAAGACCAGCCTGGCCAACATGGTGAAACACTGTCTCTACTAAAACTACAAAAATTAGCTGGGCGTGGTGGCTCACACCTGTAGTCCCAGCTACTTGGGAGGCTGAGGCAGGAGAATTGCTCAAACTCAGCAGGTGGAGGCTGCAGTGAGCCAAGATTGTGCCACCACATTTCAGCCTGGATGACAGAGCAAGAGTCCATCTTAAAAAATTAAAAAAAAAAAATGCCTTGTTCCACTACACTAGTAATGAATGTCTGTCTGTCTGTCTCTCTCTCTCTCTTTCTCTCTCTCTCTGTCTCTTTTACCAGTAATTGCTGCCTTTAGACTTCCCTTTCTCTCCCCACCCAACATTTTTTTTTTTTTTTTTGAGACAGAGTCTCACTCTGTCGCCCGGGCTGGAGTGCAGTGGCCGGATCTCAGCTCACTGCAAGCTCCGCCTCCCGGGTTCACACCATTCTCCTGCCTCAGCCTCCCGAGTAGCTGGGACTACAGGCGCCCACCACCGCGCCCGGCTAATTTTTTGTATTTTTTAGTAGAGACGGGGTTTCACCGTGTTAACCAAGATGGTCTCGATCTCCTGACCTCGTGATCCGCCCGTCTCGGCCTCCCAAAGTGCTGGGATTACAGGCTTGAGCCACCGCGCCCGGCCTACCACCCAACATTTTGAAAGTACCCTCTACACCCTGCACTTCCTCTGTCCATTTTTCTCACCACTCCCCCTTGATCTGTGGCTCAGTCTAATTTCACTCCCTCCCACCATTTCAAGTGCATCCCTCTAGCCAAGGTTACCAACCACCTTCTTACTGCTAGGGCTCTGCTTTTTCACGTTCAGTACCATGGGCCACCCTTCTCTTTTTGATCACATAGAATTCAGAGCTCAGACATTTCATAGCTGTTAGGTTGGCACAAATTAAAAAGTCCAGTAACATCAAGTGTTGGTGAGGAAAGGGAGAACCAGGAACTCTTATGTAATGTTAGTGGAAGACAGAATTGGTTCCGTTTGGAGAACACTTTAACCAACTGGGTAATTCAAAGATGCTCATGTCACACCTACTTATTTGTTTCCCTCTGTGGTAGATCCAGTAATTCCCCCTTGTCCCAGAAGATGTCCCCATGGTAACCCTGGAACCTGTAAATATGTTACCTTACATGGCAACAGGGACTCTACAAATGCAGTTGAGTTAAGAATCTTGGCCAGGCATGGTGACTCACATCTATAATCCCAGCACTTTGGGAGGCCGAAGCGGGCGGATCACCTGAGGTTGGGAGTTTGAGACCAACCTGACCAACATGGAGAAACCTCGTCTCTACTAAAAATACAAAATTACCCAGGCGTGGTGGTGCATGCTTGTAATCCCAGCTACTTGGGAGGCTGAGGCAGGAGGCTCGCTTGAACCTGGGAGGCGGAGGTTGCAGCTAGCCAAGATCATGCCATTGCACTCCAGCTTGGGCAACAAAAGCAAAACTCCATCTCAAGAAAAAAAAAAAAAAAGGGGGAGAAGAAAAGAAAAAAAGAATTTTGAGATGGTTGGGAGGCTGAGGCAGGAGAATCGCTTGAACCTGGGAGGCAGAGCTTCAGTGAGCCGAGATGGCACCACTCACTCCAGCCTGGGTGACAGAGCAAGTCTCCATCTCTAAAATTAAAAAAAAAAAAAATCCTGGTCACGGTGGCTCACGCCTGTAATCCCAGCACTTTGGGAGGCCAAGGCAGGCGGATCACGAGGTCAGGAGATCGAGACCATCCTGGCTAACATGGTGAAACCCCATCTCTACTAAAAATACAAAAAAAAAAAAAATAGCTGGGCATGGTGGCAGGCGCCTGTAGTCCCAGCTACTCAGGAGGCTGAGGCAGGAGGATGGCATTAACCCAAGAGGGGGAGCTTGCAGTGAGCCGAGATTGTGCCACTGCACTCCAGCCTGGGTGACAGAGCAAGACTCCGTCTCAAAAAAAAGAATCTTGAGGTGGGCCAGGCTTGGTGGCTCACGCGTGTAATCCCAGCACTTTGGGAGGCTAAGGCAGAAGGATCACTTGACCACAAGAGTTCAAGACCAGCCTGGAAAACATAGTGAAACCCCCATCTCTACAAACAAAATTTTTTGTAAGTAGCCAGGTATGGTGGTGCATGCCTGTAGTCCCAGCTACTCAGGAGGCTGAGGCAAAAGGATCACTTGGTTTCAGGAGTTAGATGCTACCGTGAGCTATGATAGTGCCACTGCACTCCAGCCTGGGCAATAGAGCAAGACCCTGACTCAAAAAAAAAAAAAAAAAAAAAACAAGATTCTTGAGATGCAGTGAGCATCCTAGATCACAAGTTGGACCCAATGTAATCACAAGGGTTCTTATAAGAGGGAGGAAGGAGGGTCAGAATCCGAGAAGGAAATCTGATAGTGGAAGCAGAGGGCCAGAGTCAGAGAGAAACTGGAAGACACTACCTTGGTGGCTTTGAAGATGAAGGAAGAAGCCATAAGCCAAGGAATGCAGGCAACCTCTGGAAGCAGAAAAAGGCAAGGGAATGGACTCGGCCCTTGGGGACTCCAGGAGGACACCTTGATTTTAGCCGAATAAAGCCCATTTGGGGCAGGGCATGGTGGTTCACATCTGTAATCCCAGCACTTTGGGAGGCGGAGGCGGGCAGATCACTTGAGCTTAGGAGTTTGAGACCAGCCTGGCCAACGTGGTGAGACTCCATCTCTACTAAAAATACAAAAATTAGCTGGGTGTGGTGGCACCCACCCATAATCCCAGCTACTCAAAAGGCTGAGGCACAATAATGGCTTGAACCCGGGAGGTGGAGGTTGCAGTGAGCAATGCGTGGATGTGTTTTCTCATTTTTGTTGCTGTGTAGTATGAAGTACTCCACTGTATGAAGACACGCTGATGCCTTTGCCATTCTCCTACGGTTGGACATTTGGATTGTTTCCAGGTTTTGTGGTTACTACAAATAATACAGGCAGAGCGCCTGTATTATTTGAGATTGCGCCACTGCACTCCAGCCTGGGCGGCAGAGCGAGACACTGTCTCAAAACAAACAAACAACCATTTTGGGCTCCTGACATCCAGAACTATAAGATGACACATTTGAATTGTCTAAAGCCGCTGATTTTGTGTGAATTTGTTACAGTAGCTATAGGAAATTAACATGAACTTCCACAAAATCTTTCCCTCTCGGACTAGGAGGCAGGGACAGGAAGAATTATTATTATTATTATTATTATTATTATTATTTGTCTTTTATTTTTGAGACAGAGTTTTGCTCTGTCACCCAGGCTGAGTGTGTGGTGGCACGATCTTGGCTCATTACAACCTTCACCTCCCGGGTTCAAGCGATTCTCGTGCCTCGGCCTTCTAAGTAGCTGGGATTACAGGCACCCGCCACCACGCCCAGCTAATTTTTGTATTTTTAGTAGAGACAGGGTTTTCCCATGTTGGCCAGGCTGGTTTCCAACTCCTGACCTCAGGGGATCCGCTCACCTCAGCCTCCCACAGTGCTGGAATTACAGGCGTGAGCCAGCGCGCTCTGCCTGTATTATTTGTAGTAACCACAAAACCTGGAAACAATCCAAATGTCCAACCATAGGAGAATGGCAAAGGCATCAGCGTGTCTTCATACAGTGGAGTACTTCATACTACACAGCAACAAAAATGAGAAAACACATCCACGCATGTGAATTTGAATGACTCTCAAACAACACTGAGTGAAAAAGGGAAGCAGCAGAAAAATATATTCATTATACTACTGTTTACATAAAGCTTAGGAACAGGCAAAATTGGCCAGGCATAGTGGCTCACGCCTGTAATCCCAATACTTTGGGAGGCCAAGGCGGGCGGATCACGAGGTCAAGAATTCAAGACCAGCCTGACTAACAAGGTGAAACCCCATTTCTACTAAAAATACAAAACATTAGCCAGGTGTGGTGGCACGTGCCCGTCATCCCAGCTACTCAGAAGGCTGAGGCAGGAGAATTGCTTGAACCCGAGAGGCGGAGGTTGCAGTGAGCCGAGATTGCGCCACTGCACTCCAGCCTGAGTGACAGAGTGTCAGACTCCATCTAAGAAGGAAAGAAAGAGAGAGAGAGAGGAGGGAAGGGAGAGAGAGAGAGAGGGAGGGAGAGAGAGAGAGAGACAGAAAGAAAGAAAGAAAGAAAAGAAAGAAAGAGAAAGAAAGAAAGAAAGAGAAAGAAAGAAAGAAAGAAAGAAAGAAAGAGAGAAAAAAAAGAGGGAGGGAGGGAGGGAGAGAGAGGGAGAAAGAGAGAGAGAGAAGGGAGGGAGGGAGGGGAGGGGAGGAAGAGAGAGAGGGAGAAAGAAAAAGAAAGAAAAAAGAGAGAGAGAAAGAAAGAAACAGAGAAACAGAAAGAAAGAGAGAGAGACGGGAGGGAGGAAGGAAGGAAGAAAGGAAGGAAGAAAGGAAGGAAGGAAGAAAAAGAAAGAAAGGAAGAAAGAAGGAGAAAGCAAGCAAGCCAAACTGCCCGGTCTACTGGCTCACACCTGTAATCTCAACACTTGAGAGGCTGAGGCAGGAGGATTGCTTGAGCAGGAGACATCGAGGGTGCAGTGAGATGTGATCCTGCCACTGCACTCCAGCAGTGCAGTGCTGGGTGACCGAGCGAAACCCTGTCTAGAAAAGAAAAGAAACAGGCAAAACTATATTTTATGTTGCTTGGAGATACATACAGAGTGAAAGTTTGGAAACAATAAACATGAAATTCAGGAAGTGTAGCTGTCTGACGGAAGGGCTTTGGAGTTAGCAGAGAGACTCTGGGAACTTTAATGGCATTGATGGTTTGATTTTTTTCTTCTTAGAGACAAGGTCTCATTGTGTTGGCCAGGCTGGTCTCGAACTCCTGGGCTCAAGCGATCCTCCCCTCTCAACCTCCCAAAGTGTTAGGATTACAGGCATGAGCCATGGTGCCCTGTTGGCACAATCAATAGTAGAACATTCTCATCTCCCCCAAAATAAACCTCGTACCCTGGCAGCTCACACCTGTAATCTCAGTGCTTTGGGAGGCCAAGACGAATGGATCACCTGAGGTCAGGAGTTCGAGACCAGCCTGGCCAACATGGTAAAACCCCATCTCTACTAAAAATGCAAAAATTAGCCAGGCATTGGCTGGGCACAGTGGCTTACGCCTGTAATCCCAACACTTTGGGAGGCCGAGGCGGGCGGATCACAAGGTCAGGAGATCGAGACCATACTGGTTAACACGGTGAAACCCCCTCTCTACTAAAAATACAAAAAAAATTAGCCGGGCGTACAGGCTTGTGCCTGTAGTCCCAGCTGCTGGGGAGGCTGAGGCAGGAGAATGGCGTAAACCTGGGAGGCGGAGCTTGCAGTGAGCCGAGATCACGCCACTGCATTCCAGCCTGGGTGACAGAGCAAGACTCAGTCTCAAAACAAAAAAAAAAAATTAGCTGGGCCTGGTGGTGGGCGCGTGTAATCCCAGCTACTTGTGAAGCTGAGGCAGGAGAATCGCTTGAACCTGGGAGGTGGAGGTTGCAGTGAGCTGAGATCTTAACAGTGACTCTGCATTTGCCCCCAAGCCTGCCCCACCTAGCCCTGGCAACCACAAATCTACTTTCTTTCTCTATAGATTGGCCTATCCTTCACATTTCCTATAAATGGAATCATATATGGTCTTTTGTGATTGGCTTTTTTTTTTTTTTTTTTTTTTTTTGAGACAGAGTCTTGCTCTTGTCACCCAGGCTGGAGTGCAATGGCGCAATCTTGGCTCACTGCAACCTCTACCTCCCGGGTTCAAACAATTCTCCTGCCTCAGCCTCCCAAGTAGCTGGGATTACAGGCACCTGCCACTATACCCGGCTACTTTTTGTATTTTCAGTAGAGACGGGGTTTCTCCATGTTGGCCAGGTTGGTCTCGAACTCCTGACCTCATGATTCTCCAGCCTCGGCCCCCCAAAGTGCTGGGATTACAGGTGTGAGCCACATGACTGGCTGCTTTTATTCAGCATAATGTTTTCAAGATTCATTCACATTGCAGCATTATCAGTACCTAATTCCTTTTGATTTTTTTTATTGTGGTAAAATATATGTAACATAAAATGTATCATTTAAACCACTTAAATGAACAGTGCAGTAGCCTTAAGTATATTCACATTGTTGTGCAACCGTCACCATCATCCACTTCCAGAATTTTCCTCACCTTCCCAAACTGAAACTCCATCCCCATGAAACGCTCACTCCTCATTCCTCTTCCCCACAGCCCCTGGCACGCACCATTCTACTTTCTGTCTCTAAGAATTTCATTACTCCAGGTACTGCATATAAATGGACTCATATAGTATTTTTTCTTTTGTGACTGGATTATTTCATTCAGTATAATGTTTTCTCTTTTGAGATGGAGTCTCGCTCTGTCGTCCAGACTGGAGTCCAGCATCACGATCACAGCTCACAGCAATCCTCCTTCCTCAGCTTCCCGAGTCACTGGAACCACAGACATGCTACCATGCCTGGCTAATTTTTTTTTTTTTTTTTTTTTTTTTTTGAGATGGAGTCTTGCTCTGTCACCCAGGCTGGAATGCAGTGGTGTGATCTTGGCTCGCTGCAACCTCTTGCTCCCGGGTTCAAGCGATTCTCCTGCCTCAGCCTTCTGAGTAGCTGGGATAACAGCCGGGTGCCACCAACCTGGCCAAGTTGTTTTTTTTTTTTTTTTTTTTTTTTTTTGTATTTTTAGTCAAAACAGGGTTTCACCAGTTGGCCAGGCTGCTTTCGACCTCCTGACCACGTGATTCTCCCTCCTCGGCCTCCCAAAGTGCTAGGGTTACAGGCATGAACCATCATGTCCGGCCCCTGGCTAATTTTTTTATTTTATTTTATTTATTTATTTTGAGACAGTATTGTTTTGTTGCCCAGGCTGGAGTTCAGTGGCGTGATCTCGGCTCACTGCAACCTCCTCCTCCCTGGTTCAAGTGATTCTCCTGCCTCAGCCTCCCAAGTAGCTGGGATTACAGGCGGGCACCACCACACCCAGCTAATTTCTGTATTTTTAGTAGAGATGGAGTTTCAAGATGTTGGTCAGGCTGGTCTCGAACTCCTGACCTCAAGTGATCCTCCTGCCTTAGCCTCCCAAAGTGCTGGGATTACAGGCCTGAACCATTGCACCTGGCCAACTTCATTCCTTTTTAAGTCTAAATAATATTTTGTGTATGTCTGTTGTGCTTTTTATGGCTGAATAATATTCTATTATAATGAATGTACCATAAGTTGTTTACCCACTCATCAGTTGGTGAACATTGGGGTTTTTCCACTTTGGGGCTATTATGCATAATGCTATGAACATTCGCATATAAATCTTTGTGTGACATATGTTTTCGTTTCTCTTGGGTATATACTGAGGAGTGAATATATGATAACTCTATGTTTAGCTTTTTGAGGAAAGGCCAGACTGCTTTCCAAAGCAGCTGTACCACTTTACATTTACACTAGCAATGCACAAGGGTTCCAATTTCTTTATTTTATTTTATTTTATTTTTATTTTATTTTATTTTATTTTTGAGACAGGGTCTCTCTCTGTCCCCCAGGCTGGGGTGTAGTGGTGTGATCGTGGCTCACTGCAGCCTCAACCTTCTGGGCTCAAGTGATCCTCTTGCCTTAGCCTTCTGAGTAGCTGGGACTACAGGTGCGCACCACCATGCCTAATTTTTTACTTTTTTTTTTTTTTGTAGAAATGGGGTCTCACTATGTTGCCCAGGCTAGTCTCAAACTCCTGGCCTCAAGTGATCCTCCCACGTCAGCCTCCCAAAGGGCTGGGATTACAGGTTGAGCCACCACGCCCAGCCAACGGTTCCAATTTCTTTGCCAACACTTGCTTCCTGTCGTTTTTAATTATAGCCACCCTAGTGGGTGTGAAGTGGCATCTCATAATTTGATTTGTGTTTCTCTGATGACTAATGGTATCGAGCATCTTTTCTTGTATGGTACTTATTGGCCATTTGTAGATCTTCTCTGTAAAAATGTGTATTAAGACTCTGCCTCGGCTGGGCACGGTGGCTCACGCCTGTAATCCCAGCACTTTGGGAGGCTGAGGCGGGCGGATCACGAGGCCAGGAAATCCAGACCATCCTGGCTAACACAGTGAAACCCTGTCTCTACTAAAAATACAAATAATTAGGCGGGTGTGGTGGCAGGCGCCTGTGGTCCCAGCTACTCAGGAGGCTGAGGCAGGAGGATGGCATGAACCTGGGAGGTGGAGGTTGCAGTGAGCCGAGACCGCGCCACTGCTCTCCAGCCTGGGTGACAGAGCAAGACTCCATCTCAAAAAAAAAAAAAAAGACTCTTTGCCTTTGTTTTTATTTTTCCTTTTTCAACTTTTTTTTTTTTTTTTTTTTTTTTTTTTTTTTGAGACAGGGTCTGGCTCTGTTACCCAGGCTGGAGTGCAGTGGCACCATCTTGGCTCACTGCAACCTCTGCCTCCCGGGTTCAAGCAATTCTCCTGCCTCAGCCTCCTGAGTAGCTGGGATTACAGGTGCCTGCCACCACACCCAGTTAATTTTTGTATTTTTACTAGAGACGGGGTCTCACCATGTTGTGGTCAGGCTGGTCTAGAACTCCTGACCACAAGTGATCCACCCACCTTGGCCTTCCGAAGTGCTGGGATTACAGGCATGAGCCACTGCGCTCGGCCTCAACTTTTCTTTTCTTTCTTTCTTTCTTTTTTTTTTTTTTTTTTTGAGACGGAGTCTCGCTCTGTCGGCCAGGCTGGAGTGCAGTGGCCGGATCTCAGCTCACTGCAAGCTCCGCCTCCCGGGTTTACGCCATTCTCCTGCCTCAGCCTCCCGAGTAGCTGGGACTACAGGCGCCCGCCACCTCGCCCGGCTAGTTTTTTGTATTTTTAGTAGAGACGGGGTTTCACCGTGTTAGCCAGGATGGTCTCGATCTCCTGACCTCGTGATCCGCCCGTCTCGGCCTCCCAAAGTGCTGGGATTACAGACTTGAGCCACCGCGCCCGGCCTTTTTTTTTTTTTTTTTTTTTGGAGATGGAGTCTCACTCTGTTACCAGGCTGGAGTGCAGTAGCACGATCTCGGCTCACTGCAACCTCTGCCTCGCGGGTTCAAGCAATTCTCCTGCCTCAGCCTCCAGAGTAGCTGGGACTACAGGTGCACACCGCCACACCCAGCTAATTGTTTTTGTTTTTGTTTTTGTTTTGAGATGGAGTCTCGCTTTGTTGCCCAGGTTGGAGTGCAGTGGCGCCATCTCGGCTCACTGCAAGCTCCGCCTCCTGAGTTCATACCATTCCCCTACCTCAGCCTCCAGAGTAGCTGGGACTAAAGGTGCCCGCCACCACGACCGGCTAATTTTTTGTATTTTTAGTAAGACAGGGTCTCACCATGTTAGCCAGGATGGTCTCGATCTCCTGACCTCGTGATCTGCCCACCTTGGCCTCCCAAAGTGCTGGGATTACAGGCGTGAGCCACCGTGCCCGGCCTAATTTTTTTTTTTCTTTGTATTTTTAGTAGAGATGGGGTTTCACCATGTTTGTCAGGCTGGTCTCAAACTCCTGACCTCAAGTGATCCACCCACCCAAAAGTGCTGGGATTACAGGTGTGAGCCACCACACCCGGCCTCAACTTTTCTTTTAGAATCAGAAGGTACATGTGCAGATTTGTTACAAGGTATATTGCATGGTGCTGAGGTTTGAAGTATGACTGAACTCAGGTACCGAGCACAGTGTCCAACAGGTAGTTTTTCTGCCCTTGTCTCCTTCTCTCTGCTCTCTATAGTCCCCAGTGTCTACTGTTACCATCTGATATGTTTTGGCTGTGTCCCCACCCAAATCTCATCTTGAATTGCCACCTGTTGTGGGAGGGACCTAGTGGGAGGTAATTGAATCATGGGGGCAGGTCTTTCTCCTGCTGTTTTTATGATAGTGAATAAGTCCCAGGAGATCCAATGGTTTTAAAAATAGCAGTTTCCCTGAAAAGCTCTCTTTGCCTGCTGCCATCCACGTAAGACGTGACTTGCTTCTCCTTGCCTCCCGCCATGATTGTGAGGCCTCCCTAGCTACGTGGAACTGTAAGTCCATTAAACCCTTTTTCCTGTATAAATTACCCAGTCTTGGGTATGTCTTTATCAGCAGTGTGAAAATGGACTAATACACCATCTTTGTGTTCATATATACCCAATGTTTAGCTCCCACTTAGTTTGCTTAGGATAATGGCCTCCAACTGCATTCATGTTGCTGCAAAGGACATGATTTTTCTTCCTTTTTATGGCTGTGTAGTATTCTATGGTGTATCCATACCACATTTTCTTTATCCAAAGCACCATTGATGGGCACCTAGGTTCATTACATGTTTTTGTTATTGTGAATAGCATTGCAATGATCATACAATTTGCCCATGTTTTAATTGGGCTACCTTTATATCGTAAGAGTTCTTTATATATCTGGGAAACTAGTCCTTTATCAGATATATGATTTGCAATTTTGTTTCCCTCTGTAGGTTGTCTTTATTCTCTTCATGATGTCTTTTGAAGCACAAAAGTTTTTTTATTCTATTTTGGTGAAGTCCTTTTTTTTGAAATAGAGTCTCGCACTGTTGCCCAGGCTGGAGTGCAGTGGCACAATCTCAGCTCACTGCAAGCTCTGCCTTCTGGGTTCACACCATTCTTCTGCCTCAGCCTCCCGAGTAGCTGGGACTACAAGTGCCCACCACCACGCCTGGCTAATTTTTTGTATTTTTTTAGTAGAGACCGGATTTCACCGTGTTAGCCAGGATGGTCGCGATCTCCTGACCTCGTGATCCACCTGCCTCGGCCTCCCAAAGTGCTGGGATTACAGGCGTGAGCCACCGTGCCCGGCCAGGGAAGTCCATTTTATCTATTTTTTCTTCTCTTGCTTGTGCTTTAGTGTCCTATCTAAAAAACCATTTTCTCAATCAAGGTCACAAAGATTTACTTTTTTTTTTCTTTTCTTTGAGGCAGAGTCTTGCTCTGTCGCCCAGGCTGGAATGTAGTGGCGTGATCATGGCTCACTGCAACCTCCACCTCCCAGGTTCGAGTCATTCTCCTGCCTCAGCCTCCTGAGTAGCTGGGATTACAGGTGCCTGCCACCACGCCTGACTAATTTTTGTATTTTTAGTAGAGACAGGGCCAGGCTGGTCTTGAACTGATCTCAGGTGATCCACCCACCTCAGCCTCAAAAATGCTGGGATTACAGGTATAAACCACTGCACCTGGCCCACAAAGATTCACTTTTTTTTTTTTTTTCCAAGACAGAGTCTCGCTCTGTCACCCAGGCTGGAGTGCAGTGGTGGGATCTTGACTCACTACAACCTCCTCCTCCAGGTTTCAAGCGATCCTCATGCCTCACCCTCCCAAGTAGCTGAAACCACAGGTGTGCACCACCTTGCCTGACTGTATTTTTAGTGGAGATGGGGTCTTTTTATGTTGCCCAGGCTGCTCTCAAACTCCTGACCTCAAGTGAGGGAGGCTTGCCTTGGCCTCCCAAAGTGCTGGGATTACAATAATTTCTAATCTGCTTTGTGTCACTACAGGTTATCCTGCATTTTCTTGAATTTTATGTAAATGAATCCTATAGTATATACTTTCTGGGGGGCTTTTTAAATCAGAATTATTATTATTATTTCAAGACAGGGTCTCACTCTGTCACCAAGGCAGGAATGCAGTGGCACGATCACGACTCACTGCAGCCTTGACCTCCTGGGCTCAAGCAATCCTCCCACCTAAGCCTTCCAAGTAGCTGGGACTACTGCCATGCACCACCATGCCTGGCTAATTTATTTATTTTTATTTTTTATAGAGGTATAATCCCACTACATTGCCCAGGCTGGTCTTGAACTCCTCGGTTCAAGCTATCCTCCCATGACAGCCCACCAAAGTGCCGGGATTACAGGTGTGAGCCACTGTGGTTGGCCCATTCCCCAATCATATGCTGCATTTCCACACCTCTTCTGCCTTAGCTCAAGACGTAGCTTCACCTAGAATGCTCTTCCTCCCAGTTGGGCGGGAGAGAACCAGGAGTTTGAGACCAGCCAACATGGTGAAACTCTGTCTCTACTAAAAATACTGAAATTAGCTGGGTGGTGGTACACGCCTGTAATCCCAGCTACTCGGGAGGCGGAGGCAGGAGAATCCCTTGAAGCTGGGAGTTGGAGATTGCAGTGAGCCGAGATTGCGCCACCACACTCCAGCCTGGGTGACAGAGCAATACTCCATCTCAAAAAAAAAAAAAAAAAAGAAGAAGAAGAAAGGAATGCTATTTCTCCCAATGTCTGATCCTAAAGCTAAAGGTTGTTGAAGAACTGACTCATCCTTCTCATCCTAGCCTCTACTTCCTCTCATGTACAGACCAAATCAGTCCTTCTTTCGTGGCACACTCCCTCACAGCTCTGATGCCAGCCTGCCCGGTACTGGAGTTCTTAGGGACTAACCCGTCCCCACTGTTAGACCAGAGGTCCTCTGAGGGCAAGGACAGCATTTATGTCATTTCTTCAGTTCCAGCTTCTAGCTCAGGATCTTCACACGGCAGGTACAGAGAGCCAGGACACCGGGGCTCAAATTCCAGCTCCATCACTTACCATCGGTAGGAACCTCAGACAAATGACTCAACCTCTCTGTGCCTCTGTCTCTTCATCTGTAAAATGGGGGGAACACACTCACTTCATCTGGTTGCGGAAGGGATTAAATGATTAACCCACATAAACGGCTTAGTAGGTGTCGGCAGGACCCTGGCAAGTAGTAAGTGTTTGGTAAACATTAGTTGGAAGTGATGCTGGGGGGCCGGGCGCGGTGGCTCATGCCTGTAATCCCAGCACTTTGGGAGGCCGAGGCGGGCAGATCACGAGGTCAGGAGATCGAGACCATCCTGGCTAACACGCTGAAACCCCGTCTCTACTGAAAATATAAAAAATTAGCCGGCCGTGGTGGTGGTGCCTGTAGTCCCAGCTACTTAGGAGGCTGAGGCAGGAGAATCGCTTGAACCCGGGAGGCAGAGCTTGCAGTGAGCTGAGATGGCGCCACTGCACTCCAGCCTGGGCAACAGAGCAAGACTCTGTCTCAGAAAATAAAAGAAGAAGAAGAAGTGATACTGAGGTCAGGCGCGGTGGCTCATGCCTGTAATCCCAACACTTTGGGAGGCCGAGGCACACGGATCACCTGAGGTCACGAGTTCAAGACCAGCATGGTCAACATGGAGAAACCCCGTCTCTACTAAGAATACAAAAACTAGCCAGGCGTGATGGTGGGCGCCTGTAATCCCAGCTACTTGGGAGGCTGAGGCAGGAGAATCACTTAAACCCGGGAGGCAGAGGTTGCAGTGAGCCAAGATCACTGCACTCCAGTCTGGGCAACAAGAGCGAAACTCTGTCTCAAAAAAAAAAAAAAAAAAAAAGTGATAGTAACTTGTTGGGTTGAAGAGGGACTCTGCCCTAGGTATAGAGACTCTTCATATGAAGGGGAAGATACTTTATATTGATCTTCACAGCCAGGCACAGTGGCTCACACCTGTAATCCCAGCACTTTGGGAGGCCAAGGCAGAAGGGTTGCTTGAACCCAGGAGTTCAAGGCCAGCCTGGGCAACATGGTGAGACCCTGTCTCTACAAAAACAAACAAAAATTAGCTGGGTATGTTGGAGCCTGCTAGTGATCCCAGCTACTCAAGAGGCTAAAGCAGAATGATCACGTTAGCCCAGGAGTTCAAGGTTGCAGTGAGCCATGATGGACCCACTGCGCTCTAGCCGGGGCTAAGAAGTAAAACTCTGTCTCTCAAAAAAGAAAGAAGAGGCCGGGCGCGGTGGCTCAAGCCTGTAATCCCAGCACTTTGGGAGGCCGAGACGGGCGGATCACAAGGTCAGGAGATCAAGACCAGCCTGGATAACACGGTGAAACCCCGTCTCTACTAAAAAATACAAAAAACTAGCCGGGTGAGGTGGCGGGCGCCTGTAGTCCCAGCTACTCGGGAGGCTGAGGCAGGAGAATGGCGTAGACCCGGGAGGCGGAGCTTGCAGTGAGCTGAGATGCGGCCACTGCACTCCAGCCTGGGCGACAGAGCGAGACTCCGTCTCAAAAAAAAAAAAAAAAAAAAAGAAAGAAGAGACCCTCCATGCCTCTCCACCTCCATTAAGGGGAGGGAGCACTCCACCAGAGGCCCCCTAATCCACCTCCCTTCCTTTCCAGCATCAAAGTAACCATAAAAATCTTCTTCCTTCAGAAAGCCCTCTAGGATTGCACTGCCTCTAGGAACTTCTTCCTTCTGCCTCTTCTCTTTGATGCCCTGTGACCACAGCTGAGTCCTGTACCCTACTTCCCATCTTCTCCCTGCTCTCCTCTTCCTCTGCAAGGGATATAAATACCCCTGGACCACTTTCAGGTAGACCTGAAAGGTCCAGGGTGTAGCTGGAGCAAAGAGTGTTCATGAGAGAAAACGTATTTTTTATTTTTATTTTTTAGAGACAGGGTCTCACTATATTGTTGCCTAGGCTGGTCTCGAACTCCTGGCCTGAAGCGATCCTCCCACCTCAGCATCACAAAGCACTGGGGTTAAAGGCATGAACCACCATGCCCAGTTGGAGAACATCTTACTCATACCTCCCTGTCTCTCCTGTTTTACATATGGGTAGGGTCAACCCAGGATGCCCAGTTAAATTTGAGTTTTAGATAAGCATCATGAATAATCTCTTAGTATAAGTGTGCCACAAATATGGCATGAGACATACTTATACTAAAAAAAGCCATTGTGTATCTGAAATTCAAATTTAATGGGGCATCCTGGATTTGTATTTGCTAAATCCATCAACCCTATGTATGGGTAAACTGAGGCCCTGGGAGATGGAGCATCAGTATTATGTTCAGTTGCAGAGCCAGTCAGTGTGGTGGTGGCTCAAGCCCCACTCCCCTTACACACACATACACACACACACACACGCTGACTCTGGGTCCTGGCGCTGGCCGTGAACAGGTGTCTGTCCAACGTAGCAGACTGAAGTCCACTAGTAGGAGACCACGTGACATGAGACTCATGCAAGACAGGAAACAGTGGGCAGAGATGGCCAAATGGGCCCACCAGGACGTGTGAGGCGGGTGGAAGCAGCAGGAGGTGTCTTCGTCTGCTTCCTTCTCAAGATGCATCACCCACCACCACCACTGCCCACCCCCAAGCAGAATGAATTCCGAATGGGGTGTGGGGCCGGCACAGTGGCTCACGCCTGTAATCCCAACACTTTGGGAGACTGAGGCAGGCAGATCACTTGAGGCCAGGAGTTTGAGACCAGCCTGGCCAACATGGCAAAACCCCGTCTTTACTAAAAGTACAAAAAAAATGGCTGGGCGTGGTGGCACGCACCTGTAGTCTCAACTATGTGGGAGGCTAAGGCAGGAGAATCTCTTGAACCCAGGAGGTGGAGGTTGCAGTGAACCAAGATCGCACCATTGCACTCCAGCCTGGGTAACAGAGCAGGACCTTGTCCCAAAACAAACAAATAAATGGTCTGTGGGCAGAATCTGATCGACACAGGGTCTCTTCTGGGCTCAGCCTCATCCTCCGGCATGTCCCCGGCCTTCCCCCTCCACCTGCTGCCATCACCACGGGACTCTGGGGGACATTATTAGCAGGATCCCTTCTGCCTCTGCTACCCCCCACTAGCTGTAGAAGGAAGGCAGCCCGTGGGGCCGGGAGGAAGCTGCCTCATTGCTGGGTAGCAAGGCTGTGCAAGCCCTTTCTTCTTTCCATCCCACACTGCCCGCTTCTGGCCAAGCGGTGGCCACAGGGATCCTTCCTTCCACCCCACACGGCCCCTTGAAGCTGGCAGGCAAGCTGAGGTCCTGAATGCCCCCTTCCCAGATGGCGCCTACTCCACAGGACCTCTGAGGACTTGGAGGCCACCATCCTGGACTTCGAATCTGATACCACCGCTGGCCTCTCCCGCTCTCTCGCTGGGCTGCTACGCTGAGGGTGTTTAAGGATGTTTGTGGAGTAAATGTAAGAGTCCAGGCCAGGCGCGGTGGCTTGCACCTGTAATCCCAGCACTTTGGGAGGTCGAGGTGGGAGGATCGCTTAAGATCAGGAGATAGAGACCAACCTGGGCAACATAGTGAGAACCCATTGCTTGAAAAAAAAAAAAAAGGGTTGAGAGGACACACTAAGAGCAAGAGAGGGGAAGTCAGTGGGCTCTCGGAGGCAGGAAGGGCCTCAGGGAGGGGTGAGGAATGGGGGCTCAGGGAGGGGAATGGGTTTTAGGGAGGGGATGTGATGTCAAGGGCAGGGAGGGCGGGGGCTTGAGGGGGGACTCAGAGGGAGTGTGGGATGAAGCTGGTCAAAGAGGGAATGAATGGGACTCAGTGAGACAGATGAGAGAGAGAGACAGGAGATAGAGAGAGAGACAGAGGGAAAGACAGAGAGGGAAAGAGAGGAGAGGGAGAGGGAGAGAGAGGGAGGGAAAGGAGGGGGAGAGACGGAGAGAAGGAAAGAGAGAAGAGAAAGGGAGAGAGAAGGGGGAGAGAGACAGACAGTGAGAGAGGGAAAGACAAGGCGGGAGAATGAGAGAGAAAGAGGAGAGAGGGAGAGAGAGAAAGAAAATGAGAGAGAGAAGAGGGAGAGAGTGAGAGAGAGGAGAGAGAGAAAAAGGGAAAAAGAGAAAGGGGGGAGAGAGAGGAGGGGGTAGAGAAAGTCAGAAAGAGAGAGAGGGAGAGAGACTGAGAGACAGAGAAGAGAGAGAGGGAAAGAGAGGGAGGAGAATGACAGAGAAAGAGAGGGGAGAGGGAGAGAGAGAAAGAGAAGAGAAGGGAGAGAGGGAGAGGAGGGGGTAGAAAGTAAGGGAGAGAGAGAGAGGAGGGTGGGAGAGAGGGGAGAGAGGGAGAGAGGAGAGAGGGGGAGAGAGGGAAAGAGAAGACAGAGGGAGAAAGACGGGAGAGAGAGACAGAGAGAGGAGGAGGAGGGGGGAGAATGAGAGAGAAAGAGGGGGGAGAGAGACAGAGAGAGGAGGAGGAGGGGGGAGAATGAGAGAGAAAGAGGGGGGAGAGTGAAAAAGAAGGGGGATAGAGAAAGGGAAAGTGAGAGAGACAGAGGAGAGAGAGGGAGAGAGACAGAGTGAGAGACAGAGGAGAGAGAGAAGGAAATGGGGGGAGAGAGAAAGAAAGTGAGGGAAGAGGGAGAGAGAGATGAGCCTGGAAGAGAGAGGAGAGAGGGAGAGGAAAGGGAGGGGGGAGAGAGAGAGAGAGAGAGAGAGAGAGAGAGAGAGAGAGAGAGCAGGGAGAGAAGAGAGTAAGAGTGAGAGATGAGAGTGAGAGAGAGTGCTACGCGGGGGACTAGGAGGAGGTTCAAAGCCGGGCTGGGGCTCAAGGAGGAGCCCGAGGCGGTCCCAGCGTCTTCCTCTGCCCACCTAGGGTGGCCCCACACCTGCGGCTCCTCCCTCCCCGAGCCCAGCCCGCGGTTGGGGGCCGGGCACCGAGCCCCCGGGTAGAGTAGAGGGGGTTAAAGGTGAGCGGGCACGAGCTGGCAGCAGACGGGGATTGGCAGGCGCCCTAGCCCAGGGCCCGGGCCATGGCTGCCCCACAGGCCTCTGAGCGGCTGAGCGGCTGCCGCCCACGTGCTAAGGAGAGAAGGAGGCACCGGATCAAGGGGCAAAGGACACCTCGGAGCGGGGCGGGGGTGCCCACGTCCACACCCGCTGCTAAAAGCCCGGCCCGCGGCGCAGCGCACGGAGCCCTCTGCCGCCCGCACGGGGAAGGCGCCGAGCGCCGCCGGGCGGCCCCGAGCATCCCCGCAGCGCCCTCGCCGCCCTCCCCCAGCCGCCCGCCAGGACCCCCGGCACTGGCCGCGCCGCGCCCCTCTGCAGGTCGAGCGGATTCCAGGTGAGGGCGTGGAGCCCCCGCGTCATCAGGTGGGTGCAGGGGCCTTACCCAAGGGGAATTAGATCCGCTTCTGTGCTGGGCCTCAGTTTCCCCTCTGCCCATAGAGGCGCGTGTCCCTGGCTCAGCTGGGCTGAAGGGGTTCACAAGCTTATGTGGCCTCCTCGCTCAGCCTCAGCTGCCAGGAGGAAGGAGGCAAACTCGTACCCCAGGGAGGACTCCGGATCAGGAATCCAAGAGTTCATCCTGCTAGAGGGTGAAGTGCACACGGGTCCTGGAATCCCCGTGTCTCCCACTGGCTGGGCTGGGCTTCCACCGTGCCTCCCACTGGCTGGGCTGGGCTGGGCTGGGCTGGGCTTCCATCGTGGTCTGGGAAGTTCTCCCAGGAGCTGAGAGGGGGCCAAGGGAATCAGGAAGGAAGGCCTTCCTCCCTCTGGCTCCCCCTGCCCTGGGCAGGTGACATGCCAGTGGAGAAACCCTGCCCAGGTGGGCCCTGGGATCAGGAGTACCCAAGCTTCCCCTGGCTGGGACAGAAAGAAGCCAGATGGCAGGGTGGGGTATGTGGATTCTGGCCCCTAGGCTTCTAGCCAACAGGTAGGGGCCACAGAAGTGGTGGCCGGCACTCCCACTGCTCTGCCCCCAGGAGGGGGAAAGCCAGAGCTTCCTCCCAGCCACCCTGTCCCACCTCTGGGCTGGGTTTGGGAGCTTTGGGTTCTTGTCTGCATCTGGTTGTGTGACCTTGGGCGCACGACTTTCCATCTCTGGGCCTGGCTCTCCCTCCGTGACATGGGAAGGTTTACTGTTCCTGGGCCACTCGTGTGGAGATGGGGACAGAATCAAATGGGACACTAGGTTGCTTTGGAGGACAGGGTGGCCCACTCCAACCAAGTCCCTCTGGTCCTTCACAAGGGGGATGGTGTTACAGGGTCAGCTGAATCAGGAAGTCAGGGAGACCAAGGATCTATGAGAGCTAAACTGGTCCCCACTTTGCCCAAGAACTTATCTTATACTCAGCAACTCCCCTGCCCCATGTCCTGCCCAGGCCCTCAGATGCAGGAGAAGGCCCAGAATACAGGTCTAGGAATCTCAGGTCTGCCCCAGGGAAGCTCAGCTCCTCAGCCTAGGGTAGCTCCGGGGAGAGGAGGAAGAGTCTGTAATACCAACTGTAGTAACCAGGAGTTTCCCCATCTTGAGAAGATAACCCATCTCACTTCTCCCTAATTCCCCTCTAAGGACACAGTCTACTGGCTGAGCCAGGCCAGGTTGCGGTTTAGAATCGGGGTCGGGGCTCAGGCTGGGGTTGGAACTCAGTCTGGGGACCACATGGGAGGGCAGCTCAGAGCCAGGGTCCAGGAACCATCCGCCTGGGGTTTTGGAATCCTGCGATTGAAATCATCTGGCTGATATAGGGGTGGCACTGGTGGAGGTGATGTTTGTCAGCTGAAGTGGAGGGCAGGCATATGAGCTTCTGCAGGCTGCAGAGTGGAATGGAAGAGTGGACTGGAAGCATGGAAGTGGGAGAGGTCATGTCTCCGAGGGTCCTGCAGCCACACCTGCCCAGAGTCTCTAGCGCCTTCAGGCAATCGCCTTCCCTGGGTCCCCTCCCCCGGGCTGTCTTTGGCCCTGTTGCCAGCCCTGTGGTGGGTAAAGACAAGCTTAGGCATGTGTTGGGTTTGTCAGGGACTGGGAGAGGCCACCATTAGTGCAGTCCTCACTCCCTGATTAGGGCCAAAGAAAAAGTTTTGGCTACAGATGTGGGGCAGAGGAGGGAGGAGAGAGGGGACATGCAGGCTTAGGATTGCTGTTCAGATAGGAGAAGAGGAACTGGCGTTTGCTATGCATTTACTGCTAGCCAGGCACTGCATAAGCTTTTCTGGCACTGTTTCCTTCTTCCTGATAACCAGAGAAGGAAAGGATCTCCATTTTACAGACGAGGAAACGGGCTCAGAGAGGTCAAGGCTCTGGTTGAAGGTCACACAGCCTGGGAGCGGCAAGGCTGATATTCAAACCCAAGCATCTTGGCTCCAAAGCCCTGGTTTCTGTTCCCACTACTGGCAGCGACCTTGGCAAGCACTGTCCTCCTCTGGGCTTCACTCTGCACATCTGTAACCTGGGGTTAAACGGGCTTGCCTGGATTGTTGGGCAGAGCTGGGAGGTCTGGAAGCAACATGGGTGGTGTATTCTCTGCGTTCAGGGAGAAACACACAAGAGGGGATTACATTGGCTGACCCCCAACCTCCCAGGTCAGCTCATGGGTGTCCATGTGTCCTGAGCCCACCTCACCCACCTCATCCCCCTCCCCACCCATCTTTCCCACTCCTGAAACTTAGGGGCAAGGTGGCTCTGTCTCTCCTCTTTGAAGTTAGCTAAGCTGACCTTGGAGAAGGGGGCCCCCAACAAGGGAAGAGTGAACAGAATATTCCCAGGGTAGGTCTTGGCACTGATAAATAAGAGACAGGAAAGTACTGCCCTAGGGCCAGAGGCAGTGGCTCGCACCTGTAATCTCAACACTGGGAGGCCGAAGTGGGAGGATTGCTTGAGTCCAGGAGTTCAAGACCAGCCTGGGCAGCATAGAAAGATCTGTGTCTCTGCAACAAATTAAAAACTTAGCCAGACATAGTGGCATAGGCATATAGTCATACTCAGGAGACTGACACAGGATCATCACCTGAGCCCAGGAGTTTGAGGCTGCAGTGAGCTATGATGGCACCACTGCACTCCAGCCTGGGCAACAGAGTGAGAACCCTTCTCTTTTTTTTTTGAGACGGAGTCTCGCTCTGTCGCTCAGGCTGGAGTGCAGTGGCCGGATCTCAGCTCACTGCAAGCTCCGCCTCCCGGGTTCACGCCATTCTCCTGCCTCAGCCTCCTGAGTAGCTGGGACTACAGGCGCCTGCCACCACACCCGGCTAGTTTTTTGTATTTTTTTTTTTTTTTTAGTAGAGATGGGGTTTCACCGTGTTAGCCAGGATGGTCTCGATCTCCTGACCTCATGATCTGCCCGTCTCGGCCTCCCAAAGTGCTGGGATTACAGGCTTGAGCCACCGCACCCGGCCAGAGAACCCTTCTCTAAAAAAAAAAAAAAATGTTCTACCTGGAATCCCAGGCCTCCCCCTCCTAGCTGATTCTGGCAGTCACAAAAGTTCTTGTCCCATACTCAGCCCCATCAGCAGTGTGACTCTGGGTGAGAGAGATGCTTCCTGGGATCCACTTTCTATCTCAGTCCAGGGGCCTGATACCCTGATGGGGATGGCATGGGGCCAGTTATCCAGCAGGGGAGAGGCCAGGAGATTCTGGGCAGAGCAGAAGATGACTGTCACCTGTTGCAACAGTCTGAGAAGCTTTTTCCATCGCTGAGTCCCCTAGAGGAGGTTGTCGCCCTATCTTCTGTGTCCTACAGCTCCTGGTTCTCTGACATTGTAATCAGAGGTGTCGGCCAGAAAGGAAGGAAAGAAGAAAGAGCGGGATGGGGGGAGGAAAGGGGGGACGGAAGAAAAAAAAAAACCCCACATTTACCAAGGTACCACTGGCTCTCACATATTTCATTTCATCTTTGCAACAACTGCGTAATAACGTCACATAATCATAGCCATTTTAAAGATGAGAATACCGGCCAGGCACAGTGGCTTATGCCTGTAATCTTAATACTTTGGGAGGCCGAGGCGGATGGATCATCTGAGGTCAGGAGTTCGAGACCAGCCTGGCCAACATGGCAAAACCCTGTCTCTACTAAAAATACAAAAATTAGCCAGGCACGGTGGCAGGCGCCTGTAATCCCAGCTACTCGGGAGGTTCTAAGGCAGGAGAATCACTTGAATCCGGGGGGCGGAGGTTACAGTGAGCCGAGATCAAGTCACTTCACTCCAACATGGGAGAAAGAGTGAGACTCAGTCTCAAAAAAAAAACCAGTCCTCAGCCAGGTGCAGTAGCTCACGCCTGTAATCTCAGAGCTTTGGGAGGCCAAGGCAGGAGGATCGCTTGAGGCCAGGAGTTTGAGACCAGTCTGGGAAGCCTGGTGAGACTCTGTCTCTACAAAAAATTAACCAAGCATGGTGGCGGCACATGCTTATAGTCCCAGCCACTGAGGAGGCTGAGGCACAAGGATTGCTTGAGACCAGGACTTTGAGACCAGCCTGGGCAACATGGTGAAACCCCATCTCTACAAAAATGTTTAAAAATTAGCCAGGGGTGGTAATGCACCCCTATAGTTCCAGCTACTTGGGAGGCTGAGGTGGGAGGATCACTTGAAGCAGGAGTTCAAAGTTGCAGTGAGCCATGGTGGTGCCACTGCACTAAAGCCTGAGCAACAGAGCAACACCTTGCCTCCAAAAAGTAAAATAAAGTGTCTACTATGTGCCAGCTGTCCTCTCTGTCCTAGTACCTGCTGATTAGCTCAGTCTTGGGTGAATTGACCTGACACATGATGTTTGCAAGGAGGCCTAAGGGACAGGTCATCCTTCAGTTCCACCAAGCAGCCCAGCAGAAGGACATGCTTGGGCTCTGCCATCAGACACAACCGGGTTCATATTTGGGCTACGCTACTCATGAACTGTGTAACCTGGATGACTGTCCTAATCTTTCTAACGTATTTCACTAGATGAGAGAATCAAATAAACATGTCTCTGAACCTTAATGTGCTGTGTACAATAGGCACTCTCAGCCCTGAGCAACAGGCTGGTTGAGCAGATTGATGGATGAGACTCAATAGCAAATACACAGGGCCAGGCAGCCCACTGGAATCCCTGGTTGTGGTGCAAGGGGAAATATATTTGTGGTCTTTGACTGTGGCTCCTGGCACAGAACTCCTACAACCCTTGGAATCTCCAGAATGCTGAGAGTGCCTTTTGTAAGTTATTAAGAGGACTGGTGACTGGAGGCCCCTAGAGAGTTTCAGGATGAGGGCTGTTCACTAGAAAGACCAAGGCATGATTAGAGGATTGGAGCTTTCAGCTCCCTGCCCCCACAAACTTTGGGGAGAAGAGAGGGTTGGAGAATGTGTTTAATCACCAGTGGTCAGTGATTTAATCAATCATGTCTACGTAATAAAACTTCCAGCGACCAGGCAAGGTGGCTCACACCTGTAATCCCAGCACTTTGGGAGGCCGAGGTCGGAGGAGCGCTTCAACCCAGAAGTTCAAGACCAGCCTGGGCAACATGGCAAGACCCTGTCTTATAAAATAAGTAAATAAATAAAGGGCCAGGCACGGTGGCTCACGCCTGTAATCCCAGCACTTTGAGAAGCTGAGGTGGGTGCATCATCTGAGATCAGGAGTTCAAGACCAGCCGGGCCAAGGTGGTGAAACCCTGTCTCTACTAAAAATACAAAAATAAATTATCCAGGGGTGGTGGTACACAACTGTAGTCCCAGCTATGCTGGAGGCTGAGGCACGAGAATCTCTTGAACCCGGGAGGCGGAGGTTACAGTGAGCCAAGAGCGCACCACTGCACTCCAGCCTGTCCATCACACTAAATAAATAAATAAATAAATAAATGGAAACCTCCACAAAAAACCCTAAATGTTGGGCTTCATGGAGCTTCTGAGTTTGTGAACACATCAAAGTGCTAGGAGGGTGATGCTCCCAGAGAGGGCATGGAAGCTCCGTGCACCACCCCCATACTCTAGCCCATGCATCTCTTCCATCTGGCTGTTCCTGAGTTGTGTAATTGATAAAAAATAAATAAATAAATAACTGATAAATATAAGTAAAATGATTTACTGAGTGCTGTGAGCCATTCTACAAAATTATTGACACTGAGGAGAAAGTCATGGGAACCCCTGATTTATAGCTGGTCAATCAGAAGTTCAAGTGGCAACCTAGGACTTGTGACTGTCATCTGAAGTAGAGGCAGGCTTGTGGGAATAAGCCCGTAACTTGTGAAATTGGATGCTAACTCCAGGTAAATAGTGTCAGAATTGGCCGGGCACAATGGCTCACATCTGTAATCCCAGCACTTTGGGAGGTCGAGGTGGGTGGATCATGAGGTCAGGATTTCGAGACCAGCCTGGCCAACATGGTGAAACCCTGTCTCTACTAAAAATACAAAAATTAGCCAGGCGTCATGGCATATGCCTGTAATCCCAGCTACTCGGGAGGCTGAGGCAGGAGAATCCCTTGAACCTGGGAGGTGGAGGTTGCAGTGAGCTGAGATTGCGCCACTGCACTCCAGCCTGGGCGACAGAGCGAGGCTCCATCTCAAAAAAAAAAAAAAAAAAAAGTGTCAGAATTGAATTGCAGGACACCCAGCTGGTGTCAGAGAATTGGAGAAATGGTGTCATAAGTGTGAGTAAACACCATTTGCTGGTATATGGTGGCTATCGGAAGTTTTACAGACTAACAGACCATTGGCACAGTGGCTTATCTTGGTGAAACACCACCTCCAGGTTCACTTTTGTACCCTGCACAGCTATGATGCTGGTAGCACATGGTCCTCCCCTGGCTCTTCACTACATACCCAATAGGCAAGGTGGCTTCCTCCCATGTTACAGGGAGGGCAACTGAGGCCCAGGTGTCTTGCCTGAGGTGATCCATGGGTCCCCAGTGAGCTAACCTCCTGGGGAAAGAAGAAAATCCCTTATAGGGTCTTTTTTGTTTGTTTGTTTTCAAGGCTCACTGCAGCCTCACCCTCCCCAGCTCAAGCAATCCTGCTTTCTTAGGCTCCCTGGTAGCTGGTACTACAGGCACTCGCCACAACACTTGGCTAATTTTTGGTAGAGATAGGATTTTGCCATGTTGCCCAGGCTGGTCTCAAACTCCTGGGCTCAAGTGATCCTCCTGCCTCAGCCTCCCAAAGTGCTGGGATTACAGATGGGAGTCACTGTGCCTGGCCCCTTACAGATCTTTAGGCCCCTCAGAATGAGATTGTGAGTGGCAGAGAAGTTGGGGTGGGAAGCTGTGCCTCTGTCTTCCCAGTGTCTGCTCAGGGACAGACTCTGATTTGGTCAATCAAAAAGGGAGCCTTTTCCTGTTGTTTGGAGAACATTAATCTCTGGACTTTAGGGTCCTCAAGAAGAGGGGGAAGGGTCCCATGTCATCATCTTTTTTTTTTTTTTTTTTTTTTTGAGATGGAGTCTCTGTTGCTCAGGCTAGAGTACAATGGTGCAATCTTGGCTCACTGCAACCTCTGACTTCTGGTTTCAAGCAATTCTCCTGCCTCAGCCTCCTGAGTAGCTGGGATTACAGGTGTGTGCCACCATGCCCAGCTAACTTTTGTATTTGTAGTAGAGACAGGGTTTCATCATGTTGGCCAGGCTGGCCTCGAACTCCTGACCTTAAGTGATCCACATGCCTCGGCCTCCCAAAGTGCTGGGATGACAGGTGTGAGCCACCATGCCCGGCTGCCATCATCTATTCTACTGCCTCTTCTGATTTTCTTCACTTTTTTTTGAGGGTTCCCCACCATTTCAAAAGTAATAAACGAGTATTATATAACATTAAAATTTATAGAAATTTAAAAAGTGAATGTCTCTGTTCTTCCACTCCCTCCCCACCTACAAAGAACGGCAGAGTGGGCCGAGTACGGTGGCTCACACCTGTCATCCCAGCACTTTGGGAGGCTGAGGCAGGCGTATCAGGAGGTCAAGAGATTGAGACCGTCCTGGCCAGTATGATGAAACCCAATCTCTACTAAAAATACAAAAATTAGCTGGGCGTGGTGGCACGTGCCTGTAGTCCCAGCTCCTCGGGAGGATGAGGCAGGAGAATCACTTGAACCCGGGAGGTTGCAGTGAGCCGAGTTCATACCACTGCACTCCAGCCTAGCAACAGAGTGAGACTCTGTCATAGTTTGATACCTATAGGTCCAGACTTTTCTTCTTTGTTCATATATGAATATTTGTTACTATTAATTTTTACATAAATGGCATCACACTTCATATATTGCCCATAACTTTTTTTTTTTTTTTTGAGACAGTGTCTTGCTCTGTCACCCAGGCTGAAGTGAAGTGATACAAATTTGGCTCACTGTAGACTCCACCTCCTGGGCTTAAGTGATTTTCCTACCCCAGCACCTCAAGTAGCTGAGACTACAGGTGCATGCCACCACACCTGGCTAATTTTTCTATTTTTTTTTAGAGACAGGGTTTCGCCATGTTGCCCAGGTTGGTCTTGAACTCTTGAGTTCAAGTGATCCCCCTACCTCTGCCTCCCAAAGTGCTGGGATTACAGGTGTGAGCCACCCTGCCTGGCCCATAACTTTCTTTTTAAATTAGCATTGCATCTTAGCTATCTTTTCCTATTTCTACACCTATAATAATAATGAGAGCTAGCATTTACTATCTAAGTACTTTGCAGGTATTAATTCACTTCATTCTCATAAAAACTATGAGATTATTATCTCCATTTTTTTCGAGATAAGGTCTCACTGTGTTGCCCAGGTTGGTTTTGAACTCCTGAGTTCAGACGATCCTCCTGCCTCAGCCTCCCGAGCAGCTGGGATTACTGGTTCAAGCCACCACATCCGGCTCACAGATGAGGTTCTGTTAACACCTGCATAGTATTCCCTGTAGGGATTTATCAAAATGTATCCGACCATGCTGCTTTTCACTATTATAAACAGGGCTGTGAGGAATATCTTTGTTCATCTTTGCACACTCCTGGAAATTTTTTTTTTTTTTTTTTTTTTTGAGACGGAGTCTGGCTCTGTCGCCCGGGCTGGAGTGCAGTGGCCGGATCTCAGCTCACTGCAAGCTCCGCCTTCCAGGTTTACGCCATTCTCCTGCCTCAGCCTCCCGAGTAGCTGGGACTACAGGCGCCCACCACCTCGCCCGGCTAGTTTTTTGTATTTTTTTTTTTTTTAGTAGAGACGGGGTTTCACTGTGTCAGCCAGGATGGTCTCGATCTCCTGACCTCGTGATCCGCCCGTCTCGGCCTCCCAAAGTGCTGGGATTACAGACTTGAGCCACCGCACCCGGCCTCCTGGAAATATTTTATTTTATTTATTTATTTTTATTTATTTATTTTTTTTGAGACGGAGTCTTGCTGTGTCGCCCAGGCTGGAGTGCAGTGGCCGGATCTCAGCTCATTGCAAGCTCCGCCTCCCGGGTTTTTACGCCATTCTCCTGCCTCAGCCTCCCGAGTAGCTGGGACTACAGGCGCCCACCACCTCGCCCGGCTAGTTTTTTGTATTTTTTAGTAGAGACAGGGTTTCACCGTGTTAGCCAGGATGGTCTCGAACTCCTGACGTCGTGATCCGCCCGTCTCGGCCTCCCAAAGTGCTGGGATTACAGGCTTGAGCCACCGCGCCCGGCCTGGAAATATTTTATAGCACAAATTCCTAGAAGTGAATTTGATGGGTCATAGAGTACCAACATTTTTTGTTTAATAGATTTTTCCAAAATACAGTCCCATGTTACCTATCAATGACAGATTAGGGAAATGGCCTATTGGCCCCCCCCGGCATTCCTGTTTCTTCCTGGCCTGGGGTGGGGTTTTAAGCGTCCCCCGGAAGCAGCCAAAGCGGTGCAGAAAGGGAAGTTTCTGGCAAATAACATTGTGCCACCGAGTTCTTCCTCCTCTCCATCCACTCATCCTCAGCCTCACCACAGGCTGCAGCTCAGGGCACTAAGGGAAGGGCTTCCTTCTCCTCTCTATTTTTTTTTTTTTTCTGCTCTCTACTTAATTTAACCTCTAGTCAAAAAGTACTGGGTCAGGAATTAAAGCCTTAAATGAGCCCCAGCGTGGTGGCTCACACCTATAATCCCAGCACTTTAGGAGGCCAAGGTGGGCAAATCGCCTGAGATCAGGGGTTCGAGACCAGCCTGGACAACATGGTGAAACCCTGTCTCTACTTAAAAAATACAAAAATTAGCTGGGTGTGGTGGCGGATGCCTGTAATCCCAGCTACTAGGGAGGCTGAGGCAGGAGAATCGCTTGAACCCTGGAAGCAGAGGTTTCAGTGAGCTGAGATTGCGCCTCTATACTCCAACCTAGGTGACAGCGTGAGACCCTATCTCAGAAAAACAAACAAACAAACAAAAGTACTGGGTTGGGAATTAAAGCCTTAGTGGAGGCCAGGTGTGGTGGCTCACACCTGTAATCCCAGCACTTTGGGAAGCCAAGGTGGGCAGATCACCTGAGGTCAAGAGTTTGAGACCAGCCTGGCCAATAGGGCGAAACCTTGTCTCCACTAAAAATACAAAATTAGGCCAGGCGCGGTGGCTCAAGCCTGTAATCCCAGCACTTTCGGAGGCCGAGACAGGCAGATCACAAGATCAGGAGATCTAGACCATCCTAAACCCCATCTCTACTAAAAAATACAAAAAACTAGCCGGGCAAGGTGGCGGACGCCTGTAGTCCCAGCTACTCGGGAGGCTGAGGCAGGAGAATGGCGTAAACCCGGGAGGCGGAGCTTGCAGTGAGCTGAGATCCGGCCACTGAACTCCAGCCTGGGTGACAGAGCGAGACTCCGTCTCAAAAAAAAACAAAACAAAACATGAAAAAAAATACAAAAATTAGCCAGGCGTGTTGGCACATGCCTGTAGTCCCAGCCACTCAGGAGGTTGAAGCAGGAAAATCGCTTGAACCCTGGAGACGGATGTTGCAGTGAGCTGAGATTGTGCCACTGCATTCCAGCCTGGGTGACAGAGTGAGATTCCGTCCCCAAAAAATAAAAATAAAATAAATATAAAGTGTTAGATAAATAAATATAAATATATAAATAGATGACTTGTTCTGGTACCGCAAGCAAGTGACTTACTTTCTCTGAGCCTGTTCCCTCATCAATGGCATGGAGTGACCAAAATCCCTGTTCATCTAGTCTCCCCCAGGTACAGGAGGAGAAAATGGTGTCTGAGGGTGCTATGGTTCCTGCCAAGGGCCAGGCAGAGACTGGTGGTTTTGTTGGCTGAGCTTTGGGCCAGCTTTGGCTGTACAGATGGATGGGGCAAGATAAGACCCTGGCCATGAGGAGCTCAGGGCTTAGTTAATGGGGGAAGCTGAAGGAGAAGAGGTGGGAAGAACATAGAGAAGGATTGAGACAGGCTGAGCCTGGCAGTGGTGCCACTGCGTGTTCCCCAACAGAAAGCCCAGGGGACTTGCCTGGTCCTTCTAGAGCCATCTTGGTAAGCCCACACTGACTAACATCAGTGCCCTTATATAAAGGGCAGGCCCTGGATCAAACCTTCCGCCCTGCCTGGTGTTCTTTCTCCAGCTACTTCTCTCTTCCTGTCCTGTGTCCTCCCTGCCCATGCCCCAGCTCAGCCTAGCCTGGAACATGAGCTCACAGGGAGCTGCTGTCTGATGGGAAACAGCTGTGGGTTCAAATCTCAGCCCTGCCATCTACCATCAGTAAGAATCTTGGGCCAGGTATCCTATACAATGGGGCAATGGGGATCGTGGTCCTTGCTCTGCCCGGCTTAGAATGAGATAATGACCATGAAGCCACATTGGCCAAGGACATATGAGTGTAAGTGTCTTGCGTATCAGTGCTTCTCAAACCAACTGAAGGGCCCCTTTTTGCTTTTTTTTTTTTTTTTCCAGACGGAGACTTGCTCTGTCACTCAGGCTGGAATGCGGCAGTGTGATCTCGGTTCACTGCAACCTCCACCTTCCAAGCTCAAGCAATTATCTTGCTTCAGTCTCCTGAGTAGCTGGGATTACAAGCATGTGCCACCATGCCTGCTAATTTGTATATTTAGTACGGACAGGGTTTCGCCATGTTGGCCAGGTTGGTCTTGAACTCCTGACCTCAAGTGATCCTCTCACCTCGGCCTCCCAAAGTGCTGGGATTACAGGCGTGAGCTACTGCACTGAGCCCCTTTTTGCTTTTTTATTTTCAATCTACATGGACTTATGGGTATGCAAAATACAACAGAAAATGAATTACTAGAAAAATCGAAGTAAAGGAAATATGTAAATTATAAGCCCTGTTTGTTATTGTTATATTCAACAGATAGAAAATTACTCTATTAAGTTGATGTAGGTGGCCGGGTAGGTGGCTCACACCTGTAATCCCAGCACTTTGGGAGGCCGAGGTGGGTGGATCACGAGGTCAGGAGATTGAGACCTTCCTGACTAACACGGTGAAACCCCGTCTCTACTAAAAATACAAAAAAATTAGCCGGGCGTGGTGGCGGGCGCCGGTAGTTCCAGCTACTCGGAAGGCTGAGGCAGGAGAATGGTGTGAACCTGAGAGGCAGAGCTTGCAGTGAGCCGAGATGGTGCCACTGCACTCCAGCCTGGGCAGCAGAGTGAGACTCCGTTTCAAAAAAAAAAAACAAAAAACAAAAAACCAAAGAGGATCACTTGAGCTCAGGAGTCCAAGACCAGGCTGGGCCACATAGCAAGATCTCGTCTCTACAAATTTTTTTTTTTTTTTTTGAGACAAGGTCTCCCTTTGTCACCCAGGCTGGAGTGCAGTGGCATAATCTTGGCTCACTGCAACTTCCGCCTCCTGGGTTCAAGCGATTCTCCTGCCTCAGCCTCCTGAGTTGGTATGCCACCATGCCCGGCTAATTTTTGTATTTTAATAGAGATGGAGTTTCACCATGTTGGCCAGGCTGGTCTCAAACTCCTGACCTCAGGTGATCCACTTGCCTCAGCCTCCCAAAGTGCTGGGATTACTGAGCCACAACGCCCAGCCTACAAATTTTTTTTTTTTTTTTTTTTGAGACAGAGTCTTGCTCTGTCGGCCAGGCTGTAGTGCAGTGGCCGGATCTCAGCTCACTGCAAGCTCCGCCTTCCGGGTTTACGCCATAGCTGGGACTACAGGCGCCCGCCACCTCGCCCGGCTAGTTTTTTGTATTTTTTAGTAGAGACGGGGTTTCACCATATTAGCCAGGATGGTCTCGATCTCCTGACCTCGTGATCCACCCATCTCGGCCTCCCAAAGTGCTGGGATTACAGGCCTGAGCCACTGTGCCCGGCCATTTTTTTTTTTTTTAATTGATGTAAGTGCTTCTAGAAACTCTGAATTTTTGTGTTTATCTTGTTGCAAACTTATAACAGAATCCCCAGCCTGGCAGTTGTCCATGGGCTACTCTCTAAGAAGTACAGATACCTCAGTGCCCACTGGAGCCAAGCCTAGCAGTGGGGTCACAGGATGGCTGCCTGTGCTCCAAGGGAGCCAGGGACATGGCAGCTATTTAGGCTGCTGGCACCCCAGCCAGTTGAATGACTCATTACTGTGGTTCCCCAGCCCCCGCCTTTGTTTCTCCAGCTGTTTCCTCCCAGAATACCTTCTGCACTCTCTGTGTGACTAACTCTCACTTTGACCTTCTGCCCTCTCTGTGTGATTAACTCTCACTTTGTCTTTTTTTTTTTTTAGACAGAGTCTCACTCTGTTGCTCAGGCTGAAGTGCAGTGACTCAATCTCGGCTCACCACAACCTCCGCCTCCCAGGTTCAAGCAATTCTTGTGCCTCAGCCTCCCAAGTAGCTGGGACTACAGGCGTGCACCACCACACCCTGCTAATTTTTGTATTTTTAGTAGAGATGGGGTTTCGCCATATTGGCCAGGCGAGTCTTGAACTCCTGGCCTCAAGTGATCCACCCACATCGGCCTCCCAAAATGTTGGGGTTGCAGGCGTGAGCCATGGTGTCTGGCCCCCACTTTGTCTTTTGAGGTCCGCCTCAAGCACAGTTTCTTCTAGAGAGCCTTCCCTGACCCCCAGGGCTGCAAGTCAGACCTCCCTTAACTGAACTTCCTCAGTCCCAGGAACTATTTCTGGCTCCCTCTAGTGACTGGAGGGCATGCCTCACCCTGCGTGCTGAACTGTGCAAAGGCAGGAGCCATGTTGCAAGCATCTGAGCATTCCTCCACCTCTGCCTGAACAGAGGGCCTGATATCAGCAGGCAGTTAATGTGTGTACTAGGTAGGCAGATGAGTGGGTATTTGAGCAGATGGTTGGATGAATAGAAAGTTAGGTAGGTGTATACATGGAATGATGGATGGACAGATAGCCAGATTGACTGGTAGATGAATTGATTGATGGAAGAAGAAATGGATAGAGAGGTGGATGGATGAATGGATGGACAAAGAGATAGATGGATAGATGATGGATGGATAGATAGAAGAGATGGATTGATGGAAAAAGAGATGGGTGGATGGAGAGAGATGGGTGGATGGATAGATAGAAGAGATGGACTGATGGAAGAAGAGATGGGGCCGGGCGCGGTGGCTCAAGCCTGTAATCCCAGCACTTTGGGAGGCCGAGACGGGTGGATCACGAAGTCAGGAGATCGAGACCATCCTGGCTAACCAGGTGAAACCCTGTCTCTACTAAAAAATACAAAAAAACTAGCTGGGCGAGATGGCGGGCGCCTGTAGTCCCAGCAACTTGGGAGGCTGAGGCAGGAGAATGGCGTAAACCTGGGAGGCGGAGCTTGCAGTGAGCTGAGATCCGGCCACTGCACTCCAGCCTGGGTGACTGAGTGAGACTCCGTCTCAAAAAACAGAAAAAAAAAAAAAAAAAAAAAAAGGAAGAGATGGGTGGGTCGATGGATGGATGGATGGATGGATGGATGGATGGATGGATGGATGCATTCATGGATGGATAGATGGATGGACGGATGGATGGATGGAAGATGAGATGGGTGATGAAAGAAAAGATGGGTGGATAGTAAGGTGAATGGAAAGATTGTAAATGGGCAGACAGGTAGATGAACAGATAGATGGGTGGGTAGATTGACAATTAGAGTATAGATGAATTAATAGGTAAATAACTAGATGGGGCTGGGCACGGTGGCTCACGCTTGTAATCCCAGCACTTTGGGAGGCCAAGGCAGGCAGATCACGAGGTCAGGAGATCAAGACCATCCTGGCTAACACAGCGAAACTCTGTCTCTACTAAAAAAAATACAAAAAATTAGCCGGGCGTGGTGGCAGGCGCCTGTAGTCCCAGCTACTCAGGAGGCTGAGGCAGGAGAATGGTGTGAACCCAGGAGGCAGAGCTTGCAGTGAGCCGAGATCACGCCACTGCACTCCAACCTGGGTGACAGAGCAAGACGCCGTCTCAAAAAAATAAATAAATAAAAAATAACTAGATGAACAGGTGAATGGATGGCTGGACAGATGACTAAATACTCACTTGATCTCTACCCTGCTGTCCTTCCTCCTCTTCTTCTCCTCCTCCTCTACCTCCTCCTCCACTCTCACAGCCTCAGAGCACAAAGATCAATGATTTTCAGTTGAGACCAGAGGTAATCTACACAGGACATTTTGTCCTACACAGGACTTGGTATTTGTATAATTTAGAAATGTATGAGCAATATGGCAGATATTTATAGTATCATTAAACATAAATATAAGCTGGGCACAGTGGCTTACGCCTGTAATCCTGGCACTTTGGGAAGCCAAGGTGGGTGGATCACTTGAGGTCAGGAGTTTGAGACTAGCCTGGCCAACATGGTGAAACCCAATCTCTACTAAAAATACACAACAAAATAGCTGGGCGTGGTGGTGCATGCCTGTGGTCCCAGCTACTAGGGAGGCTGAGGCAGGAAAATTGTTTGAACCCAGGAGGCGGAGGTTGCAGTGAGCCGAGATCCCACCCCTGCACTCCACCCAGGGTGACAGAATGAGATTCTATCTCAAAATAATAATAATAATAATAATAATAATAATAATAATAATAAATATAGAAGCAGAAAGCCTATAAAAGCATACTTCTTGCAAAGAAAAGTGGATTTTTCATTCCTAATATGTTGAATTCATAATTTTTAAAAATTAAGTTAAAATTATTGGCCAACCTCAGTGGCTCACGTTTGTAATCCCAGCACTTTGGGAGGCTGAGGCGGCAGGCAGATCACTTGAGGTCAGGAGTTTGAGACCAGCCTGGCCAATATGGTGAAACCCTGTCTCTACTAAAAATGCAAAAACTAGGCCGGGCGCGATGACTCAAGCCTGTAATCCCAGCACTTTGGGAGGCCAAGGCAGGTGAATCACGAGGTCAAGAGTTTGAGACCAGGCTGGCCAATATGGTGAAACCCTGTCTCTACTAAAAACACAAAAATAGCCGGGCATGGTGGCGGGCACCTGTAATCCCAGCTACCTGGGAGGCTGAGGCAGGAGAATTGCTTGAACCCGGGAGGCGGAGGTTGTATTGAGCCATAGATCGCACCATTGCACTCCAACCTGGGCGACAGAGTGAGACTCCGACTCAAAAAAAAAACAAAAAAACAAAAACTAGCCAGGCATGGTGGCGTACGCTGGTAGTCCCAGCTACTTGGGAGTCTGAGACAGGAGAATCACTTGAACCTGGGAGGTGGCAGTTGCAGCGAGCCGAGATCAAGCCACTGCACTCCAGCCTGGGCAACAAAGCAAGACTCTGTCTCAAAAAAAAAAAAAAAAAAGTGGCCGGGCGCGGTGGCTCAAGCCTGTAATCCCAGCACTTTGGGAGGCCGAGACGGGCGGATCACAAGGTCAGGAGATCGAGACCATCCTGGCTAACACGGCGAAACCCCGTCTCTACTAAAAACACAAAAAATTAGCCAGGCGAGGTGGCGGCGCCTGTGGTCCCAGCTACTCGGGAGGCTGAGGCAGGAGAATGGCGGGAACCCGGGAGGCGGAGCTTGCAGTGAGCTGAGATCTGGCCACTGCACTCCAGCCTGGGTGACAGAGCGAGACTCCGTCTCAAAAAAAAAAAAAAAAAAAAAAAAAAGTTAACAATTATTTATTTATTTTTGAGATGAGAGCTTGCTCTGTCACCCAGGCTGGTCTTGAACTCTTGGCCTCAAGTGATTCTCCCACTTCAGCCTCTCAAAGTGTTTTGGATTACAGGTGTGACCCACTGCTCCCAGCAAACTCATAATTTTTGGTAAAACAATTGGGGTACTTCCGATATGAAAACAAGTCTGGTCCAACTTCTTCACTTCGGTGTAGTCATATTTATCCAATTTTCCTTCATGGTTTGTTCACCCATTTTACAGATACAGAAACTGAGATCCAGACAGGGGAAGTGACTTCTCAACTTGCCACCAGTTAGAGACACAGTTAGAGACTCCTCTCTCACACTGTTGTCTGCTTCCCCATCCTCTTCTCACTCATTTAGCTTTGTGAGAAGCTAACTGCCAAGTTAATCTTGCCAAGCTAACCTTGTCAAGTCCTCCCATAGACCGGATACATCATCTCCCTCGTCCCCGCACCTAGATGCCAATCCACCCCTAGCCGCGGCAGTGGCTTCCTGAGTCTGTAACCTGGTAAGAGGAGCTGAGGGGTCAGTGAAAAGAGGCAGAGGCATGTTTCTCACTTTAATGTGCTCAGGCTGTTTATGGGACCATCAGATCCCAGACGGTCAGCCAGACACCGTGGCTCACGCCTGGAATCCCAGCAACTTGGGGAGGCTGAGGCGAGAGGATTGCTGGAGCCCAGGAGTTCGAAACCAGTTTGGACAATATAGCAAGATCCCATCTCTACAAAAAAATAAAAATTAGCCTGGCATGGTGGCTCCCACTCGTAATCCCAATACTTCGCGAGGTCAAGGCAAGAGGATCGCTGGAGCCCAGGTCAAAACCAGCCTGGGCAACATAACGAAACCCTCTCTCCACAAAAAAATTCAAAAATTAGCACACACCATGGCGGGAGGACTGCTTGAGCCCAAGGAGGTCAATGCTGCAGTGAGATGTGATCTGACCACTGTACCCCAGCCTGGGTGACAGAGTGAGACTTTATCTTAAAAAAAAAAAAAAAAAAAAAAAAAAAAGGCAGGGTGGGGTGGCTCACTCCTGTAATCCCAGCACTTTGGGAGGCCGAAGCAGGCAGATCACCTGAGGTCAGGAGTTCAAGAACAGCCTGGCCAATATAGTGAAACCCCGTCTCTACTAAAAATACAAAAAATTAGCCAGGTGTGGTGGCGGGCACCTGTAATCCCAGCTACTCGCAAGGCTGAGGCAGGAGAATCGCTAGGAGACAGAGGTTGCAGTGAGCTGAGATTGCGCCACTGCACTCCAGCCTGGGCAATAGAGGAAGCCTCCAAAAGAAAGAAAGAAGGAAGGAAGTTAGGAAGGAAGGAAGAGAGAGAGAGAGAAAGAAAGAAAAAGAAAAGAAAAGAAAAAAGAAAGAAAGAAAGCCCTCCCCAGACTGTCACACTGAGGCACACACAGGAACACAGGGCAGGTGAGGAGGGGAACAGGGCTGGGCGCTGGATCTGCACCAGGACATCAGTGAAGATGGTCGTGGCCGGGGGAAGTAACCCATGGAACACCTCTCAAACTACTTTGTAAGGGCGAATCAGGATGTAGAATGGCTGATTTCTATGTATACATGGGTGCAAAGTCGGTTTCTTTTTCAAATAAAACCACTAAGTCTAACATACATGTAAATGGCGCACATGTCATAAGTATCTAACTCCATGAATT
Source organism: Macaca mulatta (assembly GCF_049350105.2). Classification (NCBI taxonomy): domain Eukaryota; kingdom Metazoa; phylum Chordata; class Mammalia; order Primates; family Cercopithecidae; genus Macaca; species Macaca mulatta. The sequence goes on along the minus strand of NC_133408.1, from coordinate 51,122,837 downwards.
TTCACAGAGAACATCCGCATATAACCAGAATCCAGATAAGGAAACAAAATGTGGCCGGGCACAGTGGCTCATGCCTGTAATCTCAGTGCTTTGGGAAACTGAGGCAGGAGGATCACTTGAGCCCAGGAGTTCGAGACCAGCCTGGACAGCATAGTGAGACTCCACCTCTACAAAAAAAAAAAAAAAAAATTAGCTGAGTGTGGTGGTCCCAGCTATTTAGGAGGCTGAGGCAGGAGGATGGCTTGAGCCCAGGAATTTGAGGCTGGAGTGAGCCATGATTCTACCGCTGCACTCCAGCAGCCTAGGTGACTGAGGGAGACCCTGTCTGGAAGGAAAAGAAAATAGGGAAGGGGAGGGGAGGGGAGGGAAGGGAAGGGGAGGGGAGGGGAAGGGAGGGGAAGGGAAAGAAAGGAGGAGGGGAGGGGTGGAAGGGGAAAGAAAAGAAAAGAAAAGACAGGAGAGGGGAGAGGAGAGGAGGGGAGGGAAGGGAAGGGAAAAGAAAAGAAAAGGAAAGAAAAGAAAAGAAAAAAGATAAGACTGGAGAGGAGAAGAGAGGAGGGGGAGTGGAGGGGAGGGGAGAAAGAGAGAGGGAGAGAGGGAGAAAGGGAGAAGGGGAGAAGGGGAGAGAGGAAGGAAGGGAAGGAGGAAGGAAAGGAAGAAAATTGGACCAGTCACAGTGACTCGTGCTTGTAATCCCAGTGCTTTGAGTGGCTGAGGTGGGAGGATCACTTGAGGTTGGGAGTTTGACACCAGCCTAGGCAGTATACCAGACCCCATCTCTACCTTAAAAAAAAAAAAAAAGGTAGCAACATCCCTGATAGCTCTCTTCTTGAGCCCTTCTAGTCACCCTGAGGCTAAACACAACCCTGACTCCTAACACCATAGATGAGCCTGTTTTGGAGCTGTGTATGAATGAAATCTTACAACATATATACTTCCGTGTCAGGTTTCTTTTGTTTAATATATTATCAGTGAGATTCACCCATAGGGCTGCACTTAGCTGTAGAGCGTTCATTCTCATTGCTGCATTAATATTCCCTAGTGTGGGCCAGGCGCGGTGGCTCACGCCTGTAATCCCAGCACTTTCGGGAGGCCGAGGCGGGTGGATCACGAGGTCAGGAGATCGAGACCATCCTGGCTAACACGGTGAAACCCCGTCTCTACTAAAAAATACAAAAAATTAGCCGGGCGTGGTGACGGGTGCCTGTAGTCCCAGCTACTCGGGAGGCTGAGGCAGGAGAATGGCGTGAACCTAGGAGGCGGAGCTTGCAGTGAGCCAAGATTGTGCCATTGCACTCAGCCTGGGCGACAGAGCAAGACTCCGTCTCAAAAAAAAAAAAAAAAAAAAAAATTCCCTAGTGTGACTGTTCTGCAATGTATTTATCCACTCACCTGTTGATAGACATTTGGAGCATCTCCAGTGTTGGGCTATTAAGATCAGTGCTGCCATGAATAGTCTTGTGTTTTGGTGCACATATGCGCATATTACTGGGTTCTAAGGTGGGGGATGCTCAATGCTAGTAGACACTGCCAAATACTTTTCCAAAGTGATTTTGTCTCCACTGGCAGGAGCAGTACATGAGTGTCTGCTCGTACCACATCCTCCTGCACCATGGCCAACCCTTTGAGTTTGAGAACATAGGTACATGTGGAACAGGCTGGCATTCAATTGCCTGCATTTGAATCCCAGGTCTCTTCTTTTTATGTGACCTTCAACAAAGTCTGTTTTCTTGTCTGAAAAATGGGTTGAAAATCAAAGGGTAGGCCAGGCACAGTGGCTCACGCCTGTAATCCCAGCACTTTAGGAGACCAAGGCGGGAGGATTGCTTGAGCTCACGAGTTCAAGACCAGCCTGGGCAATATGGCAAAATCCCATCTCTACAAAAAAATACAAAAAATAACTGGATATAGTGGCACGCGCCTGTAGTCCCAAGTACTTGGGAGGTTGAGGTGGGAGGATCACTTGAGCCCAGGAAGCAGAAGTTGCAGTGACCTGAGATCGCACCACTGCATTCCAGCCTAGGTGACAGAGTGAGTGAGATGACTTCTCAAAAAAAAAAAAAGGATAAACCAAGGGGCTGTTGTGAAGATCCTGCGGACCCGCTAGGTGCTAAGTGCTCCATAAACGTTAGCTTTTTATAGCTAATTCTCACCACAACCCGCCAGATCACTTCGCCTCTCAGAGCCTCAGTCTCCCCATCTGTAAAATGTCAATGAAAATTCTAACACACCCACATATACACACAGTTGAGAGGCTCACTAGTAAATGGAATAATTTATAAAAGTGCCTTTTAATTTTCTTAAGAGACAGGTTCTCACTCTGTCACCCAGACTGGAGTTCAGTGGCATGTTTATAACTCACTGCAGCCTCCAACTCTTGGGCTCAAGTGATCCTCTCACCTCAGCCTCCCAAGTAGCTGAAACTACAGGCCCACAAACAGCTAATTTTTTAGTTTTTGTGGAGACAGAGTCTTGCTATGCTGCCCAGGCTGGTCTCGAACCCCTGGGCTCAAGTTATCCTCCCCTTGGTGTCCCAAAGTGCTGGGATTACTGGCATGAGCCAACACGCCCAGCAGTGATTCTTGCTCTCAAGGAATTTGCCATCTAGTGGGGAGGAAAACCATGTACATCACTCACTGTGAACGCAAAGCCGAATGAAATTAGACTTGTATTAGAACAACGGTGGTAGGGCTGGGCACGGTGCCTCACTCCTGTAATCCCAGCACTTTGGGAGGCCGAGGCGGGTGGATCATGAAGTTAGACGTTCGAGATCAGCCTGACCAACATGGTGAAACCCCATCTCTACCAAAAATATAAAAATTAGCCAGGCGTGATGACGCATGCCTGTAATCCCAGCTACTCAGGAGGCTGAGGCACGAGAATCACTTGAATCTGGGAGGCGGAGGTTGCAGTGAGCCGAGATGGCGCCACTGCACTCCAGCCTGGATGACAGAGCGAGACTTGGTCTCAAAAAAAAAAAAAAAAATAGAAAGAAAGAAAGAAAGAAAAAAAAAAAAAAAAAAGAACAAGGGTGGGAACTCGGAAATAACCTGGAGAACTTGGGGAAGATGTCAGAGGTGGGACTTCAAGGACAGGTGGGCTTTCCCAACGAGGAAGGACAGTCTGGGTGAAGAGTCCTGAGGACCAAGACCGGAAGGCAGGGAGGATGTAATGTCAGGTGGGATGGCTGGGGACAGCCAGGTATTCATACCACAGTTAAGACCTTGTCTTGCATCTCCATGGACCATGAACAAGACTTGTTTGTACAGAGGCTGTAAACTGCTGATTATAGTAACAGAGGCTAGGAGAAGCAGAAAGAGGGTGAGCCAGGTTACACGTACATGGCTGTGCTATCATCTGGGCAATGGTGCCCTGAACAGGAGGTGCATGCCTGTGGTCCCATTACAAGTGGCTCATACTTTCAATCCCAACACTTTGGGAGGCTGAAGTGGGAGGATCACTTTGGCCCAGGAGTTTGAGGCTGCAGTGAGCTATGATCGCGCCACTGCACTCCAGGCTGGGTGACAGAGCGAGACCCTGTCTCTAAACATAGGAGAAATCAGAATCTGTGGACGTCCTTGCATTTATTGGACACTCTGGTGTTTGGATGTTTTGCATTGTGCAGGCAGAGTTTGTCTTTTCAGCAGTTAGGTTTCTAGAGGTGTTATTTTATTTATTTATTTTTTGTTTTGTTTTGTTTTGTTTTTTGAGACAGAGTCTCGCTCTGTCTCCCAGGCTGGAGTGCAGTGGCGCGATCTTGGCTCACTGCAAGCTCCTCCTCCCGGGTTCACGCCATTCTCCTGCCTCAGCTTCCCAAGTAGCTGGGATTACAGGTGTGTGCCACCACGCCTGGCTAATTTTTTGTATTTTTAGTAGAGATGGGGTTTCACCGTGTTAGCCAGGATGGTCTCGATTTCCTGACGTTGTGATCTACCCGCCTCGGCCTCCCAAAGTGCTGGGATTACAGGCATGAGCCACCGCGCCTGCCTAGAGGCGTTCTTAAGCCCTGGAGGAGGGCAGAAATGAGATGCAGATGCCTGTTGAGGGGGAAATTCATGGCTGGGGAAGGAGGGATGTTGGGTGAAGGAGAGAATTCACTCACAATCCTCCCACCCACTCAGATCCAGCTCAGAGGAACATCTCTGAAACCACAGGAGACAATTCTGATGTTTTCAGAGCATGGGGAGAGTAAGATGGTGTGATCTGGAGACACAGCCAGCAGAGACTTGGAGCCAAGATTGCAAGATCCCCAACAAATCACTGAATTCAGGCCAGTCGCGGCGGCTCGCGCCTGTAGTCTCAGCACTTTGGGAGGCCGAGGTGGGAGGATCGCTTGAGCCCAGGTGCTCGAGACCAGCCTGGGCAATATAGTGAGACCTCATCTTTACAACAGCAAAAAGAAGAAAGAAAGAAAACACTGAGTTTGGCCTCCCCATTTTACAGGTAGTGAGACAGATCCCCAGTAAGACAGAGAGAGAGAGATTGGCCCAGGGGTATTCATGGAATTAGCAGCAGAGCAAGGATCAATTTGGATCTTCACCTGAGCCAGGGTGCCCGGAGCCAGGAGGCCCCAATCGAGAGGAGAGGGCCTCCAACCTATCCAACACCCCCCCTCCACAGCACCCACCCGCTCCTCTTAGCCTCATGCCCCTTTCTTCAAGCATCCGCCAAGTCTCTGGGTACCTGGGGTGGGGATTCAGAGATGTCAGGACACAGTCTTGCCTCAGTGGCCTGTTGGGGGTGAGGGAGGAGCCAGACAGGCACACAGGGATAAGCGATGATCCTGTCAGCCTGTGTACCAAGGGCCTCAAAAGACGGTTAACCGCCACCTGACAGCTGGCCACGGTGGCTCACGCCTATAATCCCAGCACTTTCGGAGGCTGAGGCAGGTGGATCACTTGAGGTCAGGAAATCGAGACCAGCCTGGCCAACATGGGGAAACCCCATCTCCACTAAAAATACAAAAATTAGTCGGGCGTGGTGGTCCAAGCCTGTAATCTCAGCTACTTGGGAGTCTGAGGCAAGAGAATCGCTTGAACCCAGGAGGCGGAGGTTGCTGTGAGCCGAGATCAAGCCACTTCACTCCAGCCTGGGTGACAGAGTGAGACTGGCTCAAAAACAAAGTGGGGGCCACTTGGAGATGGCTCTCTGAAGCAGCGCAGAGCCCCTCCAAAGGAGGGAGACTGGGGTGAGCATCAGAACCCCCTTTCTTTTTTTTTTTTTTTTGAGACGGAGTCTCGCTCTGTCGCCCAGGCTGGAGTTCAGTGGCCGGATCTCAGCTCACTGCAAGCTCTACCCCCCGGGTTTACGCCATTCTCCTGCCTCAGCCTCCCGAGTAGCTGGGACTACAGGCGCCCGCCACCTCGCCCGGCTAGTTTTTTGTATTTTTAGTAGAGACGGGGTTTCACCGTGTTAGCCAGGATGTTCTCGATCTCCTGACCTCGTGATCCTCCCGACTCGGCCTCCCAAAGTGCTGGGATTACAGGCTTGAGCCACCGCGCCCAGCCGCAGAACCCCCTTTCTTAACCTGGCAGGGATGGGCAAAGAGAATGCACATCCTACAGAGGGCAGCAGGGAGGAAGGAGCAGAACGGCTGGGGCTCCTGGGAATGTGATATGACCATTTGGCAGAGACAGAAGATACCCGGCCAAGGGAGGCGGGTGGAGGGGCTGGCCTGTGAGCAGCCTCGGATAATCACTTTCCTCCCACAGCCGGTGGCTTGGGCCCTCAGGGCACTGCCATTGTGATCCTGGGTGTTGTGTGATCCTCCCGTGGGCTGGAAGAAAAGTGCTATGTGTCAACCTTTTCCAAGGCTGCAACACGTGGGTGACCACCTCCTCCCCTCTGCCTAACATGACCACGCATAAGATACCTGTCGGAAAGCCAGCGGAGCTCAGCATCTGCCTGAAACTCTCTCTTGCCCCCACCCCGTAGGGACATCCTTGGGGAGAAGTCTGGAAATCTACTAGACTGGGCTTTACTGCTGCCCCTCAGAGATGCTTGGGCGTGTTTTTACTCTCCTGTGCCTCGGAACCCATCTTTGAGGCCGTTAAAGCCTCCAATGAGGTGTCCGGTGTGAATGCCTCAGTCTGGTTTCTGTCCTTAAGGTGAGAAAAGAGCCTTCAGAAGCAGAAACAGGCCATGTACAGTGGCTCACCCTTGTAATCCCAAAACTTTGGGAGGCTGAAGCAGGAGGATTACTTGAAGCCAAGAATTCGAGACCAGGTTGGGCAACAAATTTCATCTCTACAAAAAAAAGTTAGCCAGGTGTGCTGGCATGAGCCTGTAGTCCCAGCTACTGGGGAGGCTGAGGTGGGAGGATTGCTTTGGCCAAGGAGTTTGAGGCTGCAGTGAGCTATGACTGTGCCTCTGCACTCCAGCCTGGGTGACAGAGTGAGGCCCTGTCTCTAAAAATATATAAATAGGCCAGGCATGGTGGCGCATGCCTGTAATCCCAGCACTTTGAGAGTCCGAGGTGGGTGAATCACTTTAAGGTCAGGAGTTTGAGACCACCCTGGCCAGCATGGCGAAACCTCGTCTCTACTAAAAATACAAAAATTAGCTGGGCATTGGGAGGCCGAGGCAGGTGGATCAAGAGGTCAGGAGATTGAGACCATCCTGGCTAACACGGTGAAACCCTGTCTCTACTAAAAATGCAAAAAAATTAGCCAGGCGTGGTGGCGAGCTCCTGTAGTCCCAGCTACTCGGGAGGCTGAGGAAGGAGAATGGTGGGAACCCACGAGGTGCAGCTTGCTGTGAGCGGAGATGTGCCGCTGCATTCCAGCCTGGGTGACAGAACGAGACTCCATCTCAAAAGAAAAAAAAAAAAAATTAGCTGGGCGTGGTGGCGCGCACTTGTAATCCCAACTACTCAGGAGGCTGAGGCAGGAGAATCGCTTGAACCCGGGAGGCAGAGGTTGCAGTGAGCCGAGAACATGCCATTGCACTCCAGCCTGGGCGACAGAGCGAGCCTCCATCTCAAAATAAATAAATAAGTAAAATATATAAATAAATAAAAATACAAAGAAGCAGGAACAAAAGCTGGACTTCAGTGTCAGTGAGAGAAAGGGATCAGAGCTCCTGGGTAGATGCCAGCCTGGGGGATGTCCACCTTCCAGTGAGCCACACACCCCCACCAGTAACAGTCCCTTGAGGCTCCCCTTGGGCGTCTCTGTGCAGCTGAAGTAATGATCACAATTTTTAAAAAATATATATATTTTCTTAAGTATTTTATTTATTTATTTATTTATTTTTATTTTTATTTTTTTGAGACTGAGTCTCGCTCTGTAGCCCAGGCTGGAGTGCAGTGGCGGGATCTCGGCTCACTGCAAGATCCGCCTCCCGGGTTCACACCATTCTCCTGCCTCAGCCTCCCAAGTAGCTGGGATTACAGGCGCCCACCACCACGCCCCGCTAATTTTTTGTATTTTTAGTAAAGACGGGGTTTCACCGTGTTAGCCAGGATGGTCTCGATCTCCTGACCTCGTGATCCACCCACCTTGGCCTCCCAAAGTGCTGGGATTACAGACGTGAGCCACCGCACCCAGCCTATTTTATTTTTTGAAATAGGGTCTCACTCTGTCGCCCAGGCTAGAGTGCAGTAGGGTGCGATCTGCAACCTCCACCTCTCGGGCTCATGTGATTCTTCCACCAGTAGCTGGGATTACAAGCCAAGCACGAACCACCACATCCGGCTAATTTTTGTATTTTTTGCAGAGACGGGGTTTTGCCATGTTGGCTAGGCTGGTCTCGAACTCCTGGCCTCAAGTGATCCACCCACCTTGGCCTCCCAAAGTGCTGGGATTGCAGGTGAGAGCCACCGCGTCAGGCCACCATGTTAACTAGAGGTATTAACAACCTCCTTCGGGCCAGGCCCTTCAGGGGCGTTGCCTGGTGTTTACCACATCAGGCCCCTGAGAGGTGGGGGCTTCCAGCTGTATGGAGGACCCAGAGGAGCTAATATGGGGTCGGGCGGCGGAGGTGGAGGGCAGGAGTTAAGTGAGGGGGGATGGTGATCTCTGGCCTCACAAGAGGGTGCCCCTGAAAGCACAAACCCCAGGTCCTGAGGCGCTTTCAGGCTCAGTTGTGATAGGGGACCTTTTCATTGTTGAAACAGATTCTCTGTCATCCAGGCTGGAGTGCAGTGGCGCGATCTCCGCTCACTGCAGCCTCAACCTCTTGGTCTCAAGCGATCCTCCCACTTCAGCCTTCCGAGTAGCTGGGACTACAGGTGCATGCCACCATGCCTGCACCTGTTTTTTGCACCATAATTTTTGTATGTTTTGTAGAGACAGGGTTTTGCCATGTTGTCGAACTCCTGGGATCAAGGGATCCTCCCACCTTAGCCTCCCCAGTAGCTGGTATTACAGGCTCTCTCCACTATGCCCAGATAATTTTGGCATTTTTTTTGGTAGAGATAGGGGTCTTACCATATTGCTCAGGCTGGTCTCGAACTTCTTTTGTTGTTTTTTTTTTTTTTTGAGACAGAGTCTCGCTCTGTCGCCCAGGCAGCAAGGCAGTGACCGGATCGCAGCTCACTGCAAGCTCCGCCTCCCGGGTTCACGCCATTCTCCTGCCTCAGCCTCCCGAGTAGCTGGGACTACAGGCGCCCGCCACCTCGCCCGGCTAGTTTTTCGTATTTTCAGTAGAGACGGGTTTTCACCGTGTTAGCCAGGATGGTCTCGATCTCCTGACCTCGTGATCCGCCCGTCTCGGCCTCCCAAAGTGCTGGGATTACAGGCTTGAGCCACCGCGCCCGGCCTGGTCTCGAACTTCTGACCTCAAGCCATCCTCCCACTTTGGCCTCCTAAAGTGCTAGGATTACAGGCATGGGGCCCTGGCGCCCGGCCTGACCCTTCTTAAGATCCCTTTGGAGCAAACTAGGGGAGGCTCTGTTAGAATTCCAAGGAGAGACGGGAAGGGAGATGGGGCCGACCCGCCGGAGCTCTAGGGCACCGGGTTCTCACCTGGCGCAAGGACTATGCTAATACAAGACCCGCCCCGTCCCAGGCCCCTCCCATCCGAGCGGCCTATGGGGCGGGGGCTGGGCTATGTTAATGAGGCTGGGCTGGCCACGAGCTGTTCCCTGCGCTGCACGGAGCCAGCACCAGGCGGTGGCGGCGGCGGCGACAGCCATGGCCGGGGCGCTGGCAGGTCTGGCCGCGGGCTTGCAGGTCCCGCGGGTCGGTCCCAGCCCAGACTCGGACTCGGACACGGACTCGGAGGACCCGAGTCTCCGGCGCAGCGCGGGCGGCTTGCTCCGCTCTCAGGTCATCCACAGCGGTCACTTCATGGTGTCGTCGCCGCACAGCGACTCGCTGCCCCGGCGGCGCGACCAGGAGGGGTCCGTGGGGCCCTCCGACTTCGGGCCTCGCAGTATCGACCCCACACTCACACGCCTCTTCGAGTGCTTGAGCCTGGCCTACAGGTGAGGGTGGCTCGGGGCCCCGATGGCCTCGGCCTCCAGATGGGGATTGGGGGGTCTGGGGCAGGACTGCGCGCTGGGGCCCTCAATACCCCACCCGAACCCGGTCCTGCGGCTCCCGGAGGCTCTGGTCACGCCCTGAACATCCCCTTTCTCCCAGCCCCGGGGTCCTCCTATCGCCACCCAGCCCGCTGGCCCCCGACGGACCCGCGCTTTTCTGATTCCCATTCCTCCCCCATCCCCTCTTCCCCGAGGCGCAGACCGCCTGCGCCCCGCCTCTACCTGGACCGCTGGTCCCCTTTCTCTGGTCCCGGCCCCTCCGTCCCTCCAAAAATGCCAGGAGTCCCAGGTCCCTAGGCCTCCCGCGCCCATCCCCACTCTCCACTCTGGAGCCACTCCACCCGACCCCCTGCAGGCCTCGGCCTTCTCCCCAGCAGCCCCGGCCCAGGCCCGCCCTATTCCGGGACCCTGAGATACTCCCAGCTACCCTGATTGTCTCAGTTCATAACCAAAGTGGACTGAAACTGGCCCACTGTCTCGTCCAACTCCCCGCAATTGCTGAGACACCTCTTCTTGATCTGCTATGTCAAGGGTGGCGGGAGGAGCATGTCCCAGAAATGTCCAAGAGGCGCAGCTCGCTGAGGTTACGCCGGTGCCCGGGAGGCCTGGGTTCGCCTACCCGCGTCGCCACACTAGGCTGAGCGCCCGTCGCTGCCTGGGACCCCCGCTTAGCGCCTCAGAGAGCGCACAGGCCGCGCCCCGCTTCCGCTCCACGCCCCGCGTCCCAGAGGAGGGCGCGAACCCGAGGCCTGGCCCAGTGCCCTGGAGCAAAGTTCCCCGGAGCGGAGGGGCCAGTATAAATTATCAACCGAAAACCCGTAGGGGAGAAAGGGGGATCGGCCGGCCTTGATCTTTTCTCTGTGCAAATATTCCTCTTCCTCCGCGGCGCCTCCTCCCCTTCTGAGAACCGCTGGCTACGGATCGGCACCTGCCGCCCTGCGGGGGAGCGGGAGCTGGGGTGGGGACTGTCGGGGGAGTATTGCCTGCCCCCAACCGCGGCCGCCTAGCTGCGACCCCATTGGCTGGAGGCGGAGTAACCTTGGCCCACAAGCTCTGGCCCCGGGCCCAGGTCATGTTGCAACCCGATCGGCCAGGGCGCCGGACCCGTGTGGAAAGTTCAAATTCCCGTCCCTTCTCCCTCCCTCCCCAAATGTCACGCGACTGCCTGGGACAGGGCATCTGAGGTCCTGGTACACCGAATGCCGGCACTCCTCCTTCTGCGGGTCTCCCATTCCCCACCCACCCCCAACTTTGACTTCTCATTATATACTACACATCAGTCTACTTGGGGGGGGCCTCACTTCCAACCCCCACTCCTGACCATGTGTGACCAAAGAGGAGAGGTTCTGGGGAGCTGGCAAGGTAAGGGACAGAGCGCAGCCCAAAAAACTGCTCCCCTAGGAGGCTGACTCAAGGCTGATTTAACCCCAGTCAGGGATAGCTGGGGTAGATAAGTCTGTGTTTTCTTCCCAAATACCCAAATATTAATATATTAACAGTAAATCTCTCTGGCTGGGCACAGTGGCTCCTGCCTGTAAGCCCAGCACTTTAGGAGGCCAAGGTTCTCATCCAAGGATTTCTTGAGCCCAGGAGTTGGAGACCAGCCTGGGCAACATACTGAGAACCCGTCTCCACCAAAAAAAAAAAAAAAAAAAAAAAAAATTTTTTTTTTTTTTTTTTTTTTTTGAGAGGAGTCTTGCTCTTGTTGCCCAGGCTGGAATGCAGTGGTGCGATCTCAGCTCACTGCAACCTCTGCCTTCCGGGTTCAAGAGAATCTCCTGCCTCAGCCTCCTGAGTAGCTGGGATTACACGCGCCCACCACATCCAGCTAATTTTTTGCATTTTTAGTAGAGATTTCACCAAGTTGGCCAGGCTGGTCTCAAACTCCTGACCTCAGGTGATCCGCCTTCCTTGCCCTCCCAAAGTGCTGAGATTACAGGCGTGAGCCACCACGCCTGGCCAAAAAAATTTTTTTTGATCAGCCAGGTGTGATGGCGCATTCCTATTCCCAGCTACTGGGGAGGCTGAGGTGGGAGGATCACTTCAGCCCAGGAGGTTGAGGCTCCAGTGAGACATGATCGTGCCACTGCACTCCACTCATAGAGATAGAGTGAGACCTTGTCGGAAGGGAGGGAGGAAGGAAGGAAGGAAGGAAGGAAGGAGGGAAGGAAGGGAGGGAGGGAGGTGGAGGGAGGAAGGGAGATGGAGGAGGGAAGGAGATGGAGGGAGATGGAAGGAGATGGAGGGAGGGAGGAAGGAAGGAAAGGAGGGAGGGAGATAGAGGAGGGAGGGAGATGGAGGAGGGGGGAGATGGAGGAAGGGAGGGAGATGGAGGGAGGGAGGGAGGAAGGAAGGGAGGGAGGGAGATGGAAGGAGGGAGGGAGATAGAGGAGGGAGGAAGATGGAGGGAACGAGATGGAGGGAACGAAATGGAGGAAGGGAGGGAGATGGAGGGAGATGGAGGGAGATGGAGGGAGATGGAGGGAGATGGAGGGTTGGCTCAGTACCAGGAGAGCTTCTAGATTTCCGCATTTCGTAGAGGAAAAGCCCTAAGGCTTGAACTGGGACAGTGTTTTCATCTTCAAAGACCCCCAGTTTCCGGGGTTCCCTGGAGGGGAGCAGATTACAGAGATTGAGTGTCCCAGGGGACGGACTGTATGGGAAGAGACAGTAAGGCAGAGAGTTCAGAAGGTGGTGGGAAGAATGACCAGCTTGACCCAGGGACCCGCCTGAACCAGGGACCAGCCTGACCCAGAGACCAGCCTGCAGAGGCCTGGCAGGGTTTCACCCTCCACAGGGTAGCGTGGGCAGAGGGAGGATCGAGGAGGCCGTGTTCCGTGGCTCCATGGGTGGAAGCCCCAGGGAGGCAGTTTCTAGAAGCTTCAAGGAAGCACTTGTTCATGGTCAGAGCTGGCTAGCTTTAGGAAGAGGGGCCTCGAGGGTGCAGGGGAGCAAACAGGACCTGGTTAGGTGGCAGTCTAAAAGGAATTCCTGAAAGGTGGGCGGTGGACAGCTGAACCTGGAGTTTTCTCCACTCTCTCTCTGAGTCTGAGTTGTCTTCTCCTTCTTCTTGTTTATTTATTTATTTATTTTTGGAGACGGAGTCTCACTCTGTTGCCCAGGCTGGAGTGCAGTGGCATGATCTCAGCTCACCACAACCTCCGTCTCCTGAGTTCAAGCAGTTCTCATGCCTCAGCCTCCAGAGTAGATTACAGGAATGTGCCACCATCCCCAGCTAATTTTTTTATTTTCAGTAGAGACAAGGTTTCATCATGTTGGCCAGGCTGGTCTCGAACTCCTGACCTCAAGTGATCTGCCCACCTCGGCCTCCCAAAGTGCTGGGATTACAGGTATGAGCCATTGCGTCCTACCTTTTTCTTTCTTTCTTTTTTTTTTTTTCAAGACAGAGTCTCGCTCTGTCGCCCAGGCTGGAGTGCAGTGGTGCTATCGGAGCTCACTGCAACCTCCACCCCATGGGTTCAAGCAATTCTCTGCCTCAGCCTCCCGAGCAGCTGGGATTACAGGCGCCCGCCACCACGCCTGGCTAGTTTTGTTTGTTTGTTTATTTGTTTGTTTTTTGGTAGAGATGGGGTTTCACCATGTTGGCCAGGCTGGTCTTGAACTCCTGACCTTGTGATCCACCCATCTAGGCCTCCCAAAGTGCTGGGATTACAGGCATGAGCCACCGGGCCCAGCCCTTTTCTTCTTTTAATAGTCTTTTTTGCTGTTGTTGCTGTTTGTTTGTTGTTGAGACAGAGTTTCACTGTGACGCCCAGGCTGGAGTGCAGTGGCATGATCTCAGCTCACTGCAACCTCTGCCTCCCGGGTTCAGGTGGTTCTCCTGCCTCAGCCTTCCGAGTAGCTGGGATTATAGGCACGTGCCACCATGCCCGGCTAATTTTTGTATTTTTAGTAGAGACAGGGTTTCTCCATGTTGGCCAGGCTGGTCTTGAACTCCTCACCTCAGGTGATTCGCCCTCCTCGGCCTCCCAAAGTGCCACCGCACCTGCCCCTTTTAATAGTTTTAAATAGGCCGGGCGCGGTGGCTCACGCCTGTAATCCCAGCACTTTGGGAGGCCGAGGCGGGCGGATCACAAGGTCAGGAGATCGAGACCACGGTGAAACCCCGTCTCTACTAAAAATACAAAAAATTAGCCGGGCGCGGTTGTGGGCGCCTGTAGTCCCAGCTACTCGGGAGGCTGAGGCAGGAGAATGGCGTGAACCCGGGAGGCGGAGCTTGCAGTGAGCCGAGATCGCGCCACTGCATTCCAGCCTGGGCGACAGAGCGAGACTCCATCTCAAAAAAAAAAAAAAAAAAAAAAAAAAAAAAAAAGTTTTAAATAGAGATGAGGTCTCACTGTGTTGCCCAGCTGGTCCTGAACTCCTGGGTTCAAGCAATCCTCTCCCCTCAGCCTCCAAAAGTGCTGAGATTACAGACCTGAGCCACTGCTCCCCGTCATACTTTTCTATTGGTCATAAGAAGTTGTTTGTTTTTTTATGAGTCGGGTTCTCACTCTGTTGCCCAGGCTGGAGTGCAGTGGCGTGATTACAGCTCACTTCAACCTTGAACTCCTGGGCTCAAGAGATCTTCCCACTGTAGCCTCCTGAGTAGCTGGGACTAGAGGTGTGCACCACCATGCCTGGCTAACTTTTTATTTATTTATTTATTTATTTTTGAGATGGAGACTCACTCTGTTGCCCAGGTTGGAGTTCAATGGCACCATCTTGGCTCACTGCAACCTCCACCTCCTGGGTTCAAGCAATTCTTCTTGCCTCAGCCTCCCGAGTAGCTGGGATTACAACTGCCTGCCACCACTATGCCTGGCTGATTTTTTGTATTTTTAGTAGAGATGGAGTTTCACCACGTTGGCTAGGCTGATCTCGAACTCCTGACCTCAGGTGACCCACCTGCCTCGGCCTCCCAAAGTGCTGGGGGGATTATAGGCATGAGCCACTGCACCTGGCCCCAGCTAACTTTTTTTTTTTTTTTTTTTTGAGGCGGAGTCTCGCTCTGTAGCCCGGGCTGGAGTGCAGTGGCCGGATCTCAGCTCGCTGCAAGCTCCGCCTCCCAGGTTTACACCATTCTCCTGCCTCAGCCTCCCGAGTAGCTGGGACTACAGGCGCCCGCCACCTCGCCCGGCTAGTTTTTTGTATTTTTTTAGTAGAGACGGGGTTTCACGGTGTTAGCCAGGATGGTCTCGATCTCCTGACCTCGTGATCCACCCATCTCGGCCTCCCAAAGTGCTGGGATTACAGGCTTGAGCCACCGCGCCCGGCCACCCCAGCTAACTTTTAAACTGTAGAAACAGGCTCTCACTATGTTGCCCAGGCTGATCTCAAACTCCTGGCCTCCTACAGTCCTCCTGCCTCGGCCTTCCAAAGTGCTGGGATTACAGGTGTGAGCCATATCCAGCCAGTCGTAAAAAGTTCTTGAACCCTGCTTTAGGCTCTTGCTCCAGGCCAAGTCTCTCATAGCCCCAACTCCTTTTCTTCCTCCTGGGCTTGGATATTGTCACTGTCACATCTCCTCTAACCCTGCCTGGGCCATGAACATCATAACCTTAGCAAGGAAGGGGGAGGGAAGGCAGGCAGGTCGAGGGTGCAACACGGGGTGATCAGAATGGGCTGGGAGGTTGCTGGGATACTGACAAGGACCACAGACTCAGGAGTCCCCCACCAGGTGCCACAGAAGAAGCTGGCCCAGGAGGTAGCAGAGTCTCCCCCCACCCCCCACCCCCATGTCTTCCTACTAAACAGATGGTGTTTATCTAATTCCCAGAGGGAGGGGGCCAGCCAGTGGCCCAGGGAGCTGGGCTGTGTATCTTATTTGGGTAATGAGGCCTGTTGTCCCTGGTGGGGAGGGGGCAGTCCCCCACCCCCACCCCAAAGCAAACACAGGAGCTTGGAGACCAGGGAGGAGAGAGGGCCCAATGACCAATGCACTCAAGGGGAAAGAGGCTGCAGAGTCAGACTGGCTCCCACCCACGTTTCACCCCCAGAATGCAGGAAAAACCGCTGGAGGAAGCAGGCATGGTTTTCTGAAAGACTAAACCTTGGGAGCCAGGCGCGGTGGCTCACGCCTGTCATCCCAGCACTTTGGGAGGCCAAGGTGGGCGGGGCACTTGAGGTCAGGAGTTCGAAACCAACCAGGCCAACATGGTGAAACCCCGTCTCTACTAAAAATAGAAAAATGAGCTGGGCATCGTGGCATATGTCTATAATCCCAGCTACTCAGGAGGCTGAGGCATTAGAATCGCTTGAACCTGGGACATGGAGGTTGCAGTGAGCCAAGATCATGCCACGGCACTCCAGCCTGGGCGGCAGAATGAGGCTCCATCTCAAAAAAAAAAAAGGCTAAGACTTGGGGCCTCAGCCTTCTCATCTGAGCAAGGGAGAAAAAGGTGTGCTAGAGGGGACTGGTACACAGCCCTGGCTTGTGGATGGAGAGGAGAGAGGGAGGGAGAGACTGGCAGGGGGTCTAAGATCCTGAATGTCTTGACCTCCTGGGTCAGCTTCCTGGAGGCAGCAGACTTGGCCTGTGCCTAGCAGGACCCTCACCAGTGTAAACTCTTCCATCCAGTGGATTTTTTTTTCCTTCAAGACAGGATTTTGCTCTGTTGCCCAGGCTGGAGTGCAGTGGCGTGATCATAGCTCACTGTAGCCTCAAACTCCTGGGCTGAAGAGATCCTCCGACCTCTGCCTCCCTAGTAGCTAGGACTACAGGCGCATGCCGCCACCCCCGGCTAATTAAAAAAATTTTTTTTAGAGATGGGGTCTTGCTATGCTGCCCAGGCTAGTCTCAAACTCCTGGGCTCAAGCAATCCTCCCGCCTTGGCCTCCCGAAGTGGTGGGATTACAGCCGTGAGCTACCGCACCCAGCCCACCTTGTGGATTTGATGGACAGCTAAGGTTAGAATGAGGGTGCTCTGTCTCCACGGATACCATTCCTCAGTCCTGGCTGTCTTCCTTTGGGATCTGCTGGTTCATTGTCTTCTGCAGAGCCCTGAGAAGAGCACACGTTCTCGCTGAGTCCAGGTTGCCATCCTGGGAATCTGGGCATGGCAGACACCAAAAGGACCGTACGATGAAGGCAGTGACTGCCACTCTCTATAAAGAGACACCCTCGACCAGGCATGGTGGCTCACGTCTGTAATCCCAGCACTTTGGGAGGCCAAGGTGGGCAGATCACTTGAGGTCAGGAGTTTGAGACCAGCCTGGCCAACATGGTGAAACCCCGTCTTTACTAAAAATACCAAAAAAAATTAGCCAAACATGGCGGCACACACCTGTAATCCCAGCTACTCAGGAGGCTGAGGCACGAGAATTGTTTGAATCCGGGAGACGGAGGTGGCAGTGAGCTGAGATCCCACCACTGCACTCCAGCCTGGATGACAGACTGAGACTCCGTCCTAAAAACAAAACAAAACAAAACACAGAGGCTCCCTCTCTACCAGGCAAACCATGGCCATCCCCTTTGCCTCTCCTGCGCCTAAGGAGGCTTGAGTGACCTTGGACCTGCCCCTTTCCTCCCTGACTTTCAAGAAGTTCTTTTTTTTTTTTTTTTTTGAGACGGAATTTCACTCTTGTTGCCCAGGCTGGAGTGCGGTGGTGCAAACTTGGCTCACTGCAACCTCCGCCTCCCAGGCTCAAGCAATTATCCTGCCTCAGCCTCCTGAGTAGCTGGGATTACAGGTGTGCGCCACCACACCCAGCTAATTTTGTACTTTTAGTAGAGACAGGGTTTCACTATGTTAGACTAGGCTGGTCTCGAACTCCTGACCTCAGGCAATCCACCCGCCTTGGCCTCCCAAAGTTCTGGGATGACAGGCATGAGCCACCATGCCCAGCCCAGGAAGGTCATTTCTTATTCTCTTAAGAAATGGGCTTGAGCACTGTCCCCAGGCAGCCTCCAAGACACACCTGTGAGGCCACTGGACATCGCTGTTCCCAGGGCCGAGCTGATCCACAGGTTTCAGTGTGGCTTTTGTTCTGTAGTAGACTGACAAACAGGTCTCCCCAGGGAACACAGGGGCCACTGGTGGGAGTCTGGAAGGGGATTTTGAAGGTCTGACTCTCCAGGTAGGAATTTCAGGCAGGTTGGGTTGGGGGGGCCAGATTTGGAGGGTCCCCTCGAATGCCAACCATAGATGGATGCCAAGTGCATGGGGAACGTGGGGACCAGCCTCTGCGGCAGCACCGGATCTCCCTAACCTCACTCCTCTCCCCTTTGACAGTGGCAAGCTGGTGTCTCCCAAGTGGAAGAATTTCAAAGGCCTCAAGCTGCTCTGCAGGGACAAGATCCGCCTGAACAACGCCATCTGGAGGGCCTGGTATATCCAGTGTGAGTGGGCACCAGCAGCCTCCCCAGCCGGGAGGGACCGCCCCCTCCAACCCTCCTGCCAGACGGTTCTACATGGTGGCTGCCCAGGAAAACCCCCAGGGCCCTGAAGGCCAGCACTAGCAGAGTTCTGCCAACTTTTTTTTTTTTTTTTTTTTTTTCTGAGACATAGTCTTGCTCTGTTGCCCAAGTTGGAGTGCAGTGGTGCCATCTCGGCTCACCGCAACTTCCGCCTCCTGGGTTCAAGCCATTCTCCTGCCTCAGTCTCCCAAGTAGCTGGGACTGCAGGCACCCACCACCATGCCCAGCTAATTTTTGTATTTTTAGTAGAGACAGGGTTTCACCATGTTGGCCAGGCTGGTCTCGAACTCCTGACCTCAAGTGATCTACCCACCTTGGTCTCCCAAAGTGCTGGGATTACAGGCGTGAGCCACCATGCCCTACCCTGACAGCCTTTTAGGGGGAGACCAGGCCCCCAGCACCAGGACTCCTGAACAGCTCCTGACCTCCAGGGGGTCTCGGGAAATGTGTCCCAAAGGGTGCTTTCCACTGTGAAGCTTGGCACAGCAGAGGTCACCCCTCAGTAGCACTAGGGTAGGCTGAGATTTGGGGTACAGTTCAAAGCCCATTTTGCATCCCATTAGCATAGTCGAGTGCCTTGAATGCCAGGGTGAAAAGGGCCATTAGACACTAGCGGGGCCAACTGCATCACTTTGTAAATGGAGAAACTGAGGATCCCGCATGGGTCTCCACCAGCCTTTCATTGAAGTCCTTCCTGAATATCCAGTAGGTGCCCACCATGGAGAATTGGGCAGAGGGGATCCAGAGAGGCCATGCCATCTAGTGGAAGGAACTCTGGACTTAGAGTTGCCCAGAGCTAGTTCCTCCACCCCATCTCTGCCCCTTGCTGGCTGTGTGACTTCAGGCTAGTTGCCTACCCTCTCTGAACCTGCTTCCTTATCTATAAAAACGAAGCCATGGTGGCTCACACCTATAATCCCAGCACTTGGGGAGGCCAAGGTGGGCGGATCATGAGGTCAGGAGATCGAGACCATCCTGGCTAACATGGTGAAACCCCCGTGTCTACTAAAAATACAAAAAATTAGCCGAGTGTGGTGGCGGGCACCTGTAGTCCCAGCTACTCGGGAGGCTGAGGCAGGAGAATGGCGTGAACCTGGGAGGTGAAGATTGCAGTGAGCAGAGATTATGCCACTGCACTCCAGCCTGGGCGACAGAGAGAGACTCTGTCTAAAAAAAAAACGAGGCCAATAGTCCTACCTTTCCTTTCATGGTTGGTATGCAGACAACCCGTATTCAAGGGTGTTGCCGCTAGGTTGGTGTCCAATACATGATGTACCCTTGAGGAGGTCACATTCATTTGGGAACACCCCACTCCCCATGGCAGGGCAGCAGAGGCAGAGAGGACTTGGATCCATCAGCCCTGTGTTGGGACCTTATCCAGCTCAGGTTCTGCTGCAGGATCAAAGGCTGCACTGAGCTGGGAATGCAAAGCCCCGGAGAGACCACATGCAGTATTCTCTGTCCTCGCCCCACTGGATTTCATCCAAGCAGGGAGAGGGTGTGTTTTCTGGTTTCCATTTACCTACATGCCAGGCACTTTCGTAAATCACCTTATTTAAGGCTTCCTAGCAACCCTGGGAGATAGGTTTTATTACCACCATTTTATGGATGAGCAACTGAGGCTCAGAAGGCAAGTGACGTATTCAGGTTCACAGAGCGTAAAAGAAGCAGAGCTGCGGCTGACTGGAAGTCCACAGTTCCCCGACTCCAAATTGTGTGTGGGGGAGTGTTTTGTTTTGTTTTGTTTTCTTTTCTTTTCTTTTTTTTTTTGAGACGGAGTCTCGCTCTGTCACCCAGGCTGGAGCGCAGTGGCCGGATCTCAGCTCACTGCAAGCTCCGCCTCCCGGGTTTACGCCATTCTCCTGCCTCAGCCTCCCGAGTAGCTGGGACTACAGGCGCCCGCCACCGCGCCCGGCTAATTTTTTTTGTATTTTAGTAGAGACGGGGTTTCACCGTGTTAGCCAGGAAGGTCTCGATCTCCTGACCTCGTGATCCACCCGTCTCGGCCTCCAAAGGTGCTGGGATTACAGGCTTGAGCCACCGCGCCCGGCCTTTGTTTTGTTTTTTAATATGAAATTTCGTTCATGTCGCCCATACTGGAGTGCAGTGGCGTGATCTTGGCTCACTGCAACCTCCATCTCCTGGGTTTAAAAGATTCTCCTGCCCAATGGCGTAAACCTGGGAGGCGGAGCTTGCAGTGAGCTGAGATCCGGCCACTGCACTCCAGCCTGGGCGACAGAGCGAGACTCCATCTCAAAAAAAAAAAAAAAAAAAAAGGATTCTCCTGCCTCAGCCTCTTGCACCGCTCCTGGGGCAAGAAGGACTTTCCAATTTGTATTGTTTCGTGTTGTTTGTTTACTTCCCTTATCTGTCCCGCTAAACTGTGGGCACCAAGTAGCTGGGATTACATGCGCCTGCCAAATTTTGTATTTTTAGTGGAGACAGGGTTTCACCATGTTGGCCAGGCTGGTCTCGAACTCCTGACCTCAGGTGATCTGCCCGCCTCAGCCTCCCAAAGTGCTGGGATTATAGGCGTGAGCCACCACACCCAGCCTACAGAAGAAATTTCTGATGACAGTTGAGGCATGATGTCACCCGGGGTCCTCACCCAGACACACTGGTCTCCAGCTATTGTACAAGTTGCTGGAAGGACCTCAGGTTCGGAATCAGACAGAGTGAGGTTTCAGTCAAGCCCTAGCACGCCCTACCTGTGTGGGCTTGGCAAAGTCTCCAGCCTCCCAGAGCGTAAGCTTGCAAAGCTTGTGAAGATGGGAATGACAGGTCCTATTTGTTTTTTCTTGGTTTTCTTTTTTTGAAACAGTCTTGCTCTGTCACCCATGCTGGAGTGCAATGGCACGATCTCAGCTCACTGCAACCTTCACCTCCCAGTTCAAGCAACTATTGTGCCTCAGCCTCCCAAGTAGCTGGGACTACGGGCGCCTGCCACCATGCCTGGCTAATTTTTGTATTTTTAGTAGAGACGGGGTTTCGCCATGTTGCCCAGGCTGGTCTTGAATTCCTGGCCGCAAGTGATCTGCCCACCTCGGCCTCCCAAAGTGCTGGGATTACAGGCACGAGCCACTGCGCCTGGCTAATAGGTCCTATTTCTGAGGTTCACTGAGTTTTCAGTGAGATCATCCGTATCTCACTGTCATAGTCATAGCAGCACGTGACACACATACAACAAATGTCAAGACCCCTCCTCCTCCCTAAACGCCAAAGGTTTGAAGGTGGGCTTCATGGGAGCGGGGAGGAGAGGGGCTGCTTGGCTCGATGTCCCTAACGTCTCGCCTTAGGGCTCAAGCAAGAAGGGCCCGGCCACCCCCTGCAGGCTCCTAGCCTCTAAGATCCTTCCTTTCGTGATCCAACAGTCATTCTGCCACACTCTGAAATCGTCTTGGTTTCCTGGGAGCTCCCCGGCACTTTGCACCGCTCTTGGGGCAAGAAGGACTTTCCACTTTACATTGTCTCGTGGTGTTTGTTTACTTTCCTTATCTCTCCCACTAAGCTGTGGGCACCCTGCCTGATTCATCCATGTGTCCTGTCCCAGTATCTGTCCCAGCGTAGGTGCAAAGGGTTAGGCGGCTGAATGAAGGGATGAACTTATCGGTGTTAAACAAAGCCTGCCCCAGCCCCCAGGAAGGCACAGCCTTTCCATGAGGAACAGTCCAGAGCGTGGGGTCGCTGGGCTGGGGAGGGAAGAACCACTCGGCCCTGACTCTCTGGAAGCCCTGGACAAACTTTTTTTTTCTTTTCTTTTTTTTTTTTTTTTTTGAGATGGAGTCTCACTCTGTTGCCCAGGCTGGAGTGCAATGGTGCGATCTCGGCTCACTGCAGCCTCCGCCTCCCGGGTTCAAGCGATTCTCCTGCCTCAGCCTCCTGAGTAGCTGGGACTACAGGTGCACGCCACCATGCCCAGCTAATTTTTTGTATTTTCAGTAGAGACAGGGTTTCTCCATGTTGGTCAGGCTGGTCTCGAGCTCCCGACCTCAGGTGATCTGCCCACCTCAGCCTCCCAAACTGCTGGGATTACGGGCGTGAGCCACCGCGCCTGGCCTAACAAACTTTTTTTATTTTATTTTTTGAGACGGGGTCTCGCTTTTTCACCCAAGCTGGAGTGCAGTGAAGCCAACATAGCTCACTGCGGCCTCCGATTCCTGGGCTCAAGCAATTCCCCCACCTCAGCCTCCCTAGTAGCTGGGACTACAGGCATGCGCCCCCACACCCAGCTATTTTTTATTTTTAATTTTTTGTAGGGGCAGGGTCTCACTAGGTTGCTCAGGCTGGTCTCAAACTCCTGGCCTCAAGCAGTCCTCTCAGTTCAGCCGCCCAAAATGTTAGGGTTACAGGCATGAGCCACTACACCGTACCAGGACAAATTTCATCTTTGCTGGTGTTTATTTCCTCATCTGGAAAGCCAGGGGCAGACACGCTTTGAGACCCTCCTTCCTTATCTAGCCCCCTGGGAGTCTATGCACCCAAGGACCCATCCCTTTGTCTTCTGTCCAAGCTGGGCTCAGAAACTAGGACAAAACCCCTCCTTCAATCCTATGAGTGTCCATTTTGGAGAATGCTTTTTTTTTTTTTTTGAGACAGTCTCACTCTGTCACCCAGGCTGGGGTGCAGTGGTGCAGTCTTGGCTCACTGCAACCTCTACCTCCCGTGTTCAAGCAATTCTCATGCCTCAGCCTCCCAAGTAGCTGGGATTATGGGCATGCACCACCACGCCTGGCTAATTTCTGTATTTTTAGTAGAGATGGGGGTCTCACTATGTTGCCCAGGCTGGTCTTGAACTCCTGGATTCAAGTGATACACCCACCTTAGCCTCCCAAAGTGCTGGGATTACAGGTGTGAGCCACCGTGACCGGCAGATTCTGGAGAGTGTTCTTTAGGACAGAACTTTGTAAATGATGCTAAAAAGCCCTAGTAAATTTCATGTTCCAGTGGTCCCCCTTCCTCTGTGTCCTCGTTTGTCCCAGAGGAAGTTGGCTGGGGCAGGAAGGGTCAGCAGCTGTTCTCTTTGTCAGAGCAGCCAGGGAAAGTCTCAGGTTGCCTCTAAGTAGACCAGCTGCGTGTCAAGCTCTGTGCCAAAGGCAGGAGCTGCTTTTATTCCCTGTCGCAAGGTGAGCATGTAAAGACCTGACAAGCCAGGGTGAAGAGGAGGTGGGCAGCGCTATGGGCTTTGGGAGGCAGGAAGGCTTCCTGGAGGAGGTGCTATCCTGAATTATGGACAGAGGAGGGAAGGTAAGCGGGGCTTCCCTGTAGAATAAGACCAGAAGGGCTGGATGTGGCGGCTCACGCCTGTAATCCCAGCACTTTAGGAGGCCGAGGTGGGCAGATCACTTGAGGTCAGGAATTGGAGGCCAGCCTGGCCAACATGGAGAAACCCCATCTCTACTAAAAATACAAAAATTAGTGGGGCGTGGTGGCACATGCCTGTAATCCCCGCTACTAGGGGAGCTGAGGCAGGAGAATTGCTTGAACCCAGAAGGCAAAGGTTGCAGTGAGCCAAGATCAGGCCACTGCACTCCAGCCTGGGTGACAGAGTGAGACTTCATTTCAAAAAAAAAAAAAAAAAAAAGGTGGGCTATGTGACTTCAAGGTGAGGTGTATAAAGGAGATAGGGAGGCCGGGTGTGGTGACTCACGCCTGTAATTCCAGCATTTTGGGAGGCCGAGGCAGGTGGATCGCCTGAGCTCAGGAGTTCAAGAGCAGCCTGGGCAACATGGCGAAACCCCATCTCTACCAAAACTACAAAAAACCAGCCGGGCATGGTGGCACATGCCTGTAGTCCCAGCTACTCGGGAGGCTGAAGTGGGAGGATCACTTGAGCCTGGGAGGTGGAGGCTGCAGTGAGCCAAGGCCGTAGCACTGTACCACTGCTCTCCAACTTGGGTGACAAGAGTGAGACCCCATCTCAAAAAAAGGAGACGAGGAGCTGGGAGAAGCAAGTGGTGGCCCAGTCATGAGGAGGGGGAGGGGCTTGGAAGCCAAGCCAAGGAGTGTGGACTTTGTCCCAGAGGCAGTAGGGAGCCATGGAGGGTTCCAGACCTGAACTGCACTTTAGAAATAATTGACCTGGCTGCAACTGGAAGATGAGCTTAGAGTGTAAAGCTGGAGTCAGGGAGGTCCCTGTGAGAAATGACACCAGGCCAGGGGGTGACACAGTGAGAGAGGATGGAGGGGAGGGGACAGCGGGAGAAATGTCACAGATCCTATGAGATTGAGACTTTTAATCTCAATCAGACCTGGAATATAACAGTCAGACCTCGAATGCTGGGAGTCAGTGGGGTTTTTGTGGCGTTTTGGGACATCCTAGGGAGGGTCCCCAGGCAGCTGGATATGAGGCTAGAGCAGGAAAGGGCCAGAGTGAGAGAGGCTGAGGGGTGGGCATTGCAAAGGAGTCCGTGAAAAGTGGTCAGGGGCTGGGCGTGGTGGCTCACTCCTGCAATCCCAGCACTTTGGGAGGCTGAAGCAGTCAGATCGCTTGAGCCCGGGAGTTTGAGAACAGCCTGGGCAACATGGTAAAACTATGTTGAATTTTTTAAAGAAGTCACAAGTTAGCTGGGTGCAGTGACATATGCCTGTAGTCCCAGCTACCCTGGAGGCTGAGGTGGGAGGATCACTGGCACCCAGGACGTGGAGATTGAAGTGACCCAAAATCCCTGCCACTGCACTCCAGCCTGGGCAACAGATTGAGTCCTTGTCTCAAGCACACACACACACACACACACACACACATACACACACACACCAGCCTGGGCAACAGATTGAGTCCTTGTCTCAAGCGCGCACACACACACACACACACACACACACACACACAAAACCAGCCTGGGCAACAGATTGAGTCCTTGTCTCAAGCGCACACACACACACACACACACACACCCCAGCCTGGGCAACAGATTGAGTCCTTGTCTCAAACACACACACACACACACACACACACACACACACACACACCAGCCTGGGCAAAAGATTGAGTCCTTGTCTCAAGCACACACACACACACACACATACACAAAGTGGCCAGGGCCTGGTGCGGTGGCTGACACCTGTAATCCCAGCACTTTGGGAGGCTGAAGTAGGAGATCATTTGAGGTCAAGAGTTTGAGACCAGCCTGACCAATATGGTGAAACCATGTCTCTATTGAAAATACAAAAATTAGCCAGGCGTAGTGACGCCTGCCTGTAATCGCAGCTACTTGGGAGACTGAGGCAGGAGAATCGCTTGAACCCGGGAGGTGGAGGTTGCAGTGAGCTGAGATCGTGGCACTGTACTCCAGCCTGGGCAACAAGAGCAAAATGTCATCTCAAAAAAAAAAAAAAAAAGTGGCCAGGGAAGCTAGGAGATAAAGAAAAGCCTGGTGAGCTCAGGAATTCGAGGCCAGTCCAGGCAATATAGTGTGACCCTGTCTCTACCAAAAAATTAAAAATAACAATAATAAAAAAGAAGAGGCCAGGCACAGTGGCTCATGCCTGTAATCCCAATACCTTGGGAGGCCAAGGCAAGAGGATTCCTTGAGCTCAGGAGTTCGAGACCAGCCTGGGCAACACAGGGAGACCCCGTCTCTACAGATAATTTAAAAATTAGCCAGACATGGTGGTGTACGCCAGAGGCTGAGGCGGGAGGATCGCTTGAGCCCAGGAGGTGAAGCCTTCAGTGAGCTATGATTGCACCACTGCACTCTGGCCTGGGCAACAGAGCAAGACCCTGTTTCAGAAAAAACAACAAAAACAAAAAAGAGCCTGGAATGTGTGTTGGGGCCAAGGGCAAGAGCCTGGGGAGAGGTCAGGATTGGAGACTGGGAGGGGAGGTGGAGGCCTGGAAGAGGATGCAGGTTGGTGATCAGAAGTGAACCAAGGGTGGTTCTTTGCAATGAAAGTGGGTAGTGCCAAGCCTCCTGAGGCAGAGGACCCAAGGCTCTAGGCCCCTGGCCTCCTGGTCTAACCAAGACTTTCTTTTTTTCCTTCTTTTTTTTTGAGATGGATTCTTGCTCTGTCACCAGGCTGGAGTGCAGTGGTGTGATCTCACTGCAACCTCCACCACCCCTTGGGTTCAAGCAATTCTCCTGCCTCAGCCTCCTGAGTAGCTGGGAGTACAGGCATGCGCCACCATGCCCGGCTAATTTTTTGTTGTTGTTGTTGAGACGGAGTCTCGCTCTGTCACCCAGGCTGGAGTGCAGTGGCCGGATCTCAGCTCACTGCAAGCTCCGCCTCCTGAGTTCACGCCATTCTCCTGCCTCAGCCTCCCAAGTAGCTGGGACTACAGGCGCCTGCCACCTCGCCCAGCTAGTTTTTTGTATTTTTTTTAGTAGAGACGGGGTTTCACCATGTTAGCCAGGATGGTCTCGATCTCCTGACCTCGTGATCCGCCCGTCTCGGCCTCCCAAAGTGCCGGGATTACAGGCTTGAGCCACCACGCCCGGCTCCCTGGCTAATTTTTGTATTTTTAGTAGAGACGGGGTTTACCATGTTAGCCAGGCTGGTCTTGATCTCCTGACCTCGTGATCCACCCACCTAGGCCTCCCAAAGTGCTGGGATTACAGGCGTGAGCCACCGCGCCCGGCCCTAACTGGGACTTTCTGGAGGCAGCTCGCCCTCTGTGGTCTATGGTCCCACAATCCATTCAGCAGTCTTTGCCAGTGTACCTATGGGGCTCCAGAGGGACCCAGAAAAGGTGTGGGAGATTGGATTCACGGTGCCCCCTAGAAGAGGAAGATCAGGCTGGGTGCAGTGGTTCAAGCCTGTAATCCCAGCACTTTGGAAGGCTGAGGCAGGTGGATCACCTGAGATCAGCAGTTCAAGACCAGCCTGGCCAACATGGTGAAATCCCGTCTCTACTAAAAATACAAAAATTAGCTGGGCCTGGTGGTGGGTGCCTGTAGTCCCAGCTACTCAGGAGGCTGAGGCAGGAGAATCGCTTGAACCCGGGAGGCGGAGGTTGCAGTGAGCCGAGATCGCGCCACTGCACTCCAGCGTGGGCAACAAGAGTGAAACTCCATCTCAAAAAAAAAAAAAACAAAAAAAGATCTAGGAGGTTATCGCATCCGCATCCTCCGAGAAGACTTCCTGGAGGAGGCAGCATGGGCACTTAATCTGAACGTCCAAGGCCAAGCAGGATTTCGTAGGGTGTCACTTGAGTCCCAGTCCCCTGGGATGAGGTGGGGGATGAGGAAGCTGGGTGCCCCTAACCTGGCCCCCTTCTCTCAGATGTGGAGCGGAGGAAGAGCCCCGTGTGTGGCTTCGTGACCCCCCTGCAGGGGCCTGAGGCTGATGCGCACCGGAAGCCGGAGGTAGCTGGGTTCTGGACCGCCTGCCCACCTGCTCGCCTGCCCACCCACAAGACCAGCCTCTACCTCCTGTAGCCTTGCGCTGGGCAGACAGGGATGGGGTGAGGGGTGGGAGATGGGTGTGCGGTGCTCCCCTCCCTACTGATCCCCCTCCCCCGGCCCCCACCCCAGGCCGTGGTCCTGGAGGGGAACTACTGGAAGCGGCGCATCGAGGTGGTGATGCGGGAATACCACAAGTGGCGCATCTACTACAAGAAGCGGGTCAGTGGCGGGGCCCAGGGAGGCCCCAGAGCTTTCACCTGCAGCTGCCGGCTACTGCCCGCCTCGGAAGATCCCCGGAAAGGGGATCCTGACCCCCCAGCTTGCGCCCCTCGGGCCCTCCATTCAGTCCCGAGCCGACAGCGCCACCGTGTGGCCACAGGGCCTCCTAACAGCCTCCTTACCTGGGGTTCGGGGGAGCTCCTAATGGGAAATGGGGGATCTCACTGCTTGTGAGTAGGGGAGACTTTTGGGGGGAAGTGATGGAGGGTGGGCAAGGGATCCGGTGTCCAGCTCTGTGTGTCCCTGCAGCTCCGTAAGTCCAGCAGGGAAGAGGACCTCCTGGCCCCTAAGCAGGTGGGTGCTCTGTAAGTCCAGCAGGGAAGCCCATCTCTTCGCCCCCCAAGTAGGAGGCAGAGAGTTGAAAGCTTCCGCCTGCGTGGGCAGGACAGTGGCTGGGCGTGAGGGTGGGATGTGGGACGTGACTGCCGTCCTGTGGTTCATTTGTTGAGCTCTTTTCTTTTTGGGGGATGGGGGTGCGGTGGTGAGAAGACCCCAGGTCATTGAGCAAGTGGTGGGAGGTATGGGAGAACAGACGGACCAGGCCGGGCGCGGTGACTCATGTCTGTCATCCCGGCACTTTGGGAGGCCGAGGCGGGTGGATCACCTGAGGTCAGGAGTTGGAGACCAGCCTGGCCAACATGGTGAAACCCCATCTCCACTAAAAATACAAAAATTAGCCGGGCATGGTGGCGCATGTCTGCAATCTCAGCTACTCGGGAGGCTGAGGCAGGAGAATCATTTGAACCTGGGAGGTGGAGTTTGCAGTGAGCTGAGATCACGCCACTGCACTCCAGCCTGGGCAACAGAGACTCCGTCTCAAAAAAAAAAAAAAAAGAAAAAGAAAAAGAAAACAAACAAAAACAAAACAGAGGGACCAAAGAACTGGGGCCCCAGACAGGAAAAAATCTAAAGGGCAGGAGGGGGACTCCTGTATCTGCATCCTGGTCTGTCTCCTGGGGGAAGTTCTTAGAGGCCAATGGAGTGATCCTGGCCTTCCAAGCAGCTAGCCAGGACCACTAGGGAAAGGTGACAGAGGTGTGCACAGACAGACCCTCTGTCCTGCTGACCCCTTGACCCTGGAGAGGGGTGATATGGAAGTTCGGGGGCAGTGGGAGCTCT
Source organism: Macaca mulatta (assembly GCF_049350105.2). Taxonomy (NCBI): domain Eukaryota; kingdom Metazoa; phylum Chordata; class Mammalia; order Primates; family Cercopithecidae; genus Macaca; species Macaca mulatta. The sequence goes on along the minus strand of NC_133408.1, from coordinate 51,094,198 downwards.
TCAGCGGCTGCTGACGGCTCTGTCTCCCTAGGCGGAAGGCGGGTGGCCGCCGCCGGAGCAATGGTGCAAACAGCTCTTCTCCAGTGTGGTCCCCGTGCTGCTGGGGGACCCAGAGGAGGAGCCGGGTGGGCGGCAGCTCCTGGACCTCAATTGCTTTTTGTCCGACATCTCGGACACTCTCTTCACCATGACTCAGTCTGGCCCTTCGCCCCTGCAGCTGCCGCCTGAGGATGGTGAGGGTCTGAGAAGGGGCAGGGGAGAGGGGTGAAGGCCTGTGAGATTCCAGGAGGCCAAGGGAGGGATGGCTGGGGATGGGGTTGGAGACCCCCACTCCTCCCTGCCTGCTACTGCTGATGTCACCACTGCTGCCTCTAGCCTACGTCGGCAATGCTGACATGATCCAGCCGGACCTGACGCCACTGCAGCCAAGCCTGGATGACTTCATGGACATCTCAGGTGGGGCGAGCCCCTCCCCAGGTGGGGTGGACGGGCAGGGTCCCTGTGAGAAAGGCCGATGAGCCTATCCCAGGCCCCTCTGGGGGAGCAGATAGTCTGGGTGATTTCTTTTTTTGTTTTGAGATGGTGTCTGACTCTATCACCCAGGTTGGAGTGCAGTGATGCTAACCTCTTGCCTCCCAGACTCAAGTGATCCTCCCACCTCAGCCCCCCAAGTAGCTGGGACTACAGGTGTGCATCACCACACCCGACTAATTTTTTTTTTCTTTTTTTTGTATTTTTGGTAGAGATGGGGTTTCACCGTGTTGCCCAGGCTGGTCCCAAACTCCGGAGTTCAAGCCATCCCCTTGCCTTGGCCTCCCAAAGTGCTGGGATTACAGGCATGAGCCACCGTGCCTGGAAGGTCTGGGTGGTTTCTGAGGGATCTTCCTGGTCTCCTTTTGTACAGCTGGTGTGGCCTCCAGTGAGGGCAGGGCCCAAGACAGTACCTGGCCAGGGAACCAGGGGCTCCCAAGAAAGCAGTGAATGCTGGGACCCTCTCAGGGGAGAGAAGAACTTTGAGTTATTCGGGTCTATTTATTTTTCACACAATGCATTTTAAAACTATTTGCTAGGCCGGGTGTGGTGGCTCACACCGGTAATCCCAGCACTTTGGGAGGCTGAGACGGGCAGATCACGAGGTCAGGAGATCAAGACCATCCTGGCTAACACGGTGAAACCCCGTCTCTACTAAAATACAAAAAAAATTAGCCAGGTGTGGTGGTGGGCGCCTGTAGTCCCAGCTACCAGGGAGGCTAAGGCAGAAGAATGGCATGAATCTGGGAGGCGGAGCTTGCAGTGAGCCAAGATCATGCCACTCTAGTCTGGGCAACAGAGCAAGACTCCATCTCAAAAAAACAATAAAAAATAAAAATAAAAAATAAAACTATTTACTAGAGGACATTTCAACCATGCACACACTAGTAGAGAAAGTAGTTCAGCAAAAAAACTCCCAAGTCACCATCACTGATGTCATCGACTTATCAACTCTTGGCCAGTCATCTTCTTTTATTTTTCTCTTTTCTTTTTTTGAGAAGGAGTCTCACTCTGTTGCCCAGGCTGGAGTGCAGTGGCACAATCACAGCTCACTGCAGCCTCAACCTCCCAGGCTCAAGTGATCCTCCCACCTCAGCCTCCCGAGTAGCTGGGACCACAGGCACGCAGCCCTATGCCTGGCTATTTTTTTTATTTATTTTTTGAAGAGACAGGGCCCCCCTGTATTGTCCAGGCTGGTCTAGAACTCCTGGGCTCAAGAGATCCTCCCACCTCAGCCTCCCAAAGTGCTGGGATTACAGGTGTGTGCCACTATGCCCAGTGTGTTATTTTAAAGAAAATCTCAGGCATCATATCTTGTAAAGCTTTTTTTTTTTTCTTTTGAGACAGAGTCTTACTCTGTCACCCAGGCTGGAGTGTAATGGCTCCATCTTGGCTCACTGCAACCTCTGCCTCCCAGGTTCAAGCGATTCTTGTGCCTCAGCCTCCCGAGTAGCTGGGATTACAGGCTCATGCCACCATGCCCAGCTAATTTTTGTATTTTTAGTAGAGAGGGGGTTTTGCCATGTTAGCCAGGCTGGTCTTGAACACCTGACCTCAAGTGATCCTCCCATCTCAGCCTCCCAAAGTGCTGGGATTATGGGTGTGAGCCACCATGCCTGGCCTAAAGCAATTTTTATAAGTCGTGAGTGTCCCTGTCTCCCTCTCCTGACCCCAGGGCCACCAAGTTACTGATTCTTCAGTGTCCTCCCAGAGATGCTCCTGTTGGTGGGAGCACATGTGGACAATTGTCTCTGTTTTCACAACTGACTTTCCAAGTGGCCTTCCTCGCTCAGCCGTGGGTCTTGCAGGTTATTGCCGATAGCCACACATTTAGGGGTCCCCGGAGCTATGTGCAGGCCAGGTAGAAGATCCAGGCTCAGCCCATCTCACTGAAGCCCCTGGGGACAGCAAGAGGGTCCCTGGGATAAAGGCTTCATCTTAGTGACCTCCTAATTCCTTCCCCACGGGATCCTGGGCCTGTCAATCAAGAGGTGGAGGCCTATGGGGCGGGGACTAGGGAATGAGGAACCACCCCCACCCCTGCTCCAGCCCTGGGCGGGGGTGGGGGCTGCCCGGGGGCAGAAGTGTGCATGGCAGTGCCCTGGGAGCAGGCCAGCCTGGGAGGGCAGCAGCCCTGTCTGGGCACACAGCGCCCGGCCACAGGTAGGAGCCCAGCCACCCCCATCTGGGGTCTGGGCAAGACCAGCAGGGACTGGGGCTAGGAGGCGATTTCTGGCAGACCTGGGTGGCTGGTGGTGCGTAGTGTGGGCCACACAGAGGAGGTGGCTTGTGTGGCCCTCTCATATCAAACATCCCGTGTACCCAGAGAGCAGAGCGCACTGGTACCACCAAGACAGCAGTTCTCGTTGCCCCCAAGAGCCTCCCACTGGGGAGGCCCAGCTGGAAACCCAGGGAGGGGACCAGAACTCTATGGAGGCAGGAGGCTTGGTGAGGGGGGCTCAGGGGGGCAGCCAGAGGCAGAGGAGCTCAGGGAGGGGATGGCAGGTCAGGTCCATGGAGGGGACAGAGGCTAGGGAGGGACTGGTGAGCAGCTTGGGCTGGGAAGAATCTTCTCTCAAGGCAGGGTGGATTCTTGAGACAGGCCTGGGCAGCGATGGTAAGGGGGTGTCTGGTGACTCAGGGATGAGAGGGGCTTGCTGCGCCATGACGCCTGCCCGGGCCCCAGGGAGTGGGCTGCAGCTGTGAGCAGGGAGGAGCCCTAGGCCCTCAGCAGCCTGGGGCCAGGCAAAGCGTGAGGCTGATTCTAGAGCCAGGGCCTCGGGGGCCTAGTGACAGGACCTGTGGACCTGGGAGATGGGGGAGCAGCAGTGACCACTCGCCATCTCCCACCTGGTCCCCCTTTTTTTTTGAGACAGAGTCTTGCTCTGTCGCCCAGGCTGGAGTGCAGTGGCATGATCTTGGCTCACTGCAACCTCCACCTCCTGGGTTCAAGCAATTCTCCTGTCTCAGCCTCCAGAGTAGCTGGGACTACAGGCGCTCACCACCACATCCGACTAATTTTTGTATTTTTTTCTTTTTTTTTTTTTTTTTTTTTTTTTTTAGTAAAAACGGGGTTTCACCACATTGGCCAGGTTGGTCTCGAACTCCTGACCTCAGGTGATCTGTCCACCTCAGCCTCCCAAAGTGCTGGGATTACAGGTGTGAGCCACTGCACCCAGCGTGGTCCCCCTTTTAAAGAAAGGCAGCAGGGGCACCTATAATCCCAGCTACTCAGGAGGCTGAGGCAAGGAGAATCGTTTGAAACTGGGAGGCAGAGGTTGCAGTGAGCCGAGATCGCGCCACTGCACCCCAGCCTGGGCTACAGGGCGAGACTCCATATCAAAAAGAAAGAAAGAAAAAAAGAAAGAAAGAGAGAGAGAGAGAAACAGAGAGAGAGAAAGGCAGGCAGCAGGACAGCACGAAGACACCGTTTCACCATGGGGTTAGACGCGCGGACAGGCACTGAGCAGACGCACATGTAGCACGCTATCACGGCAAGACAGGTTCACATGGCCTCAGACGGAGCGACAGACACCCAGGGGGCAGACAGAGGCTGCATGCAGACCCCATGCTGAGACTTGAGGGTTCAGCCACTGCAGCATACGGGCCCTACACCCTCCTGCAAAGCAGAGCCACTTATGACACACAGGGCCGGGCGCGGTGACTCACTCCTGTCATCCCAGCACTTTAGGAGGCCAAGGCGGGAGGATCGCTTGAGCTCAGGAGTTTGAGACTAGTCTGGGCAACATGGCAAAATTCCGTTTTTGCTGAAAAATACAAAAATTAGCTGGGCGTGGTGGTGCACGCCTGTAATCCCAGCTACTCAGGAAGGCGAGGCATGAGAATCGTTTGAACCCGGGAGGCGGAGGTTGCAGTGAGCTGAGATCGCGCTGCTGCACTCCAGCCTGGGTGACAGCAGGGCACAGTGGCTGACCTCCTCCCCTCGCCCCGCACCCCTTTCCCACCCTGGCACTCTCTCTGGGCACCTCCTTTCTGTACCAGCGGATCAGGGAATGGGAGCCACCGGGGGGTGGGGGGGGGGTTCCTGAGCTAAGCCTGGTGCTGCGCGGGGAGGAGCTGCTTCCTGGGGTCCCTGTTCACACCCACAGTCCCCTGCCATCTCCCACACAGGCTCATTATAATCCCAGCACTTTAGGAGGCTGAGGCAGGAGGATGGCTTGAGGCCAGGAGTTTGAGACCAGCCCTGGCAACATAGCATGACCCTGTCTCTGGGGGATGGGGTTGGGGGTGAAGACACACACACACACACACACACACACACACACACACTTGACCCCCCAAGTGGGTTCTGGGTTTGGGGTGACATTATCTAACTGACTCCTGGTCTCCTTGGAGGCGGCTCCTGGGAGGCAGACTTGAGCAGCTCTCCTGGCAGGGGGTTGGAGGGAAAAAGCGGGGAGCTGGGGTCCACCCAGGCCTGTGGGGAGCTGTCCCAGTGGGGTCAGATCTGCCCAGACTAGGAGGCCTCGGGAGCTGGCACAGATCACAGGCTGGTCAGGGTCAGAGAAAGGTGCCCGGAAGGGAGCGGGTGGGCGGGCGGCGTCCAGGCCCGGGATGTGGTCAGGCCGTGGCCAGCTGCTTCCCAAAACCAGAATAGCCCAGGACTTACACAACCCACACCCCAAACAATCCGCTGCTGCCTCCTCCAGCTCTTGCAGGCTTCCCAGACCCCTCGCGCCAACCCCACTCGGAGCCCACCCTTAGGCCACCCTGGCCCCCACCCCACTTGCAGCCCACCCTTAGCCCCCCACCGCCCCCACCCCACTCGGAGCCCAGCCTTAGGCCCCCTCTCACCCCCACACCACTCAGATCCCACCCTTATCCCCCTCTTGCCCACACCCCACTCAGAGCCCACCCTTAGGCCCCTCTCCCCCCCACCCACTCAGAGCCCACCCTTAGGCCCCTCTCCCCCCCGCCTCAGAGCCCACCCTTAGGCCCCTCTCCCCCTCACCCCACTCGGAGCCCACCCTTAGGCCCCTCTCCCCCTCACCCCACTCGGAGCCCACCCTTAGGCCCCTCTCCCCCTCACCCCACTCGGAGCCCACCCTTAGGCCCCTCTCCCCCTCACCCCACTCGGAGCCCACCCTTAGGCCCCTCTCCCCCTCACCCCACTCGGAGCCCACCCTTAGGCCCCTCTCCCCCTCACCCCACTCGGAGCCCAGTCTTAGGCCCCTCTCCCCCTCACCCCACTCGGAGCCCAGTCTTAGGCCCCTCTCCCCCTCACCCCACTCGGAGCCCAGTCTTAGGCCCCTCTCCCCCTCACCCCACTCGGAGCCCAGCCTTAGGCCCCTCTCGCCCCCCCACTCGGAGCCCAGCCTTAGCCCCTCCTGCCGCATTACACTCTTCACCCCACTCCTAGGCTCCACCTGCTGACCTTCCAACAAACCAAGCTCGTCCCAGAACCAATGACTTCGTGTTCCCTCTCATCTCCAACTCACCCTCTTGAACTTCTGCCACCATGGGGCCCCTCCCATCCCAGGCCTCCTCCCCTCGCACCGCACCCCTTTCCGACCCTGGCACTCTCTCTGGGCACCCCCTTTCTGTACCTCCAGCAGATCAAGGAAGGGGAGCCACCAGGGGGTGGGGAGGGGGACTTCCTGAGCTAAGCCTGGGGCTGAGGAGGGGGCTGCTTCCTAGGGTCCCCGTTCACACCCACAGTCCCCTGCTGTCTCCCACCCAGGCTCATTCCACCCAAGACGGTTGCTGCTTCCCCTGATAGAGACAGAAACCCTCCCAATTTCACAATCTCCTGTGGAAGGGACCCCCACCCCCCACCCGCCAGCCCCCACATCCCTACCCACCAAGGCTGGGGACAGGCTACTCTCCTCCCGGCTGTTTCCCAGCCATAGCCCTGGCCCTAATTGCTGTTGCCCTGTGTGTCTGAATTACAGATTTCTTTACCAACTCCCGCCCCCCACAGCCGCCCATGCCTTCAAACTTCCCAGAGCCCCCCAGCTTCAGCCCCGTGGTTGACTCCCTCTTCAGCAGTGGGACCCTGGGCCCAGAGGTGCCCCCGGCTTCCTCGGCCATGACCCACCTCTCTGGACACAGCCGTCTGCAGGTGAGCTCACCCCACCCCGTCCAACCCTATGTAGCTCACTTGAGAGCTGGTCCTGCCCTGTTCATGTCCAGGAGGTATCAGACACTCCCTGAGTGCCCGGTTTGCTGCTTGGAGATTGGAGGGGAAGAAAGACCCCATCTCTGCCCTCTGGGAGGGACCCCATGAAGCAGAACTGGACAAAACAGTCGTGGGAGAAAGCTAAGGGCGTGGAGACCCTGGAGTGGGCTCCACCAAGGGCCAGTTGCTTGTGGAAGTCTTCCTGGAGAAGGGGAGCTCCTGGGCCTCAGAGAATAGGTCAGCTTTGGACAGAAGGGACTGGCCCAGGTCAAGCCAGATGGGAGAGCAGCAGGAACAAAAGCTTCGAGGCAGAAAGCTGAGCATGGATGTTTAGGAAACTGTGAATCTACCATTTTGGTTCATGAATTCCTGAGTGCAATTCTTTTTTTTTTTTTTTGAGATGGAGTCTCACTCTGTCGCCTAGACTTGAGTGCAGTGGCACGATCTCAGCTCACTGCAACCTCCACCTCCTGTGTTCAAGAGATTTCCAGGCCAGGTGCGGTGGTTCACGCCTGTAATCCCAGCACTTTGGGAGGCCAAGGCGGGTGGATCACGAGGTCAGGAGATTGAGACCACCCTGGCTAACATGGTGAAACCACGTCTCTACTAAAAATACAAAACAAAACAAAAAAATTAGCTGGGCATGCTGGCGGGCGCCTGTAGTCCCAGCTGAGGCAGGAGAATGGCGTGAACCCGGGAGGTGGAGCTTGCAGTGAGCCGAGATTGTGCCACTGCACTCCAGCCTGGGCAACAGAGTGAGACTCCTTCTCAAAAAAAAAAAAAAAAAAAAAAAAAAGAGAGAGAGATTTCCAGGTTATTTTTGTGTTTTTAGTAGAGATGGGGTTTCACCATGTTGGCCAGGTTGGTCTCGAACTCCTGACCTCAGGAGTCTGCCCACCTTGGCCTCCCAAAGTGCTGGGATTACAGGTGTGAGTCACTGCGCCCAGTCCCCAGGTGCAATTCAGATGTTGCTTCCTGCTGCTTTGTTATAGGCCTTTTCCCTCCATCATCAGACTTTTTGGGTGCTAATTCTAGTTGGTTGTTGAGGAGTGTCTCTCCTCCACCAGAAAGTGAGCTCCTTACTAGAAGGGCTATGTTTTGCTCACCACTGCATTCTCTATACCTAATGCGCCTCAGGCACATAACAGCATTCAGTGAATGATTGCCCAATGAGTGAGTCAGTGACTGAATGAATGAGCCAGTGAGCAGATGAATGGGTGTTTTGGTGAATGGACAGAGGCATCTTATACAGCAGTGGAGGCACACATGGGTTGGTGGATATATGGGTGGGTGAGTGGTTGGTTGGATGGATGGGCTGGTGGATGGATACATAGATGAGTAGTTTAATGGGTCAGTGAATGGGCTGATGGGTGGTTAAGTGACTGGTAAATGTATAGATGGTGGATGGATGGATAAATGAATGGATGGATGGATGGATTATGGATGGGTTGGTGGATGAATGAAGGAAGTATATATGGTTGGATGGATTCATTAATGCCTTAATATCTGGTGGGCTGGTGGAGGGAGTGGTAGATGAGCTACTTCATAGATTGATAAATAAGTAGGTGAATGGATGGAAGATGGATGAATTAGTAGATGGACAATTGAATAGATGGGTGGGTTGGTTAGTGGATGGATCGGTGGGCAAGTTAGTGGATGGATGGATGGATGATGATTGGATGGGTGGGTTGGTTGGTGGATGGATTGGTGGACAAGTTAGTGGATGGATGGATGATGAAGGGATGGGTGGGTTGGTTGGTGGATGGATTGATGGACAGTTAGTGGATGGATGGATGATGAATGGATGGGTGGATTGGTTGGTGGATGGATCAGTGGGCAAGTTAGTGGATGGATGGATGATGAATGGATGGGTGGGTTGGTTGGTGGATGGATCACTGGGCAAGTTAGTGGATGGATGGATGATGAACAGATGGGTGGGTTGGTTGGTGGATGGATCAGTGGGCAAGTTAGTGGATGGATGGATGATGAACGGATGGGTGGGTTGGTTGGTGGATGGATCAGTGGGCAAGTTAGTGGATGGATGGATGATGAACGGATGGGTGGGTTGGTTGGTGGATGGATTGGTGGACAAGTTAGTGGATGGATGGATAAGTTACTTGGGAGACAAACGGATGGGCAGGAAGATTGATGCTCCACTCTTCCTGCTTTTTGCATAGATGTACGCTACTCCCTTCTCTCATTATAATTTCCCTGCTTCCCTGTGTTTGTACGTACACCTGTGTGTGCTGGAAGGCAGGGCTCATTTCTCCTATCTCTCCCCACGGCGCAGTCCAGCACTCAGCCAGGGCAGGGGAGGGCAGGGGAAGCCCAGATGGCTGCCAGGGGCAGCTATTTTCCCTGCTGTCTGAGTGTCTGTCTGTCCCCCCAACCAGGCTCGGAACAGCTGCCCTGGTGCCTTGGACTCCAGCGCCTTCCTGAGCTCTGATTTCCTCCTTCCTGAAGACCCCAAGCTCCGGCTCCCACCCCCTTCTGTACCCCCACCTCTGCTGCATTACCCTCCCCCTGCCAAGGTGCCAGGCTTGGAGCCCTGCCCCCCACCTCCCTTCCCTCCCATGGCGCCACCCACTGCTTTGCTGCAGGAAGAGCCTCTCTTCTCTCCCAGGTTTCCCTTCCCCACTGTCCCTCCTGCCCCAGGAGTGTCTCCGCTGCCTGCTCCTGCAGCCTTCCCACCCACCCCGCAGTCTGTCCCCAGCCCAGCCCCCACCCCCTTCCCCATAGAGCTTCTACCCTCGGGGTATTCAGAGCCTGCCTTTGGGCCTTGCTTCTCCGTGCCCAGAGGCAAGCCCCCCGCCCCATCCCCTAGGGGACAGAAAGCCAGTCCCCCTACCTTAGCCCCTGCCACTGCCAGTCCCCCCACCACTGCGGGGAGCAACAACCCCTGCCTCACACAGCTGCTCACAGCAGGTGAGACGGGAGGGCCAGCAACAGGGAGAGGAAAGCCTGGGGAGGGAGGCCAGGAGGTGGGGAGGACAGGGGGTTATAGGAGCAGAAGATGACGGTGAAGGGGCAGGTCCAGTTCAAGGGACAGAGTGGTGAGGAATGAGGGACATGGGCCCTGTACCTAAAAGGGGTGTGGACTCGGGAGGAGCAGGATGGGGTCTTGAAAGATGCCGGGGGTGGACCAGCCCCAGTGGCCTCATGGTTCCGCCCGTGCACAGCCAAGCCCGAGCAAGCCCTGGAGCCACCACTTGTATCCAGCACCCTCCTCCGGTCCCCAGGGTCCCCGGTAAGATCTCAGGCACTGGGCGGTGGGGCTGTGCCCACGGCCTTCACCCCAACTCTCCGCCCTTCTCCACCCCAGCAGGAGACAGTCCCTGAATTCTCCTGCACATTCCTTCCCCCGACCCCGGCCCCTACACCGCCCCGGCCACCTCCAGGCCCGGCCACATTGGCCCCTTCCAGACCCCTGCTTGTCCCCAAAGCGGAGCGGCTCTCACCCCCAGCGCTCAGCGGTAAAGAGAGGGGTTGCGGGGATTGGGGGAATCTACGGGAGGAGGGGAAGAGGAGGAAGAAGAAGGGGACTGGGTCTGGTGCCAGGATGAGAGGAAGGGGGTAATGGGGACTCTTTCCCCGGGGTCGGTCTTTCTGTGGGTCTGTCTGTTCCTACCACAGGCAGTGAGCGGCGGCTGTCAGGGGACCTCAGCTCCATGCCAGGCCCTGGGACTCTGAGCGTCCGCGTCTCTCCTCCGCAACCCATCCTCAGCCGGGGCCGTCCAGACAGCAACAAGGTGGGCACCATCCCCCCACCCCAAGATCGGTTTGCTACCCCCAGACCCTCCCGGGCTCCTTCCTAGGCTCACCCGACTCTCTGCTCCCCGAGACCGAGAACCGGCGCATCACACACATCTCCGCGGAACAGAAGCGACGCTTTAACATCAAGCTGGGGTTTGACACCCTTCATGGGCTTGTGAGCACACTCAGTGCCCAGCCCAGCCTCAAGGTGAGCCCCGGACCCAGGCTGGCATCCCCAAAACCACGGGGCCCCTTTCTGAACACCCCCACCCAAAACTCAATTGCAGGGGAGTGCTCCAGACACTCTTGCCTCCTCCCCTCCCAGTGCCCCAGTGGGTCCCAGGGTGCAGCCTCTAGCACCTGCCTGAGCCCCCCGATGGCGTCTGCAGGTCAGCAAAGCTACCACACTGCAGAAGACAGCCGAGTACATCCTTATGCTACAGCAGGAGCGCGCGGGCTTGCAGGAGGAGGCCCAGCAGCTGCGGGACGAGATTGAGGAGCTCAATGCCGCCATTAAGTAGGCAGGGTCCAGGCGGGTGCTGGGACCCGGGACCATGCCGCCTGACCCCCAGCTCCTGACCCCTGCCCTGCCCTCAGCCTGTGCCAGCAGCAGCTGCCCGCTACAGGGGTACCCATCACACACCAGCGGTTTGACCAGATGCGAGATATGTTTGATGACTACGTCCGAACCCGTACGCTGCACAACTGGAAATTCTGGGTGGTATCCTCCCTCGAGCCCATGGCTGGAGGGCTGCAGGGGCTGTGGCAGGGTGAGACCAGGCTGTGCCTGAGACGGGAGGCCTATCTCTCCAGGCCAGGCAGGCTCAGAGCCGCTCCCAGGTGACAGGCTCTTGTTATGCCCCTTGCTTCCATGTCCTGGCCATCTTGGCCAGCAGAATTGCCCAGGGATGGGTGGCTGGGAGCAGAGAGGGAAACTGAGGGAGGAGTCCTTGAGGAAGGGGAGCCTTGGCCCTGACCTCAGGAAGCCCCGAGGGCAGTTTGGGAGAACCTGAACTCTGGAGTGACGCCTAAAGAAGACTTGGAATCCACTCCCTCATCTGGCTCAGGGATCAAGTTATTGACTGAGCCCAGGGAGGGAGCTCAGGGATGAGGGATGGTTCAGCCCAGAGTAAGGGCGGTGGAGGGGCAAGGAGGAGGGGACTGAGAGGCAGGGTGCTGGGAAGGTCTTGGCAGGACAGAAGTAGGGACTGCAAGCCAGAAGCAGTGGCTCACACCTGTCATCCCAGCACTTTGGGAGGCTGAGGCAGGTGGATCACTTGAGGCCAGGAGTTCAAGACCAGCCTGGCCAACATGGCAAAACCCTGTGTCAACTAAAAATACAAACATTAGCTGGGCATGGTGGCATGTGCCTGTAATCCCAGCTACTCAGGAGGCTGAGGCAGGAGAACGGCTTGAACCTGGGAGGTGGAGGTTGCAGTGAGGCAAGATTGTGCCACTACACTCCAGCCTGGGCGGCAGAGTGAGACTCTGTCAAAAAAAAAAAAGTAGCGGCTGCAGCAGCAGTCATTGGGGTTCAAGGTTGGACACTGTCCAGGCCCTTTCTTCCCCTGGTTTGAACTGGGCATCAGGGATCCACATGGGGTGGGGGTACCAACTGGACCACAGGCAGCTCCTTGACCTGGGCCCAGTTCAGCATCCTCATCCGGCCTCTGTTCGAGTCCTTCAACGGGATGGTGTCCACGGCAAGCGTGCACACCCTCCGCCAGACCTCACTGGCCTGGCTGGACCAGTACTGCTCTCTGCCCGCTCTCCGGCCAAGTATGTGCGCCATCTCCCTGCCTGCTAGAGGGTTCCAGCCTCCGGGGTGGAGGGAGTGTTCCGCCCTGCTTAGACCCCACATCTAGCTTGCCTTCAACACAGCCTAGGGTTGTGGCCACCCCCCATCCCCCAGATGGTTCTCTGGCCACCAGATGCCTGTAGACAGAGGTTCTAGGAGCGGGTGACAGTCTTGCCAACTAGTACCTCCCCCTATCCCTTTGGTTCCAGCATCCAAGGGTAGGGCCCTGACCCCAGGAGGTGTCTCTCTCTCTCTCTCTGTCTCCCACCCAGCTGTCCTGAACTCCCTACGCCAGCTGGGCACATCTACCAGTATCCTGACCGACCCGGGCCGCATCCCTGAGCAAGCCACGCGGGCAGTCACAGAGGGCACCCTTGGCAAACCTTTATAGTCCTGCCCAGACCCTGCTGCTCACTCAGCTGCCCTGGGGGCCACTTTCCCTGGGCACGGGCTCCAGGGATCATCTCTGGGCACTCTTCATGCCCCAGGCCCTGGCTCTGCCCTTCCCTGAGGGAGGAGGGGTCGAGCTGGGTCCAGGTTTCACACTTCCCACCTCCTGGAGGCCAAGAGGAGCGGAGTCCCCGTCCCTGCTCTGCCACTGTGCTCCAGCACCATGATCTTGGGTGACTCGTCCCCCATCTTTGGACCTCTATGTTTCAATGTGCAAAATGGGGATGGGGAAGGTTCAATCAGCAGATGACCCCAGGCCTTGGCAGCTGTGACATTGGGGGCCCAGGCTGGCAACTCTGGGGGCTCAGTAGTGGGAAAACGAGGATGCTATTTCTCTGTCACCTGCACCTGCTCCCCCACAGGTGGGGCACAGACCTCTGTTCCTGAGCAGAGAAGCAGAAAAGGAGGTTCCCTCTCTGGGCTCCTTCACTGCTAACCCAGAGGGGCTGCAGGATGGTTTCCCCTGGGAGAGGCCAGGAGGGCCTGATCCCAGGAGACACCAGGGCCAGAGTGACCGCAGCAGGGCAGGCATCGTGTGTGTGTGGACGTGTGTGTGTGGGTTTTGTAAAGAATTCTTGACCAATAAAAGCAAAAACTGTCTGCCGGTTTGTTGATGTGATGGTCAGTGTGTCTCACAGTGGGATGGAGAGAAAGCCCGTTGGCAGTGGGAGGTGGCTTTGCAGAGGGCCTGGGCATTTACTCTGAGCTGGAAGCAGCTGGAGGGCTTTGAGTGGAGGTGGGACGAGATCAGTGGTGGCAAGCGCCTATAGTCCCAGCTACTCAGGAGGCTGAGGTGCAAGGATTGCTTGAGCTCAGGAGTTCGAGGCTGCAGTGAGCTGTGATAGCACAACAGAGTGAGACTCTGTCTCAAATAACAACAAAAAAGAGGCCAGGCATGGTGGCTTACATCGGTAATTCCAGCACTTTGGGAGGCCAAGGCGGGATCATAGACCTCATCTCAATAGGAAAAAGAGAAAAATAAATAAAAGAAGATCAGATGTAACTTTTTTTTTTTTTTTGAGACGGGGTCTCGCTCTGTTGCCCAGGTTGGAGGGCAGTGATGCGATCTTGGCTCACTGCAAGCTCCGCCTCCAGGGTTCACACCATTCTCCTGCCTCAGCCTTCTGAGTAGCTGGGACTACAGGTGCCCGCCACCACACCCGGCTAATTTCCTTTGTATTTTTAGTAGAGATGGGGTTTCACTGTGTTAGCCAAGATGGTATCGATCTCCTGACCTCGTGATCCACCCACCTTGGCCTCCCAAAGTGCTGGGATTACAGGCATAAGCCACCACGCCTGGCCAGATGTAACTTTAAAAACTTTTTTTTTTTTTTTTGACACAGAGTCTCAGTCTGTTGCCCAGGCTGGAGTGCAGTGGTGCGATCTCGGCTCACTGCAACCTCTGCCTCCCAAGTTCAAGTGATTCTCCTGCCTCAGCCTCCCAAGTAGCTGGGATTATAGGCGCGCACCTCCACGCCCAGCTGATATTTGTATTTTTAGTAGAGACAGGTTTTCAACATGTTGGTCAGGCTGGTCTCGAACTCCTGACCTTGTGATCCACCCACCTCAGCCTCCCAAAGTGCTGGGATTACAGGTGTGAGCCACCGTGCACAGCCAAAAAAATTTTTTCTTTTAGAATAGAGTCAGCAGCTGGGTGTGGTGGCTCATGCCTGTAATCCCAACACTTTGGGAGGCCAAGGCAGGCGAATCATCTGAGATCAGGAGCTCGAGACCAGCCTGGCTAATATGGCAAAACCCGGTCTCTACTAAAAATACAAAAATTAGCCGGATGTGGTGACACACGCCTGTAATCCCAGCTACTCAGGTGGCTAAGGCAGGAGAATCGCTTGAACCTGGGAGGCGGAGGTTGCAGTGAGCTGAGATCGTGCCACTGCACTCCAGCCTGGGTGACAGAGCAAGACTCTGTCTCAAAAAAAAAAAAAAAAAAAAAAAAACGGACTTGCCTTGCCATGTTGCTGAGGCTGGTCTTGAACTCTTGAACTTTTGGGTTCAAGCAACGCTCCCACCTTGGCCTCCCGAAGTGCTGGGATTATAGGCATGAGCCACGGTGTCTGACCAGATGTAACTTTTTTTTTTTTGAGACGGAGTCTCGCTCTGTCGCCCAGGCTGGAGTGCAGTGGCCAGATCTCAGCTCACTGCAAGCTCCGCCTCCCAGGTTTATGCCATTCTCCTGCCTCAGCCTCCTGAGTAGCTGGGACTACAGGCGCCCGCCACCTCGCCTGGCTAGTTTTTTGTATTTTTTAGTAGAGACGGGGTTTCACCGTGTTAGCCAGGATGGTCTCGATCTCCTGACTTCGTGATCCGCCCATCTCGGCCTCCCAAAGTGCTGGGATTACAGGCGTGAGCCACTGCGCCTGGCCAGATGTAACTTTTTTTTTTTTTTTTTTTTTTTTTGAGACGGAGTCTTGCTCTGTCACCCAGGGTGGAGTGCAGTGGCCGGATCTCAGCTCACTGCAAGCTCCGCCTCCCGGGTTTACGCCATTCTCCTGCCTCAGCCTCCCGAGTAGCTGGGACTACAGGCGCCCGCCACCGCGCCCGGCTAGTTTTTTGTATTTTTAGTAGAGACGGGGTTTCACCGTGTTAGCCAGGATGGTCTCGATCTCCTGACCTCGTGATCCGCCTGCCTCGGCCTCCCAAAGTGCTGGGATTACAGGCTTGAGCCACCGTGCCCGGCCCAGATATAACTTTTTTACAGGAATCCCCTGGGTGCTAAGTTGAGATTAGGTGGACGCAGGGAGACTAGTTAGGGGACAGTTGCAGTCATCCAGGTGAGAGGTGACAGACGTGCTTCCTGGAGGTCCTCCCTCCATGGCCAGGAGACAGTTAGGAGAGGCTCGCTGCCTTCAGAGTTGGAAGACGGCAGAGCTGGGACCAAGGAGTGGAACCGACAGGGAATCCACTGGAACCACCCAGAAGGAGAATGTGCTCCCTTGGCAGGGCAGGTAGGGAGGGTAGTGACCTCCCCGCTATGAGAGGTATGCAAGCAGAGGGTGGATGGCCACTTAGTTGAGATGTCTTAGAAAAAACTGACACCGGCCTGTGCGGTGGCTCACGCCACCCAACACTTTGGGAGGCTGAGGCAGGTGGATCACCTGAGGTCAGGAGTTCCAGACCAGCCTGGCCAATATGGTGAAACCCCATCTCTACTAAAAATACAAAAAAATTAGCCAGGCATGGTGGCAGGTGCCTGTAATCCCAGCTACTCAGGAGGCTGAGACAGGAGAATCCCTCGAACCTGGGGGGTGGAGGTTGCGGTGAGCAGAGATCACACTACTGCACTCCAGCCTGGGTGACAGAGTGAGACTTCATTTCAAAAATAAAAATAAAAAATAAAAAACTGATCCTTCAGATGGGGCTGGAGTAGAAGGCCTCAGAGGCTCCAATGCTTCGTTAATCCTTGCGTTTATCCATCTAACAAATATTTACTGAGTGCCTGCTGTGGACCAGGCCATGGTCTTGGCTTTGCAGACGCTGTTCACTACGGTATCTCTCTCTTCATGGAGCTGACACTGCAGCCTGGCATGTTGGAATCCTCTGACATTTCAGACCTTCTGGAGACATTTGCAGGATTGATTTATTCATGTTTATTTTTTGTAGAGACAGGGTCTTGCTATGTTGCCCAGGCTGGTCTCAAACTCCCGACCTCAAGTGATCATCCCACCTTGGCCTTAGGTTTCCTGAAGTGCTGGGATTACAGGTGGGAGCCACCATGCCTGGCCGATTTGCAGGATTTCAATAGCCTAAAGAATCTTCCATGGGTTTCCCATTTCCCTCATTCATGCAGAAGAAAAAGGAGAATTGCTGCCCGCAGATCTAGTGTGGACTATGCGCCAAGCACTCTTATGAGCACTTTAGATTTTTGTTGTTGTTGTTATTTTTATTTTTAGTAGAGACAAGTTCTCACTAAGTTCCCCAGGCTGGTCTTGAACTCCCGAGCTCAAAGGATCTTCCTGCCTTGGCCTCCCAAAGTGCTGAGATTACAGGCATGAACCAGCACACCTGGCCACTCTGTAGATATTAACTCACTTAATCCTCACAACACCTACCTCGTAGGCTTGCTGTGAGAACCTAAAAGGGTAAATATACACATATAGAGATTTACAGATTTTTATGTATGTCTATATATCTGCAAAATAGGGATAATAATTATATATATTCTATATATAAATATTGTGTTTATATGTTATATTTAATAACATACAATAATATACAGATTATATTTATACAATATATTTAAGGTATAATCGTTATATATTTAATTTATAGTTTATATATAATCTTTATATATTCTGTATATAAATATTAATATATATTCTACATATAAAGATATAGATTATACAATTTTTATATTTAGAATATATAAAGATTAATTATATGCTAATCCATATATCTATATAATCTTTATACATAATATGTAATATTACATTAATTTATATATCATAATCTGCATAACATAATCTTTACAATATATTTAATTTATATTTTATATATAATCTTTATATACTATATAGTTTTATATTTATAAAAATATATATGTTTTATATTTATAAAAATATGTTTTATATTTATAAAAATATATGTTTTATATTTATAAAACATATATATTATAAATGTAAATATATAAAAATATAAAATATAGGCCGGGCGCGGTGGCTCAAGCCTGTAATCCCAGCACTTTGGGAGGCCGAGACGGGCGGATCACAAGGTCAGGAGATCGAGACCATCCTCGCTAACACGGTGAAACCCCGTCTCTACTAAAAAATGCAAAAAAACTAGCCGGGCGGGTTGGCGGGCGCCTGTAGTCCCAGCTACTCGGGAGGCTGAGGTAGGAGAATGGCGTAAACCTGGGAGGCGGAGCTTGCAGTGAGCTGAGATCCGGCCACTGCACCCCAGCCTGGGCGACAGAGCAAGACTCCGTCTCAAAAAAAAAAAAAATATATATATATATATAAAATATATAATATAGATTATATAATATATAAATTAAATATATATTTATATCTAATTTATGTATAATTTATGTATAAATTAGATATAAATATATATATTAACAAATAAAGTATATATTTGTTTATAATGTACAAATATATTATAAATATGTAATATAATTTATTATATATTATAATTAATATATAGTAATATAAATATCTCATTATAATATAGTACATATGTATAATATATAATTGTATATTATAAGTATACAATATAATTATATATAAATATTAAATACATATAAAATATACTTATATATAGTATAAATACATATAATTGTATATTATATATATATAATATATAGTTATTCAGAGTTGGAAGAAGGCAGAGCCGGAACCAAGTAGTGGAAGTGACAGAGCATTATATTTATTTTATATATACTATATAACTATATACATTATATATAACATATATTATAAATATATAACACTATGTAAGAATGAGAATGAGTTGTAATAATTATCAGCATCCCCATTTTACGAGTGAAAAACTGAGACACAGACAGGTTCGGTCCCTTGCCTCAAGCTTGCTTAGCTGGTGAGCAGCCCAGCGGTGCCCACCCAACTGCCTGCGTCTGCTGTTGACCGCTTCTCTGCTGTGACGGTGGCAGGTGCACCCAGCCTTTCGCGCATGCTCTTTGCTGCCGCAGACAGGCTGGCCGTGGCTCGCTGCAAGGGAGGGTCCCGGCAGTGTGTACGCTGCTGTTTTCACTCCCACGCGGCCAGAAGTTCCCCATCAAACATCCCCCTGACCCCGTGTCCTTTCAGATGGCTTCTTCCCTTGAAAGAGTCATCTACACTTGCTCACTCTCCCTCCTCTCTTCTCTTTCCCCTCTTGGCCCCCCACCTTTGGGCTCCTCCTCCACCCTCACACCCCAGCCTCACCCCTGCGCTGACTCTGCTGTCACTGAGCTCACCTCTGACTGACCCGCTCCTTGCGAAATCCAGTGCCTGCTTCACAGTGCTCTTCTGCTTTTTCTCCGGCCCTTGGACCTCCATCTTAAACCACGCTTTCCCCGGGAGTCCAGAATTATCCGCCAGCCTCGGTGGCTCACGCCTGTAATCCCAGCACTCTGGGAGGCCAAGGCGGGAGGATCGCTTGAGGCCAGGAGTTAGAGACCAGCCTTGGCAACATAGTGAGACCCCATATCTACAAAAAAATTAGCTAGGTGTTATGACATGGGCCTGTACCCCCAGCTACTCGGGAGGCTGAGCTCAGGAGTTCGAGGCTGCAGTGAGCTATGACTGTGCCACTGCACTCCAGCCTGGGTGACAGAGCCAGACCCTGTCTCAAAAATACAAAAAAAAAAAAAAAAAACCGGAATTCTTGCCAAGCTCTCCTTCCTCCTCCCTGCCAATGCCCTCCCAGGTCCTGCTGTGGGAGCCTGTTCCTAGGCCTGTGCCTTCCTTAGCCATTCCCTTCTCGCTCTCTGGCAAGCCCCAAGCCCCGCGCCATCTCATCCCCTTCAGCCTCTCTGCAGAGGACCCCAACTCTGTATCTGCCTTGCTGTCTCCCCAGAGCTACACAACTACATGTCCGACCATCACCCCAACTTCTCCCTCTGAGTGCTCCGCAGCTCCCTGAACACTGACGGACCCCAATACAGAACTCACCACTTCCACGATCTTACCACTCACACCTGGTCCTCCCAGTGTGCCCCAGCTCCAGGACAGGCATCACCACCCAGACACTTGTGCAAGCTGGAAACCATCATCTTCAGCTCCTCAACACACCCTGCTAGCTGTCACTGAGGACAGAAGCCTGGCCAGTTGAACATCTACCTTCACAGCCACCGCCCTAGTCCAACAGGACATCGCCTCTTCCACACGTGCATTACCTCCTGTAACCCGTACAGTGAATGGCTTCTCAAACTTAAACATGCATTAATAATTGATAATGTGTGGCCGGGCGCGGTGGCTCAAGCCTGTAATCCCAGCACTTTGGGAGGCTGAGATGGGCGGATCACGAGGTCAGGAGATCGAGATCATTCTGGCTAACCCGGTGAAACCCCCTCTCTACTAAAAAATACAAAAAACTAGCCGGGGAGGTGGCGGGCGCCTGTAGTCCCTGCTACTCGGGAGGCTGAGGCAGGAGAATGGCGTAAACCCGGGAGGCGGAGCTTGCAGCGAGCTGAGATCCGGCCACTGCACCCCAGCCGGGGCTACAGAGCGACACACCGCCTCAAAAAAAAAAAAAAAAAAAAAAAAAAAAAAAAAAGGCCGGGCGTGGTGGCGCAAGCCTGTAATCCCAGCACTTTGGGAGGCCGAGACGGGCGGATCACGAGGTCAGGAGATCGAGACCATCCTGGCTAACACGGTGAAACCCCGTCTCCACTAAAAAATACAAAAAACTAGCCGGGCGAGGTGGCGGGCGCCTGTAGTCCCTGCTACTTGGGAGGCTGAGGCAGGAGAATGGCGTAAAGCCGGGAGGCGGAGCTTGCAGTGAGCTGAGATCCGGCCACTGCGCTCCAGCCTGGGCGACAGAGCGAGACTCCGTCTCAAAACAAAATAAAATTAAAAATAAAATAATAATAATAATAATTGATAATGTGGGCTAGGCACTGTGGCTCACGCCTGTCATCCCAGCACTTTGGGAGGCCAAGGCAGGTGGACCACCTGAGGTCAAGAGTTCGAGACCAGCCTGGCCAAGATGGTGAAACCCCGTCTCTACTAAAAATACAAAAATTAGCCTGGCATGGTGGCAGGCGCCTGTAATCCCAGTTACTCAGAAGGCTGAGGCAAAAGAATTGCTTGAATCTGGGAGGCGGAGGTTGCAGTGAGCCAAGATCATGCCACTGCACTCCAGCCTGGGCGACAGAGTAAGATTCCATCTCAAAAACAAATAAAATAAAATAAATGTGGCTTTATTTATTTACTTATTTATTTGAGACAGGGTCTCAACCTGTCACCCAAACCAGAGTGCAGTGGTACAGTCACAGCTCACTGCAGCCTCAAACCCCCGGGCTCAAGTGATCCTCCCACTTCAGCCCCTGCCAAGTAGCTGAAATCACAGGCATGTGCCACCAGGCCTGGCTGATTTTCAAATTTTTCGTAGAGACTCTATAGACTTTTTTTTGTCTTGCTATATTGTCCAGGCTGGTCTCCAACATCTGGCCTCAAGCCATCCTCCCACCTCTGCCTCCCAAAGTGCTGGGATTACAGATGTGAGCCACCAATGCCCAGCCAGTATGATGTTTAAACATCAGCATCTTAAAAGTGATTCCAATATGGAGCCAGGTCAAGAACCACTGTAATAGAGGCTTCGAGCTGCAAATTACATCTAGGGGCTCAAATTAGTTTCAATCAGTGCTTCTTAAACTGTACTGTGCATCAGGATTAACTAGAGGGCTTGTTAAGGATCAGCTAGAGGGCCAAGCACAGTGGCTCATACCTGTAATCCCAACACTTTGGGAGGCCAAGGCAGGCGGATCACCTGAGGTCAAGGGTTCAAGACCAGCCTGGCCAACTTGACGAAAGCCTGTCTCTACTAAAAATACAAAAATTAGCCAGGTGTGGTGGTGCATGCCTGTACTCCCAGCTACTCAGGAGGCTGAGGCAGGATAATCGCTTAAACCCAGGAGGTGGAGATTGGAGTGAGCCAAGATTGCACCAATGCACTCCAGCCTGGGTGACAGAGCAAGACTGTCTTAAAAAACAAAAAACAAAAAAAATACAGCTCGCTGGGCCCCACCTCCAGAGTTTCTGACCGAGTAACAGGTCTGGGATGGGGTCTGAGAATCTGTATTCCTGGCTGGGTATGGTGGCCTATAGTCCCAGCTACTCAGGAGGCTGAGGTAGGAAGATCACTTGAGCCCAGGAGTTGAAGGCTGCAGTGAGCTATGATAGCACCACTGCATTTCAGCCTGGGCCACAGGGTGAGACCCTGTCTCAAAAACAGAATTTGCATTCCTAGTGCTGCTGGTCCAGGGACCACACTTTGAGGACCACTATTTAAGCAAGGCGGAAAGTTACCATTTCACCTAATGTAGACAGGCCAGAGGTAGGGAGGACTCCAGACAATGCAAGTTGGAGCTCATGTGCTTCAGTTGTTTCTTTGGCTACTGTTTGCCTCTGACAAGGCCAGGCTTCAGAGCAGGTGTTCGAAATGCTTTGTGATCCAACCCTGCTTTCCCTCCAGTCTCATTTCTCTCCATAGCTTCCCTCCCCTCACATCCCTGAAAGTCTTCAATCTCCAGTGGTACCTGGGACTCATCTTGCTTTGCCCTGGAAAAGTGTGATCAACCCACGAGGAAGGCAAGCCTAGGGATTTCTGTCTCCCTTTTTTTTCTTTTCGCTTTTTTTTTTTTCTTTTTTTGGAGACAGAGCCTGGCTCTGTCACCCAGGCTGGAGTGCAGTGATGCGATGTCAGCTCACTGCAACCTCCGCCTCCCGGGTGATTCTCCTGCCTCAGCCTCCCGAGTAGCTGGGATTACAGATGTGTACCACCACGCCTGGCTAACTTTTTGTATTTTTAGTAGAGATGGTGTTTCACTATGTTGGCCAGGCTGGTCTCGAACTCCTGGCCTCAAGTGACCTGCCTGCCTTGGCCTCTCAATTTTCTTTTTTTTTTTTTTTTGAGACAGGTCTGTTGCCTGGCTGGAGTGCAGTGTCATGATCATAGCTTACCACATCCTTGAACTCCTGGGCTCAAGTGAACCTCCTCCTCCTGCCTTAGCCTCCTGAGTAGCTGGGACTAGAAGTCCACACCACCACGCTTGGCTAATTTTTTTTTTTAATAGAGATGGAGTCTTGCTACGTTGCCCAGGCTGGTCTCAAACTCCTGCCTCAGCCTCCCATAGGTTGCGATTATAGGCATGAGCCACTGTGCCTGGCCTCCTGCCTCCTTATTAACTTTTTTTTTTTTTTTTTTGACGGAGTCTTGCTCTGTCGCCCAGGCTGGAGTGCAGTGGTGTAATCACTGCTCACTGCAGCCTCAAACTCCTAGGCTCAAGCAATCCTCCCGTCTCAGCCTCCTGAGTAGCTGGGACTACAGGCATGCACCACCACGCCTGACAATTTTTTTTATTTTGTAGAGATGGGGTCTCACTATGTTGGCCAAGCTGGTCTCTAATTCCTGGGCTCAAGTGGTTCTCCTTCCTCAGCCTCCCAAAGTGCTGGGATTATAGGAATGAGCCACAGTGCCCTGCCCGAGTACGGATCCTGAGTGTAGTAGACCTGGGTTTGACTCTGGGTTATTTCCCTTGTTTCCTTGTTGACCTTGGGCATATTATTTGATGTAAGCCTAGGGTTTCTCTCCACCTGCTTAAAAATTAAAGTTATAACATGGCCTGTCTTAAAAGCCAACTGAATTCAAGGATGTGAAAGAATTTGGTAGCCTCAACCGAGCTGTACAAAAAGAGGCTACTCTTTTTTCCTCTGGCCCCACATCCACAGATGGCAGCCAGACAGGACATGTATTAGTCTCCAGGCTCACTCTCCACCCGTGTGACCTCGGGAAAGTCACTTAACTTCCTACAGCATCAGTCTCCTCATCTGTGGGAAGGGAATGTGAGCAAGGGAAATGAAATGCAAAGCTCCTGGATCAGACGGGTGCAGTGGCTCACTCCTGTAATCCCAGCAATTTGGGAGGATGAGGGCAGGAGGGTTGCTTGAGGCCAGGAGTTCTAGAGACCAGCCTGGGCAACATAGCAAGACCCTGTCTCTACAGAAAATTCAAAAATTAGCTGGGTTTGGTGGTCAGCACCTATGGTCCCAGCTACTTGGGAGGCTGTGGTGGGAGGATTATTTGAGCCCAGGAATTTCAGGCTGCAATCAGTTGTGATCGCGCCACTGCCCTCCAGCCTGGGTGACACAGTGAGATTCTCTTTATTTAAAAAATGCTCCTGGATCAATACATGTCACATGCAAAATGCTTGGTAAATGAAATTCTTCTTAAAAGTGCATCTTTGGCCAGGCTTGGTGGCTCATGCCTGTAATCCCAGCACTTTGGGAGGTTGAGGTGGGAGGATCACTTGAGCTCAGGAGTTCGAGACCAGCCTGAGCAACATGGTGAAACCTTGTCCCTACAAAACACATACACAAAAATTAGCTGGGTGTGATGGTGCATGCCTGTAGTCCTAGCTACTTGGGAGGCTGAGGCAGGAAGATCGATTGAGGCAGAAGGATAATTTGAGCCTGGCAGGCGGAAGTTGCAGCGAGCCAAGATCATACCATTGCATTCCAGCCTGGGCAACACGGCGAGACTCTGTCTCAAAATAAATATATAGATAAAATTTTTTTAAAGTGTAACTTTCTCTCGAGATGGTGGAGAAAGTGGTTTATGGCTGGGCCCACAGTCCTAAGTAGCAAGATAGGGAGGGCAAGCCTCAGGATGCTCTAGACACCCCCTCACACCCCTCCCTACCCCACTGCTCACAGCTGAGTCAATGTCAGTTTCCCGCAAAGGACAAAAGGGAAGGAAATGAGGCCGCTCCATTTGCTCTCTGACTGGATCCATTTCCTCCCCCAAGATTGTGGGTGTGTCTGTCTGTCATCCAGCCTCTGCAGCGACCGCTCTTCTCAGAGGGTCCTTCTTACTGCTGAAGGGCCTGGACTGTCAGGAAGGCAGGCTCCCAGGTGGGGATGGAAATGTTTGCAGCAGGAATCTCCAACTCCGGTACTTTTGACTCACTCTGGGCTTCAGGACTAGGACACCTACGGAGCACATCTGTTCAACCCAAATTCTACCAATAAGTCTTTCAGATTGTCTCCTTGCTGGTGGAATTTGAATAAGTTCTGTAGATAGCATCAATGTCAAGTTCCTGGTTTTGATATTGCACTGCAGTTATGCAAGATGTTTCTATTGGAGGAAACAGAGAGGAAGAGTCCATGAGACCTCCCTGTTCACTTTTTCAAACCCTGTGAATCTTCATTTTTTTTTTTTTTTTTTTTTTTTAGACAGAGTCTCGCTCTGTCGCCCAGGCTGGAGTGCAGTGGCCGGATCTCAGCTCACTGCAAGCTCCGCCTCACGGGTTTACGCCATTCTCCTGCCTCAGCCTCCCGAGTAGCTGGGACTACAGGCGCCCGCCACCTCGCCCGGCTAGTTTTTTGTATTTTTTAGTAGAGACGGGGTTTCACCGTGTTAGCCAGGATGGTCTCGATCTCCTGACCTCGTGATCCACCCGTCTCGGCCTCCCAAAGTGCTGGGATTACAGGCTTGAGCCACTGCACCCGGCCTTCATTTTTTTTTGGGGGGGAGGGGGGGGGACAGGGTCTCACTCTGTTGCTCAGGCTGCAGTGCAGTGGCACAATCACAGCCCACTATAGCCTCGACCTCCCAGACTCAGGTGATTCTGCCACCTCAGCCTGCCAGTTAGCTGGGACTATGGGCACGTGTCACCATGTCTGGCTAATTTTTTTTTTTTTTTTTTTTTAGACGGAATCTCACTCTGTCACCCCAGCTGGAGTGCAGTGGAGCAATCTTGGCTCACTGCAACCTCCGCCTCCCAGGTTCAAGTGATTCTCCTGCCTCAGCCTCCCAAGTAGCTAGGATTACAGGTGTGCACCACTATGCCTGGCTAATTTTTGTATTTTTAGTAGAGACGGGGTTTCACCATGTTAGCCAGGCTGGTCTCGAACTCCTGACCTCAGGTGATCTGCCCGCCTCGGCCTCCCAAAGTGCTGGGATTACAGGTGTGAGCCACCGCGCCCGGCCTTAAAAGAAGTTTCTATGAAAAAAATCTCCTGGTCTGGGCCAAGCGCGGTGGCTCACATCTGTAATCCCAACACTTTTGAGAGGCCAAGGGGGGCGGATCACAAGGTCAGGAGTTGGAGACCAGCCTGGCCAACATAGTGAAACCCCGTCTCTACTAAAAAATACAAAAAATTAGCCAGGCATGGTGGCGGGCGCCCATAATCCCAGCTACTCAGGAGGCTGAGGCAAGAGAATCGCTTGAACCCGGGAGGCAGAGGTTGCAGTGAGCAGAGATCGCGCCACTGCACCCAGCCTGGGCGGCAGTGCGACAAGATGTCTCAAAAAAATAAGAAATAACAATAATCTCCGGGCTCGGCATGGTGGCTCATGCCTGTAATCGCAGCACTTTGAGAGGCCAAAGCAGGTGGATCACCTGAGGTCAGGAGTTCGAGATCAGCCTGGCCAACATGGCAAAACCCCCGTCTCTATAAAAAACACAAAAATTAGCAGGGCGTGGTGGCGCACTCTTGTAGTCCCAGTTACTCTGGAGGCTGAGGCAGAAGAATCTCTTGCACTCGGGAGGCGGAGGTTGCAGTGAGCCGAGACGCGTCACTGCACTCCAGCCTGAGCAACAGAATGAGACTCCGTCTCAAAAGTAAATAAATAAATAAAATGTTTTCTATTTAAAATTCTCCCTTTTAACTTTCCACTTGCCAGGCCATCTCCAAATCCAGGTCCCCGTCACCTCCCTCTCGGATCCTTGAAGTCACTGCCGGTTTTCTGTATTTGGTCTTTTCACACAAAGGTCCATCCAGGGAATCATCAGACACAGCTTTTGCCCCACCTCTCCCTGTAATGAGCAGCTTGTTGGGTGGAGTCAGCGCTCAACGTCCCCCAGACCTTTCCACCCCTCTCGCATTTCCCACATCCCAGCTTCTCAGGTCTTTGCAGAGGCTGTTCCACACCACACACCTGGCCTACTCTTCCCCCTTCTCCACCAGCAGTAAAAGTAAAAGCCGGTCTCATCTTTCGCTGATGCTGAGTTTCCTGTTCGTTAAATGGTAATAATAATCCCCGCCCGCTTCCTTGAGAGGATCCAGTGTGGTGATGGCTGGAATAACGCCTTTAATAAACAATTATCAGTGAGTTCCTCAGGAGGAGGCGTGAACAGGGGTTGCAAATCCCGCCTTCCTCCGCCCTCCGCGGTTCTGCAACCTCAACCGCCAGGCGACCCGCCCCTCGAAACGTACCAAGTAATCGGGCCTCGCCCCTCGAGATGTTCTACCTCCGGGCCCCGCCCCTCGAGACGCTCTACCTCCGGGTTCTGCCCCTTAAGATGCGCTAACAACCCAGCCCCGCCCCTCGAGACGCTCTAACTCCAGGCTCCGCCTCTCGAGGCGCTCTAATAACTAGGATCCGCGCTTGGAGATACTCTAACTCCAGGCCCCGCCCCTGGAGACGTTCTCTAACTCCAGGCCCCGCCCCTCGAGACGCTCTAACCCAGGCTCTGTCCCTCCAGGCGCTCTAACAACCAGGTCCCGCCCCTCGAGACCCTCTACCTCTGGGTTCGGCCCCTCGAGACGCTCTAACCCAGGCTCCGCCCCTCGAGGCGCTTTAATAACCAGGTTCCTCTCCTCGAGACGCTCTAACGGCCAGGCTCCGCCTTCAAGGAGCTCTAACAATCAGGCCCCGCCCCTCGAGACGCTCTAACAGTCAGGCCCCGCCCCTCTAGCGCCCCAACAGCTGGGCCCCACCCGTTGAGACGCTCTAACGGCCAGGCCCCGCCCTGAAGGTATTATAACAACCAGGCTCCGCCCCCAGGCGCTCTAACGGCCAGGCCCCGCCGCTCGAGGCGCCCCAACGGCCAGGCCCCGCCCCCGCGTGCGTGCGCGACTCCGCAGAGCCGTGCGGGCGCCCGCGTACTCACTGGCTGAGGTGGCAGTGGCCCCGCCAACATGGAGCTCTCGCAGATGCCGGAGTTCATGGGGCTGTCGGTGTTGCTTGGGCTGCTGGCCCTGATGGCGACCGCGGCGGTAGCGCGGGGGTGGCTGCGCGCGGAGGAGAGGAGCGGCAGGCCCGCCTGTAAGTGGGGCCGGGTCGGGTGGGGGCGACCCGCGTGACCTCCTCGTGGTCCGAGCTGTGGTTTGGGCCCGCGGCTGTTGGGGCTCGGCGACTCCATGGGCCTCAGTTTCTCCTCTGGTGACGTGAGCTTCGCTTCCAGAGACGAGGGCCCGCCTCGCCGGGCTAGGCGCACCCCCTGGGGCAGGACTGGCTCCAACCTGGGCCCCGCGCTGCGACTTTCACCGTGGCCCAGGCTAGGCCGTCCCCGGGGTGGCCAGGAGAGCACCGTAAACTCTTCAGCGATCTCAGAAAAAGCACCAATTCTGTGATGTGTGGCAGCATTTGCTGGGCATCTATGACCCTGTGATAGGCTTTGGGGTCTTTTTCTGTAAGGAGTCCAGTAAAGGAGAAGTACATCTGCATGATGAACACCTAAACATGTAAGTGAAAAACAGTGAAATAAGTTTCATTGAGGCCAGGCGCGGTGGCTCACGCCTGTATTCCCAGGACTTTGGGAGGCAGAGGCAGGGAGATCGCTTGAGCCCAGGAATTTGAGACCAGCCTGAGCAACATAGCAAGACTCCATCTCTACGAAAAATTAGCTGGGTGTGGTTGTGCACGCCCCTGTAGTCCCAGCTCCATGGGAGGCCGAGGCAGGAGGGTGGCGTGAGTCCAGGAGTTCAAGGCTGCAGTGAGCTGTGATCAATCGCGCCACTGCACTCCAGCCCAGGTGACAGCAAGAGCCTGTCTCTGAAAAGTTTCATAGGAGAGGTTAGTACTGGAAACGGGAAACACCAGAGAGGGAATGGGCAGCCCTGCTCTTTTTATGTTTGAGACAGAGTTTCGCTCTTCTTGCCCAGGCTGGAGTACAGTGGCAGGATCTTGGCTCACTGCAACCTCCGCCTCCCGGGTTCCAGCAATTCTTCTGCCTCTGCCTCGCGAGTAGCTGGGACTACAGGCACACACACCACCAGGCCTGAGGAATTTTTGTATATTTAGTAGACACGGGATTTTGCCACGTTGGTCAGACTGGTCTCGAACTCCTGACCTCAGGTGATCCACTCGTCCTGGCCTCCAAAAGTGCTGGGATTACAGGTGTGAACCACTGTGCCCAGCCAGCCCTGCTCCTTTTTTTTTTTTTTTTGGTGACGGAGTCTTGCTCTGCCTCCCAGGCTGGAGTGCAGTGGCGCGATCTTGGCTCACTGCGAGTTCCGCCTCCCAGGCTCATGCCATTCTCCTGCCTCAGCCTCCTGAGTAGCTGGGACTACAAGCGTCCACCACCACCACGCCCGGCTAATTTTTTGTATTTTTTAGTAGAGACGGGGTTTCACCGTGTTAGCCAGGATGGTCTTGATCTCCTGACCTCATGATCTGCCTGCTTTGGCCTCCCAAAGTGCTGGGATTATAGGCATGAACCACTGTTCCCCGCCCAGCCCTGCTCTTTTACTGGGGAGGTGGTTGTTAGAGAAATCATTACTGAGAATAGGGGCACATGAGGTAGTGTGGGGTCTCAAAGGATGGTTCTAGAATAAGAGTTTGCCGCAAAGCCAAGGAAAAAAGACATTCCTGCCAATGGCAATACCCGAGCAGGCAAGGAGTCCCCAAACAGCATTTGGTATGACTTAAGTGTGAGGAGGGGGGCTTGTTAGACAAGCCTGGAGAGAAGGAAGCAGAGGACAGATTGTGGCTCTGTTTGTATGCAGGGCTCAGGAGCTTTTTTCCTGTTGGAATTGGGGAGCATCTGCAGTCATTTAACACATGCTAGCTTTGTGACTCAATTAAGTATCTTATGCAAAAGTGACTGGCTCCACTCTCCAGCACAGGGCTCAACAGATGTTGACTTCTCCACCCCGAGTTCTTTTGGGTGCTGGAGTGCAGTGACGCAATCTGGGCTCACTGCAACCTCCACCTCCTGGGTTCAAGCAATTCTCCTGACTCAGCCTCCTAAGTAGCTGAGATTGCAGGCGCCTGCCACTGTGCCCGGCTAATTTTTGTATGTTTAGTAGAGACGGGGTTTCACCATGTTGGCCAGGCTGGTCTGGAACTCCTGGGCATCAAGATGATCCAGCTGCCTCAGCCTCCCAAAGTGCTGGGATTACAGGCGTGAGCCACCACGCCCAGCCTCCATAAAGCCTTTAATGCTTGTGTTTGGTACTTTTGCTTGTCATTTTGTAGATATCTCATCCAATTCAATCTCCCTTATTTTTGTTTATTTATATCTTTTTTGAGACAGAATCTCATTCCGTTCCCCAGGCCGGAATACAGTGGCGTGATCACTGCATTCGAACTCCTGGGCTCAAGCAATTTTCCCTCCTCAGCCTCCGAATAGCTGGGACCACAGGCGCATGCCACCATTCCCAGCTAATTAAAGTTTTCTGTAGAGACGGGGTGTCACTCTGTTAACCAGGCTGGTCTCCAACTCCTGAGCTCAAGCAATCCTCCTACCTCAGCCTCCCAAAGTGCTGGGGTCACAGGCATGAGCCACTGTGCCCAGCTCTCAACCTCTCTTTAAGAAAACCAAGGTTGGGCGAGACGCAGTGGCTCACACCTATAATCCCAGCACCTTGGGAGGCCAAGGCAGGCAGATCACTTGAGGTGAGGAGTTGGAGACCAGCCTTGCCATCATGGTGAAACACCATCTCTACTAAAAAAAAACAAAAAATTAGATGGGTATGGTGGTGCACGCCCATAATTCCAGCTACTTGGGAGGCTGAGGCAGGAGAATTGCTTGAACCCGGGAGGCAGAGGCTACAGTGAGCAGAGATCATGCCACTGCACTCCAGCCTGGGTGACAGAGCAAGACTCTGTCTCCAAAAGAAAGAAAGAAAGAAAAGAAGAAAAAAAAAAAACAAAAAACCAAGGTCCAGAGCAATTCACTAACTTGCCCAAAGCAGGGCCACTAGAGACAGTTGTGCACATTACTCCCTACGTAGGGATGTCTGGCCAAGGATCCACGCTCCACTGGCCGTGCTGTGTACCCACCCAGCAGCATTACCCTACCCAAAGAGTATGCCTTTTCCACTTTACATGAAGGTGCTCTATGGACTTACTGTAAACAGTCTCCTCAAAGTCAGTCAGTATTAGAGACGGAATCCAAACCCAGGTCTGATTGCAAAGCATCTGTTTTGCTTTTGTTTTCTCTTTGACAGGGTCTCACTCTGTCACTCAGGATGGAGTGCAGTAGTAGTGTTGTGATCATAGCTCACTGCAGCCTCGAACTCCTGGGCTCAAGTGATCCTCCTGCCTCAGCCTCCCAAAGCGTTGGGATTACAGGCATGAGCCACCATACCCAGCCAGCCAAGCCTCTATTTTTGCCCATATCACACTCACTCTCCTCCTGAAGACAAGGGCCATGTCCGGTTAATCTCCTGCTGTTCCACTCAGTGCCTGGCTAATCATAGATGGGCAGCGAATGCTTATCAGTGAGTAACTGGAGAACAACATGGCCCTTCCTTATAGGCCGAAAAGCAAATGGATTTCCACCTGACAAATCCTCAGGATCCAAGAAGCAGAAACAGTATCAGCGGATTCGGAAGGAGAAGCCTCAACAACACAACTTCACCCACCGCCTCCTGGCTGCAGCTCTGAAGGTACGCGGGGTACCCAGCGCAGTGCTCACTCTGAGACTCAGACCCACAGGCTTTTCCTCTGTAGTATTCCGTGCATGTTATAGACCCTCCTGCCTCTGATCAGAATCAGCGGGGATGCTTAATTCTGTCCCCTCTCATCGCAGCCCAACCTCAGCTTGCTGTTAATCCAGGCAACGGGGCCCCATCTCCCTGGTTCCAGGTTTGGCTTCCCCATCTCCCCAAGGAGCTCCTATTCACACTTCCTGCCACCCTTTCCCTAGAGCCACAGCGGGAACATATCTTGCATGGACTTTAGCAGCAATGGCAAATACCTGGCCACCTGTGCAGATGATCGCACCATCCGCATTTGGAGCACCAAGGACTTTCTGCAGCGAGAGCACCGCAGCATGAGAGCCAACGTGGAGCTGGACCATGCCACCCTGGTGCGCTTCAGCCCTGACTGCAGGTGGGACAGGATGGAGCCTCAGGTTTGCCTGAAGAGGCCCAGTCCCAGGCATTGGCCTTCCCATATCTGCTTTGAGGTGGCGAGGAGGGACCCGGACCCAGGGCCTCCCTTGGGGTGCCAGAAAGAGCATCCACGTAGTTTGCACGCTGCCTGGGGCTCCCTGGAGGTCTGTGCTGCTATACAGCAAGGAAACGGGGGGAGGTCTTTTCCTACCTGGAAATAACTTGGCCTGGCTTCCAGATGAGCCTTGGTTTCTAAACCCTAGAGAGAAACTAAAGAAGTCAAAGCAATGGGAATCTTACCTTTTGAGGAGTTTTATAAGATTTGGAACCAGGGGCTTATGTTGTAAGGCTAGACTGTGGGGCATGAGGGGAGATCTTGACTTCCCCCAGAATCCAGCACAGGACCAGGAACACAGAGCCTCTTTGTCTAGTGAGAGAGTGACTTGTCTGCTACCTGTCTCTAGAGCCTTCATCGTCTGGCTGGCCAACGGGGACACCCTCCGTGTCTTCAAGATGACCAAGCGGGAGGATGGGGGCTATACCTTCACAGCCACCCCAGAGGACTTCCCTAAAAAGCACAAGGCGCCTGTCATCGACGTTGGCATTGCTAACACAGGTAAGATGCATTCAGAGGGTGGCGCCTGCCCAAAGCGTGAAGGAAAGATCCAGCTCTGTTTCCTCAATGAGTTAATGCTGCCTGAAAGTTCTGCTCAACCTGAGAGGGACAGGGGGCCCTGGCTCTAAACAGCCTGGCTGTGTGCTCCCCTGGAGTCCCTGGGCCACACCAGGTCCCTAGGGAAGGTGGGGAAGGGCCACAGTCTTTAGCAGAGTCCTTGTCTGTAGTGACCCTTGGCCTGGGAGGAGACATGTATACTTCGGGCAGCAGAGGCCTTGTAAGTGTCTTTGGAGAATGACAGTTGGTCAGGTCACTGCCCGTAGCCCACATCACTCCCTTCCCGCTCAGGGAAGTTTATCATGACTGCCTCCAGTGACACCACTGTCCTCATCTGGAGCCTGAAGGGTCAAGTGCTGTCTACCATCAACACCAACCAGATGAACAACACACATGCTGCTGTATCTCCCTGTGGCAGGTGGGCAAGGAGGGGCATTGGCATCTGGGACCACAAGAGGCTGGGGCTGGGGAGCAGGCCCAGAACAGAGAGCCAGCTTCATCGCTTGGGAAGAGCATACGGGGTGGGGTCAGGAGCCCGAGCTTCAAGTCTCAGTTCTCCCCGCTTGGGGTAGCGGGATTTCATGCAGGTCACCCCATGTCCTTAGTCACTATTTCTTCATCTTTAGTGTTTTTTTTTTTTGAGAAAATTAGTCTCACTCTGTCAGCCAGGCTGGAGCACAGTGGTGCGATCATAGCTCACTGCAGCCTCAAACTCCTGGATTGTAGTGATCCTCCCACTTCAGCCTCTTGAGTAGCTGGAACTTTAGGTACATGCCACTGTACTCAGCTAATTTTTGGTTTTTGTTTGTTTGTTTGTTTGTTGAGACAGGGTTTCACCCTTGCCCAGGCAGGAGTGCAGTGGTGCGATCACAGCTCACTGTAGGCTTGACCTCCCAGACTCAGGCCATCCTTCCACCTTATCCTCCCGAGTAGCTGGGACTACAGGCGCATACTACCACACCTGGCTAATTTTTGTATTTTTTGTTGAGGTGGGGTCTCACTATGTTGCCCAGGCTGGTCCTGAACTCCTGGCCTCAAGTGATCCTCTTGCCTCGACCTCCCAAAGTGCTAGAATTACAGGCATGAGCCACTGCACCAAGCCACTTTGTGGGGGATGTTACATGTCTTAAAACAAGGCTAGAGGATAAACCGAGGTCACATACATAAAAGAACCTTTTTTTTTTTTTTTTTTTTTTTTTGAGACGGAGTCTCACTCTGTCGCCCAGGCTGGAGTGCAGTGGCCGGATCTCAGCTCACTGCAAGGTCCGCCTTCCAGGTTCACGCCATTCTCCTGCCTCAGCCTCCCGAGTAGCTGGGATTACAGGCGCCCGCCACCTCGCCCAGCTAGTTTTTTGTATTTTTTAGTAGAGACGGGGTTTCACCGTGATAGCCAGGATGGTCTCGATCTCCTGACCTTGTGATCCGCCCGTCTCGGCCTCCCAAAGTGCTGGGATTACAGGCTTGAGCCACCGCGCCAGGCCAAAAGAACTTTTTTGTTGTTGTTGTTCATTTGTTTTTTGAGATGGAGTTTCGCTCATGTTGCTTAGGCTGGAGTGCAATGGCACGATCTTGGCTCACCGCAACCTCCGCCTCCCAGGTTCAAGCGATTCTCCTGCCTCAGCCTGCCCCAAGTAGCTGGGATAACAGGCATGCACCACTACACCCAGCTAATTTTTTATTTTTAGTAGAGGCGAGGTTTCTCCATGTTGGTCAGGCTGGTCTCAAACTCCCGACATCAAGCGATCTGCCTGCCTGGGCCTCCCAAAGTGCTGGGATTACAGGTGTGAGCCACCGCACATGGCCTTTTTTGTTTTTTGTTTTTTTCTGAGATGGAGTCTTGCTCTGTTGCCCAGGCTGGAGTGCAGTGGTACAATCTCAGCTCACTGCAACCTCCACCTGCCAGGTTCAAGTGATTCTACCACCTCAGCCTTCCCAGTAGGTGGAACTATAGGCACGTGCCACCACGCCTGGCTAATTTTGTATTTTTAGTAGAGATGAGGTTTCGCCATGTTGGCCAGGCTGGTCTCCGAACTCCTGACCTCAGGTGATCCACCCACCTCGGCCTCCCAAAATGCTGGGATTACAGGCATGAGCCACCATGCCCAGCCAAAATAACTCTTTAAAGGTTTGTATTATCCAGATATGAGGTTATCAGCTTTCTCAGGAAAGAGATTGAGGGGGTTTACAGGAACAACATGCTCCCAAAATGAAGTTTTAAAGGCTCCTGGATTGTATGGCAGATTTGTAGCTTCGTGTGGCTTCACCCCGGATGTGAAGGTTTGGGAAGTCTGCTTTGGAAAGAAGGGGGAGTTCCAGGAGGTGGTGCGAGCCTTCGAACTCAAGGGCCACTCCGCGGCTGTGCACTCATTTGCTTTCTCCAACGACTCGCGGAGGTGAGTGAGTCTGCTCACATGTCTGTCTGACCAGTGGCTCTTGGCCCCTCTCGACAACCAGGGTCCTTCTGCCTGTTTGTGCCATGGCTCTGAAGCGGGTGGGGTGCCTGGCCCTCAGCAGGAAGCTGACTTAGCTTCCTAGCTGGAGCTGCTCAAGTTGGGCCAGTATTTACCCTGCCAGGGTGTGTTGGGGCATGAGCTGTGATTTTCTGTGCTGCAGGATGGCTTCTGTCTCCAAGGATGGTACATGGAAACTGTGGGACACAGATGTGGAATACAAGAAGCAGCAGGACCCCTACTTGCTGAGGACAGGCCGCTTTGAAGAGGCGGCGGGTGCTGCACCATGCCGCCTGGCCCTCTCCCCCGATGCCCAGGTCTTGGCCTTGGCCAGTGGCAGCAGTATTCATCTCTACAATACCCGGCGGGGCGAGAAAGAGGAGTGCTTTGAGCGGGTCCATGGTGAGTGTATCACCGACTTGTCCTTTGACATCACTGGCCGCTTTCTGGCATCCTGTGGGGACCGGGCTGTGCGGCTCTTTCACAACACTCCTGGCCACCGGGCCATTGTGGAGGAGATGCAGGGCCACCTGAAGCGGGCCTCCACCGACAGTACCCGCCAGAGGCTGCAGCAGAAGCTGACCCAGGCCCAAGAGACCCTGAAGAGCCTGGGTGCCCTGAAGAAGTGACTCTGGGAGGGCCCAGCGCAGAGGATTGAGGAGGAGGGATCTGGCCTCCTCCCAGCGCTGCTGCCACCTTTCCTCCCAGGTGGAAGCCTTTCAGAAGCGGTCTCCTGGTTTTCTTACTGGTGGCCTCGCTTCTTCCCATTGAAACTACTCTTGTCTACTTAGATCTCTTCTTGCTGGCTGTGACTCCTCCCCGACTAGTGACCAAGGTGCTTTTCTTCCTCCCAGGCCCAGTGGGTAGAATCTATTCCCACCCAGCGCTGAGGAGAGTGGTAGAGAGAGGAGACAGAGAGAGAACATGATTTTTGGCCTTGTGGCAGCACATCCTCACACCCAAAGAAGTCTGTAAATGTTCCAGAACAACCTAGAGAACACTTGAGTACTAAGCAGCAATTTTGCAAGGATGGGAGACTGGGATAGCTTCCTATCACAGAATTGTGCTCCATCAAAAAGATACTAAGGGATTTCCTTCTGGGCCTCAGTTCTGTTTGTAAGATGGAGAATAATCCTCTCTGTGACCTCCTTGCAAAGATGATGTGAGGCTAAGAGAGTATCAAGTCCCTAGGTGTAGAGGAAAAGTGGAAAAGAGTAGTACTATTGTCCAGTGCCATTAAAGTGGTAAAAGTGGGAACCAGTGTGCTTCGAAACCAAATTAGAAACACATTCCTTGGGAAGGCAAAGTTTTTTGGGACTTGATCATACATTTTGTATGGTTGGGAGTCCTCTCTTCGGGAGATTATATCCTGTTTAAGGAGACCTCTTTTCAGTTCATCAGATATTTGAGTGCCTACTCTGTGCCCGAATAAATACGTGCTGGAGATTAAATATGAATAAGACATGGTTTCTGCCATCAAAGATGGCTGGTGGGAGAGAGAGATACGCCCTTATTAAGTGCTTTGTGTAGTTTATTCATAGCTACTGTTGTATACGTCAAGGAAAGAGAGGACCAGAGCAGGACAGAGGCAATGGGTATTGAAGTTGAAGGGGTACATTCGATAAGAGATTCAGTATTGAGAAGTTTAAATTTGTGAATTTGAAGGCTGGATGTGGCAGATAAGGGAAATGAGGTATCTGGGAAGACTTGAGTGTAGGCAAAATTTATTCATCCCAAGTCAAACTCTTGGTCTCTCTCATGAAAACTACGACCTCCCCTGGTCGCCCCTGACCTCTCACCTCTCAATGTTGGAATAAGCCATAGTCTTGGAGTTATCCTTGATGACTCGCCACTCATTATCCCCTCTGTCCCACCACCACTGCCGTCGTCCGTCCACCAGAACATCCTTTTGGTTACACTCCAGGTGACATCCTGAGGCTGTTGCTTCTCTCCATCTTTTCTGTTACCATCCTGGTTCTGGCCACTGTCACCTAGTGGGCCACTATAATATGGCTTCCTAATGGATCTTCCTGCTTCCTCTGTTACCTCATTACTTTTCTATATAGCAGAGTGATCTTTTGAAAATGTGAACCAGATCACATTATTCCCTAGTTAAAACCCCCCAAGGCTTCCCATCACACTTGGGATAAAATCCAAAAGAATTTTTTTTCTAAACCAAAAATAGTAAAAACAATTTTTTTTTTTTTTTGAGAGTCTCACTGTGTTGCCCATGCTGGAGTACAGTGGCACAGTCTTGGCTCACTACAACTGCTGCCTCCCAGGTTCAAGTGATTCTCCTGCCTCAGCCTCCAGAGTAGCTGGGATTACAGGCATGTGCCACCACACCTGACTAATTTTTGTGCTTTTAGTAGAGACAGGGTTTCATGATGTTGGCCAGGCTGGTCTCGAACTCCTGACTTCAAGTAATCCATCCTCCTTGGCCTCCTCAAGTGCTGGGATTACAGGCGTGAGCCATCGTGCCCAGTCAAAAACACTTTTTTAATCCAAAACTCTTACCATGGCCTGCAAGGTCCTATGTAACCTGGCTTCGTCCCCCATCTAAATGCCATGGACGTCAGATGGGTACCGTAACTCTGTGAATGGGGTCAGTTACCTGGGTGTAGGGCAGTAGAAAGTGGGGACAGAAGTGAGCTGGAGGGCTTGTGTCCTGCCTGCGGGGTGGGGGGTGGCTGCTACTTATCCAGCAGAAATTGTCTGCTTTACAGAAGCTAGAAGTGAGCAATTTAAATAAATAAATGAATAAACAAACACTATCTGGACCAAACAAAACACCAAGGTAGGCCTGATGCAGTCCAGCACTCTTCTTATTGGCAGCTTCTGGCTCACTGTTGAACCCACCGGAATGAGAGCACCACCGGGCAGACTCCTGTAATGTCTCACTGTCAGCTCTGTGGTCCAGGCACAGTACCTGGGACAGTGTAAGCACTCAATCAATGTGAAACTCAAGCCGGGGGCAAGCCACAGACCTCCCAGTATCTTCTCTGTGCATCTTCCCACTCGCAGTCTCCATTGTGGTTTTGTATGTTCCTAACCACAGACTGCTGGCAATGCTGTGCACATAAGGCCTGAGGAGTATTTCCTCGGCAATTGTCGGAAGAATGAGACTAAAATACTTCCTTTGCACACCTGTTCTTTTTTTTTTTTTTTTTGAGACGGAGTCTCGCTCTGTCGCCCAGGCTGGAGTGCAGTGGCGCGATCTCGGCTCACTGCAAGCTCCGCCTCCCGGGTTCACGCCATTCTCCTGCCTCAGCCTCCCGAGTAGCTGGGACTACAGGCGCCCACAACCGCGCCCGGCTAATTTTTTGTATTTTTAGTAGAGACGGGGTTTCACCGTGGTCTCGATCTCCTGACCTTGTGATCCGCCCGCCTCGGCCTCCCAAAGTGCTGGGATTACAGGCGTGAGCCACCGCGCCCGGCCACACACCTGTTCTTGGAAGCAGCTCTGGCATTACTCCCCTTGTGTATGCAGGACAGGAAGTGGCGGTAGAATGTTGTTACTGAAGTCAGATGTCTTAAGTTCCAGTTCCAGCTGGGTCACCTGTTGACTTGAGAGCAGGTAGATCTGTTGAACTCTCTGAGCTTGTTTCCTCATCTGTAAAATGAGAATGAATCCTATGCTGCCCACCTTGCCATGTTGAGTTTCAGTGAGACAAGAGAAAACACTACCAAAAAATCATTCCACAGACTTCTGAGAACAGAAAGTACCCTCACTCAAGCTTCTCTTGTAAACACAGAGAAGGTGTCTGGATATTAACATAGAGCAGAGGCTACCAATTTTTGTTTGTTTGTTTTAAATCAAAAATCCTGCATGTGAAGGCAGTATTCATGTCATAATTACAATTTCAACATCTGTGGGTGTGAAATTTTTCAAAATAAAGAGTTGAGGAAATATTTTAAATGGTGGTGTATAGCCTGTTTTGGTGTTCTGTTTGTTTTAGAGATGGAGTCTCACTCCGTCGTCTAGACTGGAGTGCAGTGGTGCCATCATGGCTCACTGCAGCCTCGACCTCCTGGGCTCAAGTGATCCTCTCACCTTAGCCTCCCAAGTAGCTAGGATCACAGGCGTATGCCATCACACCTGTCTGTTTTGTGTAGAGATGGGGGTCTCACTATGTTGCCCAGGCTGGGGCTTGCAGTCATTTAAACCATGCAATACACAGATTAAGATGGTAGTGCCATCTCAACAGTGGCCTGCCGCTTCCCAGGGAGTCTTCCTTCCTCAGTGCAGTCCACCTTCCTTCTGGCTACTTTTCTGGGAGTTGGATGCAAGTGGGTCTTCCACCACCTGCATCCAACACTCGGGTGCATCAGGGAAATCAACTCTAATTTGCTTAGCTGTGATAACTTGAAGCCCTGGATAGTGTCTTGCATACAGACATGTTTTCACAATTATTGCTACTCCAGTAAAGTCACATTTCAGAGACTGACATCTTGGGAAAGGCACAAAAAGTTTTGTTTCTGTGTTATCTGTGTTTTCTACAATTAATGTGCAATTCCTATGTAATGTTCATTGCCGCACTATTCAGAATAGCAAAGACATGGAATCAACCCAAGTGACCATCAATGATAGACTGGATAAAGAAAATGTGGTACATATATACCACGGAATACTGTGCAGCCAGAAAAAGGAACAAGATCATGTCCTTTGCAGGGACATGGAAAGAGCTGGAGGTCATTAGCCTTAGCAAACCCAAGAACAGAAAACCAAACACCGCATGTTCTCACTTATAAGTGGGAGCTGAACAATGAGAACACATGGACACAGAGAGGGGGCAACACACACTGAGGCCTGTTGGGGGTGCAGGGGGAGGGAGAACATCGGGAATAATAGCTAATGCATGCTGGGCTTAATACTTAAGTGATGGGTTGATAGGTGCAGCAAGCCACCATGGCACACATTTACCTATGTAACAAACCTGCACATCCTGCAGATGTACCCTGGAACTTAAAATTCATTCGTTAAATAACAAGTACTGGGAGTGGTAGCTCACACCAGTAATCCTGACACCTTGGGATGCCGAGGCAGGGGAATTACTTGAGGCCAGGAGTTCAAGACCAGCCTGAG
This sequence comes from Macaca mulatta, assembly GCF_049350105.2. Classification (NCBI taxonomy): domain Eukaryota; kingdom Metazoa; phylum Chordata; class Mammalia; order Primates; family Cercopithecidae; genus Macaca; species Macaca mulatta. The sequence continues at coordinate 51,054,575 of NC_133408.1, read as the reverse complement.
CAACATACTCAGACTCGCTGTCTACAAAAAAAAAAAAAAAAAGTTGGGCATGGTGATGGACACTTGTAGTCCCAGCCTCTCCGGAGGCTGCAGTGGGAGGATTGCTTGAGCCCAGGAGTTCAAAGCTGCAGTGAGCTATGATCGCAGCCTGGACAACACAGCGAGACCCTGTCTCTTAGAAAAGATCAGTAACATGATACATTGAAAGCATTAACGATAGCCTCCCGTGACACATACTCTTTCACTTTCACTTCATAGCAGCTCTTGTGAAATAGCAATTATTATCCCCATTGGAAAAACTGAGGTTTGTGGAGGTTAAGTGTCAAGCAGGAATTCAACTCTGGGTCTGAGTACAGAGCTCAAACTGGTTCCTAGTGTGACCCCACAGAGCCTCTGACCTTGCCATCCAGAAAATAAGCTCCTTGAGGGCAGGGAGTTTATAGTGTTAGGAATCTGCCTTGTCCCGGCCGGGCGCGGTGGCTCACGCCTGTAATCCCAGCACTTTGGGAGGCCGAGGCGGGCGGATCACAAGGTCAGGAGATCGAGACCATCCTGGCTAACACTGTGAAACCCCGTCTCTACTAAAAATGCAAAAAATTAGCCGGGCGAGGCGGCGGGCGCCTGTAGTCCCAGCTACTCGGGAGGCTGAGGCAGGAGAATGGCGTGAACCCGGGAGGCGGAGCTTGCAGTGAGCCGAGATCGCGCCACTGCACTCCAGCCTGGGCGACTAAGCGAGACTCTGTCTCAAAAAAAAAAAAAAAAAAAGGAATCTGCCTTGTCCCTCTTTCTGTTGCACCCATGCAAGTGAGCACACAGTAGCCACTACAATTTTTTGACTAATAAGATGAACCTGTACAGTGATTGCCCAACAGAGAATGCGCTCACTTTGACCACCATTTATGCATCCACCACGCAGTTGCATTGGCAGCAGAAATCATTCTATTACTTTCCAAGGCCACTGCATCTTGTGAGTTTATACACTTCAGTGTGACTCTCCCAGGGACTAATGGTTCCGGAGTGAGGAGATGATCGAAGTTCCAAAACTGGGCTAGGCGGGGTGGCTCATGTTTATAATCCCAGGGCTTTGGGAAGCCAAGGTGAGAGGATCACTTGAGATTAGGAGTTTGAGACCAGCTCGAGTAACTCGGTGAGACCCCATCTCTACAAAAAAAATTTAAAATTAGCTGGGCATGGTATCACACACCTGTAGTCCCAGCTGTTGGGCTACTGGAGAGACTGAGGCAGGAGGATCACTTGAGTCCAGGAGCTGGAGGCTGCAGTGAGCCACAATCATGCCGCTGCACTCCAGCCTGAGCAACAGAGTGAGACTCTACCTCTTGAAAAAATACAAATAAAAGAGTGCCAGATGGGCGTGGTGGCTCACAGCTGTAATCCTAGCACTTTTGGGAGGCTGAGGCAGGAGGGTCACTTGGGTCCAGGAGTTCAAGACCAGCTTGGGAAACACAGGGAGACCCCATCTCTACATAAATACAAAAAAGTCGGGCATATGATGGCACAGCTACTCAGGAGGCTGAGATGGGAGGATTGCTTGAGACTGGGAGGTTGAGGCTGCAGTCATTGGCCCAACTTGGCCTCCCAAAGTGCTGGGATTATAGGCATGAGCCACTGTGCCTAGCCAGCTAGTAGGTTTGACAGCCCAGGTATGTTTCAGTTGCTTTGACAGCCCAGAGGCAGGAAAAATACCAACCAAACAACAACCCCCAAAATGATAAAGTTGATGATGATGTGGAAGGTGATGATTATGATGGTAATAACTGTGTTGGTCTCTGGCCCTTGAGTCCTTATTTCACCCTAATAATGGCCTCTGCCCTGCATACTTTTAGGCTTTTGTAATCTATAACCTAGGGCATCTCTAGAATAAGAAGCAAAACAAAAAGCAAACAAAAGAACCCCGGGCAAAAGTGAATTTCTTGATGTGCTGCACCCCAAATTTCCTCAACCCCACGTTTCTTCACTGAGCGTGCCAGGACTGTGAGGGACTTGCCCACAGTGGCAAAGAGTGCTGTGTTCCCCAACTCCACTTCTTGGTTTCCTAGGTACAAAGCTGGACTACATGTCCCAGGATTCCCTGCAGTTAGGTGCGACCCTTTGATGACTTCAGGCCAATGGAATGTGTGCAGAAGTGATCCACTGAGTCTCCAGCTGCCTCTAAAAACCCTCCTGAGGGCTGCCTCTAAAAACCTCGGTGGCTCATGCCTGTAATCCCAACACTTTGGGAGGTTGAGGCGGGCAGATCACGTGAGGTCAGGAGTTTGAGACTAGCCTGGCCAACATGGCAAAACCCCATCTCTATAAAAATACGAAAATTAGCTGGGGCTGGGCGTGGTGGCTCAAGCCTGTAATCCTAGCACTTTGGGAGGCCGAGACGGACCGATCACGAGGTCAGGAGATCGAGACCATCCTGGTTAACACAGTGAAACCCCGTCTCTACTAAAAAAATACCAAAAAAACTAGCTGGGCGTGGTGGTGGGTGCCTGTAGTCCCAGCTACTCGGGAGGCTGAGGCAGGAGAATGGCGTAAACCCGGGAGGTGGAGCTTGCAGTGAGCTAGGATCCGGCCACTGCATTCCAGCCTGGGTGACAGAGTGAGACTCCGTCTCAAAAAAAAAAAAAAAGAAAAAAGAAAATTAGCTGGGCATGGAGGCATGTGCCTGTAATCCCAGCTACTTGGGAGGCTGAGGCAAAGTAATCCCTTCAACCCAGAACCTGGGAGGCAGAGATTGCGGTGAGCCAAGATCGTGCCACTGGACTCCAGCCTGGGTGGCAGAGCGAGACTCCATCTCAAAAAGTATATATAATAATAAAACAAACAAACAGACAAACAAAAACCCTCCTGAGGCTCTCCATACTCTCTTTTCTGCCAGCTGGAAACAGGATTCTGTGCAGTTTCTGAGTAATCAAAAGCACTAGATGGCTGGCCTGGAATCCCATTTATGGCTGATTCCTACAATCTCAGCACTTTGTGAGGCTAAGGCAAGAGGATTGCTTGAGGCCAAGAATTCAAGACTAGACTGGGTAACATAGTGAGACCCCCCCCCACCATCGTTACAAAAAAGTTAGCCAGGCATGTTAGCGCACACCTATAATTCCAGCTACTCCGGAGGCTGAGGCAGGAGGCTCACTTGAGCCCAGGAGTTCAAGGCTGCAGTGACCTATGATTCTGCTACTGCACTCCAGCCTGGGCAAGAGAGCAAGACCCCATCTCTTAAACATATATATTTGTATATATGTATATATGTATATATATATGTTTGTATATATGTGTATATATATTTACATATGTATACATATACCATATGCTTTGTTTTTCCACTGTTGTGGACAGATTTCTATGATGTGGTAACAGAATAATGATTCCCCAAAGATATCCACATCCTAATCCTTGGAACCCAGGAATTTGTTGGGTGATACCCCAACAGGGAATTACAGTAGCAGATGGAATTAAGGTTGCTAATCAACTGGCTTTTTTTTTTTTTTGAGACAGAGTCACTCTGTCTCCCAGGCTGGAGTGCAGTGGTGCAATCTCTGCTCACTGCAGCCTCCACCTCCCAGGTTCAAGTGATTATCCTGCCTCAGTCTCCCTAGTAGCTGGAATTACAGGCACATGCCACCACATCCAACTAATTTTTGAATTTTTTAGTAGAGATGGGGTTTCATCATGTTGGCCAGGCTGGTATCGAACTCCTGACCTCAAATGATCCACCCCCGCCTCAGCCTCCCAAAGTGCTGGGATTACAGGTATGGGTCACCACGCCTGGCCAGAAAAATAAAAGAGGATATTTAGTGGTTTTGTTAGGATTCTCTAGAGGGACACAACTAACAGGAGATATATATATACGTGTGTGTGTGTGTGTGTGTGTGTGTATGTATATGTATATATATGTATATGTATATATGTATATGTATGTATGTAAAGGGGATTATATATATATATATGTATGTAAAGGGGAGTTTATTATTAATCCACACAATCACAAGGTCCCAAAATAAGCCATCTGCAAACTGAGAAGCAAGGAGAGCCAGTCCAAGTCCCCAAACCGAAGAACTTGGAGTCCAGCGTTCAAGGGCAGGAAGCATCCGGCACGGGAGTAAGAAGTAGGCTGGGAGGCCAGGCCAGTCTATTCACGTTTTTTCTGTCTGCTTTATATTCTAGCTGCACTGGCAGCTGATTAGATGGTACCCACCCAGATTGAGGGTGGGTCTACCTTTCCCAGCCCACTAACTCAAACGTTAATCTCCTTTGGCAATACCCTCACAGACACACCCAGGATCAATACTTTTGCATCCTTCAACCCAATCAAGTTGACACTCAGTATTAACTATCACAGTGGTGATGACTGCTCTGGAGAGAAATAAATTGGGGAAGGGGGATATAGCTTGTGTATGGCGATGGATACTGCAGTTTTACAGTGGCCAGAGAGGGCTGCATTGAGAAGGTAACATTTGTTATTTTGTTTTTTGAGACGCGGTCTCACTGTGTTGCCAAACCAGGCTGGAGTGCAGTGGTGCAAACTCGGCTCACTGCAACCTCCACCTCCCGGATTCGAGCAATTCTCCTGCCTCAGCCTCCCTAGTAGCTGGGATTACAGGCACACACCACCACACCCAGCTAATTTTTTGTGTCTTTAGTAGAGACGGGGTTTCGCCATATTGCCAGGCAGGTCTCGAACTCCTGACCTCATGATCCGACAGCCTCGGCCTCCCAAAGTACTGGGATTACAAGCAGTGTGAGCCACCACGCCAGGCCTGATTTTTTTTTTTTTTTTGATTGGGTTGAAAGATGCAAAAGTATTTTTTTTTTTTTTTTAAGAAAATGGTCTCAGGCCAGGTATGGTGGCTCACGCCTGTAATCCCAGCACTTTGGGAGGCCGAGGTGGGTAGATCACCTGAGGTCGGGAGTTTGAGGCCAGCCTGACCAACATGGTGAAACTCCATCTCTACTAAAGACACAAAAAACTAGCCAGGCGTGGTGGCAGGCACCTGCAGTCCCAGCTACTCAGGAGGCCCAAGCAGGAGAATCACTGGAACCAGGAGGCAGAGGTTGCAGTGAGCCGAGATTGCACCACTGCACTCCAGCCTGGGCAACAAGAGCAAAACTCCATCTTAATTAAAAAAAAAAAAAAAAAAAAAAAAAAGAAGCCAGGCGCAGTGGCTCATGCCTATAATCCCAGCACTTTGGGAGGTCGAGGCAGGTGGATCACCTGAGGTCGGGAGTTCAAGACCAGCCTGACCAACATGGAGAAACCCCGTCTCTATTAAAACTACAAAATTAGCCGGGCGTGGTGGCACATGCCTGTAATCCTAGCTACTCAGGAGGCTTAGGTAGGAGAATGGCTTGAACCCGGGAGACAGAGGTTGCAGTGAGCCGAGATTATGCTAATGCGCAAATCTCGCCAATGCGCAAAAAACTGTCTAAAAAAGAAAGCAAAAGAAAAGGATGTCGACCGGGTGCAGTGGCTCACGCCTGTAATCCCAGCACTTTCGGAGGCCGAGGCAGGTGGATCACAAGGTCAGGAGATCAAGACCATCCTGGCTAACACGGTGAAACCCCATCTCTACTAAAACTACAAAAAATTAGCCGGGCGTGGTGGCGGGCACCTGTAGTCCCAGCTACTCTGGAGGCTGAGGCAGGAGAATGGCGTGGACCCGGGAGGTGGAGCTTGTAGTGAGCCGAGATGGCGCCATTGCACTCCAGCCTGGGCGACAGAGCGAGACTCTGTCTCGGGGAAAAAAAAAAAAAGGTGTCAACAGAGAGCATTTGGGTAGCCTATGAGGAATAGCTGGGAGGTGCCCACTTTGATCACTGTTACACAGACTGAGCCCCAGTGGAAGATGAGCTGGGGAATGTAGGACCACGTGGACAAATGTAGGGAGGAAACAAGGTTGGCAAGGTCCCTGGAACTTCGCCCCAGGAAGGCGACTGGCTGGGTGAGCTGGGGGAAGACGTGTGCAGGGGACCTGTGCAGCTGGGAGGAGTGCTGGGCTGTGGAGGAGAAGGAAGCTACAGACAAGAAACCTCAGGTGGGAGGATTTGGACAAGGGTGAGAAAGACACAGGGGCTGTGTGCCTCAACCAGCGGGACCTACGGGCAGAACTGGAGAAGTCTCAAGGGCTGGCCTCTCTCTTGGCACGTGCATTCTGCCTTTCTACTGCTTTCCTCATCTTCACTTCAAGGGCAAGGGTGTGTCTTACTCAACTTCTGTCACCCGGAGTGTCCACTGTGCTAAGGCATACAGCAGGTGCTCAGACCATCTTCGGTTATTTTGGATCGACTGGGTCTGAACAACAGATGTGCCACCTTTGATCCCGTTATTTCTAGAATCATCTTTTCACTCCACATGCTGGTTTAGCTTTTGCACTCCTCAGTCAGGCAGAAGCTATTTCTGGCCCCCTCGCCAGTAAGATGACATATGCTTGCCCTACGTTGGTTGATCATGAAAGGCTGACTCATAATCAGAGGCGGTCTCAAGTTCAGGGTTAGCTAGGCATTTCTCTGGGGCACATGGAAATTAGTTTCTCTACAGGTGAGAGCAGCCACTACCAATCTGCTTTGTGTCCCAAGCTGTGTCCTGAAACAGCTGCTACCGGACCTTCTCTGCATACTGTAAGCATGGGTGACACCTGCCTGCAATTGGGTGGGGGCAAAGAGAACGGGAGCTTGCACTGGGTTCAACATTCATGCAAACATTTAGTTAGCATCTGTAGCGTCTGTGAACACTGCCCTGGGAGTAACAGCACCTACCCTATTTTTAGAGGTCAGCTTCAAGATTAGGGTTGTCATAGCACCTCTTTTTTCTTTGCTGCATACTAGGAATAAAAGCCATAGCACCTTACACCTCCCCTCCCCTACTTAAGTTGGCATTTATCAAACAGCATTTTATTTATTTATTTATTTATTTATTTATTTTTTCCGAGATGGAGTTTTGTTCTTGTTGCCTGGGCTGGAGTGCAGTGATGCCATCTTGACTCATGCAACCTCCACCTCCGGGATTCAAGCGATTCTCCTGACTCAGCTTTCCAAGTAGCTAATTCTGTATTTTTAGTAGAGATGGGGTTTCGCCATGTTGGACAGGCTGGTCTCAAACTCCTGACCTCAAATGATCCACCCACCATGGCCTCCCAAAGTGCTGGGATTACAGGTGTGAGCCACCGTGCCCAGCCTAGGCTAGCATTTATCAAATAGCATTTTAAATATGATTTGGGAAGCTGGACCCAGTGACTCATGTCTGCAATCCCAGCACTGTGGGAGGCCGAGAAAGGAGGATCAATTGAGTCCAGGAGTTCAAGACCACCAACCTGGGCAACAAAGGGAGACCCTGTCTCTACAAAAAAAAAAAAAAAAAAGGGCAGCCAGGCATGGTGGCCCTCACCTGTGGTCTTAGCTACACAGGAGACTGAGGCAGAAGGATCACTTAAGCAAGGCCCTGTACCAAAAAATAAGTAAAAGTAAAAAATAAATGGTTATTTTTGTTGTTGTTTGGTCTGAATGTTCTACTAAACTGGAAGCTCAGCTAGTCATGGTGGCTCATGCGTGTAATCCCAACACTTCGGGAGGATCCCTTGAGACCAGGAGTTTGAGACCAGCCTGGACAACATAGTGAGATCCCATCTCCACATGAATAAATAAACTGGGCCGGGTGCGGTGGCTCACGCCTGTAATCCCAGTACTTTGGGAGGCCGAGGCAGGTGGATCATGAGGTCAGGAGTTCAAGATCAGCCTAACCAACATGGTGAAACCCCATCTCTAGTAAAAATACAAAAAAATTAGCCAGGTGTGATGGCGGGCGACTATAGTCTCAGCTACTTGGGAGGCTGAGACACAGAATTGCTTGAACCCGGGAGGTAGAGGTTGTAGTGAGTCGAGATCACACCACTATACTCCAGCCTGGGCAACAGAGTGAGACTCCATCTCAGAAAAAAAAAAAAAGACAGGCGCGGTGGCTCACGCCTGTCATCTCAGCACTTTGGGAGGCCAAGGCGGGCAGATCACGAGGTCAGGAGTTCGAGACCAGCCTGACCAACATGGTAAAACCCCGTCTCTACTAAAAATACAAAAATTAGCTGGGCGTGGTGGTGCGTGCCTGTAATCCCAGCTACTCTGGAGGCTGAGGCGGGAGAATCACTTGAACCCAGGAGGCGGAGGTTGCAGTGAGCTGAGATCATGCCACTGCACTCCAGCCTGAGCCACAGAGCGAGACTCCGTCTCAATAAATAAACTGGAAGTTGTTTGAAACCAAAACCACGTATGTCTTCAGTTTTTGGTACAGAGTCCTGCACAAAATAGGCATCTTTTATTTATTTTAGAGATGGGGTCTCCATATGTTGCCCAGGCTGGAGTGCAGTGGCTATTCACAGGTGCGATCATATCACAGCTGACTGCAGCCTCAAATTCCTGGGCTCAAGTGATCCTCCTGCTTCAGCCTCCCGAATACTTGAGACTACTAGATACTCGAGAAAAGGCAAGAATGTGGTGTGAATGTTGGGAAAGCAGTTCATCTGGTGAAGAGAGGAGAGGATTCCAGGTGAGGAACAGGTATGTGCAAAGGCCAGAAGGCATCCTGAAGAAAGGCGAAGAAAGGCGTGGTTGGAGCACAGCGGCAGAGCCAGAGGGCAAAGGTGCTGGGCAGGAGAGGCGGGAGGACAGAGACAGCGCAGGAGCGCGGTTCCACAGGGTCAGGTCCCTAACACGCTGGCCAGAGCAGGGAGCCGACCTCCAAACTCCCAGGGAAAAGAATCAGTTGCCCACCGGCAGCACCTCACACCTCGCCCTGACTACAGCACGTGCGCCCGGCCCGCCTCGCACCCCGGCCCGGGTGGGGGCTCAGGGGACTCCCGGGGCGCTCAGGAGGGACGCCCCGGGCGGGGCGCGCAGGCGCGCTGAGGCCGCGAGCCCCAAGGGGCGGGCGGGTGCGCGCGCTTCCTCGCGCACGCGCGCACAGAGGGGCCGACGGCCGCGGTGACGCTGCGGCGGCGGCGGCGGCGGCGGGCGGGCGGCGGCGCGAGGCGCGCGATACCCGGTGTCTTGGGAGCAGTGCCCTGGCCCCCGCCGCTCCCGCCGCCGCCATGTCGGGCCGGTCGGTCCGGGCGGAGACCCGCAGCCGGGCCAAAGACGACATCAAGAAGGTGATGGCGGCCATCGAGAAAGTGCGGAAATGGTGAGGGGCCGGAGGTTAGGGGGCTGGCGGGGGTCGCGGGTCCAGGCCCTGAGGAGCGCGGGACTGGCGAGTCGGGTGGGAGCCGACCGGCCGGCGCTGGGGGAGGGGGACGCGGGAGAAGGCGGGAGGAGGGCGCCGCTGGCGTCGGCGTGAGGTCAGAGGGCGCGCCGGCCGCGGCCAATCAGCGGGCCGCCCAGTTCACGGGCCCGCCCACCTGCTGCGGCTGCGGTCGCGCGCTGCCCGGGAGGGGATGCCGGCTTCCGGCCCGTGCTGGGGCCGCCTGGCCTCGGTGTCCCCGCGCCCGGCCCAGCCAGGGGCCCGCCCTCCACTCTTCCTGGGTTTTGGCCCCGCCTGCGTTTCCAAGCTGGCCCTTGATAATAGCGAGTATCCCTGGAGTGATTTCAACCCGCCAGGCTGAGAGCTCTGCGTATTCAGGCATTGAAGTTGGGTGAGTTTATGGGTTTGTCTGTTAAGGGAGGAAGCCTGGTGTCATCCAGAGGAAAACCCCTCACTTTCCCCCAGAACCCGGCCCCTGCGCCGCGAGCTTGGTAGGCATTTTCTCTTGCTGCCCTGACGGCTGTCAGGAGAGTCCTTTGCAAACTATGTACCAGCCTCCCTTTAATTTCTCTGGTTCTGCTCTTGCTCATTACCCAGCCCGTTCATCGTCTGCACTGAGTGATTTTATTTTTCTCACTTCCAAGTAGCAGTGGTCTTTTTAAAGTGCACGTCCTTACTTGGGAGGCTGTGGTGGGAGGATTGCTGGGACCCAGGAGTTGGAGGCTGCAGTGAGCTATGATCGTGCCACGGCACTCCAGCCTGGGCAACGGCGAGAGACCCCATGTCTAAAATGTGCATGGAAGACGCCGGTTGAGCACCTATTTTGTATCCAGATCTCCGATACACACTGTGTCGGTGTGTATCAGAGTCATCACGTTAAACTTTCATAGCCAACTTTGTCAAGTTTTTTGTATAGCCAATTACTACCCATTATTAAAAACCCAAGTATGGCTAGGTGAGGTGGCTCAGGCATGTAATCGCAGTACTTCGGGAGGCTGAGGCGGGCGGATCGCTTGAGGCCAGGAGTTTGAGACCAGCCTGGGCAACATAGTGAGACCCGGTCTCTACAAAAACTAAAAGTTCAAGTAGATATTACCTCCCGCCAGAAAGCCTTCCTTAACGTCTCCCACCCCTCACCCTTTACTCCCTTTAAGATCATTGGTACATTGACCTTTATTTGTGTGTTTATCTGTCCATTTCCCCACAAGAGGGAAGTTCCTTCTCTTTCTATGTCTGAGGGCTTCATATATAGTTGGGTTTCCGTATAAATAGTTTAATTTATTCATGGTTTTCCTCGTCCACCTTTAATCCTCCGAGATTTTGGTGAAACCTGAGAACAGGCACACCCTTCTCTTCTCCCCATTTTTGACCCCCCGCCCCTAGCAGGCTAGGCTGAAGGGCCGTCCTCTGTCACCTGGAACTCTGTACCAGCCTCCCTTCTCTCTCTGCTGCTCTTGCTCATTCCCCAATCTGTTCATTGTCACCGAGTGATTTTATTTTTCTCTCTTCCGAGTTACAGAGTGATCTTAAAGTGCACAGCTTTATTTGGGAGGCTGTGGTGGGAGGATCGCTGGAGCCCAGGAGTTGAGGCCGCAGTGAACTATGATCATACCATGGCACTCCATCCTGGGCAACAGAGCGAGACCCCATCTGTAAAAAATATATAAAATGTGCATCTTATGCTAGCACCCATAGTAATGCTTCAGTGGTTCCATTCTTGCTTTTAGGATAAATACCGAAGAAGGCCTTCCTTCCTCCCTCACTTGGCTGGCTCTTTCCCAGGATGCCCACCGTCTTTCCAGTGAAGTCACTCTGCTCTTCCTGCCGCCTGGCATTCTTCTTCCTCTCTTTTCTCCTCCCTCTTGCTGAGTTAACTCCTAGCGCAGCTCAAAAGTTGCTTCCTTAGGTTCACCACTTGAGATTCCCAATCTAGATCAAGTCCCCTTCACAGAACTTTCCATGATTGTATTAGATGGACTCATAAGACATTTCCTATATTTGACTTCTGTTTTGTTTTTCTTTTTAGACAGAGTCTTGCTGTGTCACCCAGGTTGGAGTGCAGTGGTGCAATCTTGGCTCACTGCAACCTCTGCTTCCCAGGTTCAAGCAATTCTGCCTCAGCCTTCTGAGTAGCTGATTGCAAGTGTACACCACCACACCCAGCTAATTTTTGTATTTTTGTAGAGACTGGGTTTCACCATGTTGGCCAGGCTGGTCTTGAACTCCTGACTTCAAGTGGTCCTCCCACCTCGACCTCCCAAAGTGCTGGGATTACAGATGTGAGCCACTGCATCTGGTCTCCTGTATTTGGCTAATTAACCTACAAAAATGGCAATTTGATATGGTTAAACCTAATAATTAAGTGACTAATCCTGAATTGAGCTATTCATGTCTGTTTCCAGATATAAGACAGGGTCTGTGAGGGCAGGGACCATGGATCTTGTTCTCTGCATCGCCAGGTCCTAGCACAGCCTGTTGTAGACTAATTGGTTGAATAAATGAGAAAATGGAGTGGTCTGTTCAGGAATTCTAGTTATTTTCTAAGACTTTAATTCATTCCTTCTGTTACATCACAGTCTCTTTACACTCCCAGTATGTCATTCTTTTTTTTTTTTTGAGACCCAGTGTTGCTCTGTTGCCCAGGCTAGAGTACAGTGGTGTGATCTTGACTCACTGCAGCCTCCGCCTCTGGGTTCAAGCAATTCTTTCGCCTCAGCCTCCTGAGTAGTCGGGATTACAGGTGTGTGCCACCATGCCCGGCTAATTTTTGTATTTTTAGTGAGGACAGGATTTTACCATGTTGCCCAGGCTGGTCTCGAACTCCTGGGCTCAAGTGATCCACCCACCTCAGCCTTCCAAAGTGCTGGGATTACAGGCGTGAGCCACCGTCATCATTTGCTGAACAACATCAACAATTACAACAGCAGTTACTTTTTTTGCTTTTTCGTGACTTCACATTTGGACTTGACCCTTTGAGAAGTTGGCTCAGATCTGTGACAAAGCAGTTCTCTGCATTTGGCCCTTGTTCCTACTGACAGCAAGCACCTCTTAAGGTATCAGTGGACCTTACAATAAGCAGATTCGTTCTCTGCCTGGCATGCTTAGGGAATAACCTTCTTGGAATGAAGGAGAGGCTGGGCACGGTGGCTCACGCCTGTAATCCCGGCACTTTGGGAGGCTGAGGCAAGAGGATCGCTTGAGCCCAGGAGTTCAAGACCAACCTGGGCAACATGGTGAAACCCTGTTCTTACTAAAAATACAAACAATTAGCTGGGCATGGTGGCCTATCGTCCCAGCTACTTGGGAGGCTGAGATGGGAGATTCACCTGAGCCTGGGATTTTGAGGCCACATGGTGATCACGCCACTGCACTCCAGCCTGGGTGACAGAGGGTAGAGCCTATCTCACACACACACACACACACACACACACACACACACACTAGATCGTTTCCTTTGTTCTGTCTCCACACATTTGTTTGCAGACCTCGAAGGTGCTCTGTGGGCAAGCTCAGAACAGTGGCATTCTAATCTGGTGTGGATAGTTGGGGGTCCGTAGTCATTTAGAGAGTGACCTTGTGCAAGACTTTTATCCCTCTTGTCCCTTTGCTTATTTCGTGAATGTAGCGGACTGATAAACTCTGCCATTTTTACCCCTTTGGAACACAGCAGGAGACAAAAGGATTTCTACAAAGCTTTGGAACTTCAAAGTTGAAATTTAAAAAATTTCTTTAAACTAGTTTTCTTTTTCTTTATGCAGTCTTAGTAACCCAGAAAGGGAAAGGATCCTAACTTGTCACACCCACCACGCCGTACCCCCCAGCAGCAGGTGTCTCTCCTGGGATTGTCTGTCCCTTGGAAGAACCTTTAACTGGAGACTAAGTAGGCCAGGTGCAGTGGCTCACGCCTGTAATCCCAGCATTTTGGGAGGCCGAGGTGGGCAGATTGCTTGAGGCCAAGAGTTCAAGACCAGCGCGGGCAACAAAGAGAGACCCCCGCGTCTCTACAAAAAATAAAAATGTAGGCCGGGCGCGGTGGCTCAAGCCTGTAATCCCAGCACTTTGGGAGGCCGAGACGGGTGGATCACGAGGTCAGGAGATCGAGACCATCCTGGCTAACATGGTGAAACCCCGTCTCTACTAAAAAATACAAAAAACTAGCCGGGCGATGTGGCGGACACCTGTAGTCCCAGCTACTCAGGAGGCTGAGGCAGGAGAATGGCGTGAACCTGGGAGGCGGAGCTTGCAGTGAGCTGAGATCCGGCCACTGCACTCCAGCCTGGGTGACAGAGTGAGACTCCGTCTCAAAAAAAAAAGAAAAAAAAATAAAAAATAAATAAAAATAAAAATGTAGCTGGGTGTGGTGGCGTGCGCCTCTAGTCCCAGCTACTCAAGAGGCTGAGGTGGCAGGATTGCTTGAGCCCAGGAGGTCGAGGCTGCAGTGAGCTATGATTGTGCCACTTCACTCCAGCCTGGGAGGCAGAACAAGACTCTGTCTCACTTAAACAAAGGAAAGTAGTAATAGAACTCATATATTTGGTAAAGAGAAAAGCACCCAAAGTAACTCACATGCAAGTAAAAAACAATATGGTGCTGTGTGTGCTACCTTCCAGCCTTATGTCCCACATCTTTTTTTTTTTTTTTTTTGAGACAGGATCTCTGTTGCCCAGGCTGGAGTGTGGTGGCGTGATCTCAGTTTACTGCAGCCTCTGCCTCCTGGACTCAAGGGATCCTCCCACCTTAGCCTCCCGAGTAAACTGGGATTACCGGCACATGCCACCACGCCCAGCTACTTTTTGTATTTTTTTTTGTAGAGATGGGGTTTCACCATGTTGACCTGGATGGTCTCAAACTCCTGACCTCAAGCGATCTGCCCACCTTGGCCTCCCAAAATGTTGGGATTACAGGTGTTAGCCACTGCGCCTGGCCTGTATCTTTTTTTAGAGATGAGGTCTCGCTAAATGGCCCAGACTGTTCTCAAACTCCTAGGCTTGAGCGATCCTCCTGCCTCAGCCTCCCACCTGGGATTACAGGTGTGAGCTACCATACCTCACCAAGAAGAAGTTCAGAAGGATTCCAGATTGAAGGAATGATCTGCTGCGTAGTAGAAAAGCACAAGTGATGAGCAGAAAACGCATTGCATTGTTTTATCGGTTCTAAGAAGTGTCTTTCTTTTAGGGAGAAGAAGTGGGTGACTGTGGGTGACACGTCCCTGAGGATATTTAAGTGGGTTCCTGTGACAGACAGCAAGGAGGTAAGTGTGGATGAAAATCAAAAGGTACCATTTTGTTTATTTCTTTATTTGATTGCCTCTTTTTTTATGAGATGGAGTCTTGCTCTGTCGCCCAGGCTGGGGTACAGTGGCGTGATCTTGGCTCGCTGCAACCTCTGCCTCCCAGGTTCAAGCAATTCTCTGCCTCAGCCTCCCGAGTACCTGGGGTTACAGGCATCTGCCACCACACCCAGCTGATTTTTGTATTTTTAGTAGACACGGGGTTTTACCATGTTGGTCAGGCTGGTCTGGAACTCCTGACTTTGTGATCCACCTGCCTCAGCCTCCCAAAGTGCTAGGATTACAGGTGTGAGCCACTGCACCTGGCCTAATTGCCTCTTAATTAAAGGAATTTATTTTCCCAGAATTGAGTGGAAAATACTTCAAGGCACCCCTGTTACTGGTCCATGCAAGGCTTCTCTTTATTATTTTCCTTCTTTATTCCTTTCCCTTAACTCAAGCCTCTTTTCTAGGGCTTGACAAACTAAACCCTGGCGTATTCCTTACGTTTTTCAGTATATTTCTATTGGAACATAACTGGCTGGGTGTGGTGGCTCATGCCTGTAATTCCAGCACTTTGGGAGGCCAAGGTGGGCGGATCACTTAAGGTCGGGAGTTTGAGACCAGCTTGGCCAACATAGTGCAACCCCCATCTCTACTAAAAATACAAAAAAATTAGCCGGGCTTGCTGGTGGGCACCTGTAATCCCAGCTACTTAGGAGGCTGAGGCAAGGAGAATCGCTTGAACCTATAAGGCAGAGGTTGCAGTGAGCTGAGATCTCGCCACTGCACTCCAGCCTAGGGCAACAGTGTGAGACTCATCTCAAAACAAACAAAAAACCAAACACATAACTATACCCACTGATTCACTTATTGTCTGTGGTGCTTTTGAATTACGATGACAGATTGAGTGGTTGCCATAAGGCCTAATGGCCCATAAAACCTAAAATATTTATCATCTAGCCCTTTAAGAAAAAGTTTGCTGAGACTTGCTGTTATGCGATTAGCCCCCTACTATAGTGTATCATGTGTATATACATCTTTCTAATTCTGATGTAGGCCTTTGTGATTCATCTTTGTTTGGATACCTGCATATTCTTTAAAAATACATAGCGTTTTTTCATATGTGTATTTTTGTTTTTAAACAAAACTTACGGCCGGGCGCGGTGGCTCAAGCCTGTAATCCCAGCACTTTGGGAGGCCGAGACGGGCGGATCACGAGGTCAGGAGATCGAGACCATCCTGGTTAACACGGTGAAACCCCGTCTCTACTAAAAAATACAAAAAATTAGCCGGGCGCGGTGGTGGGCACCTGTAGTCCCAGCTACTCGGGAGGCTGAGGCAGGAGAATGGCGTGAACCCGGGAGGCGGAGCTTGCAGTGAGCTGAGATCCGGCCACTGCACTCCAGCCCGGGCGACAGAGTGAGACTCTGTCTCAAAAAAAAAAAAACAAAAACAAATAAACAAAACTTACATATGTACAGCATTTTGCCAGAAGCTCTTTGTATTCTCTTTGGTTCAACTGTGGTTTTTTTCTTGGGTGTTTTTTTTTTTTTTTTTTTTTGAGATGGACTCTCGCTCTGTCACCCAGGCCGGAGTGCAATGGTGCAAGCTCAGCTCACTGCAACCTCCACCTCCCAGGTTCAAGCGATTCTCCTGCCTCAGCCTCCTGAGTAGCTGGGATTACAGGTGCCTGCCACCATGCCTGGCTAACTTTCGTATTTTTAGTAGAGACGGGTTTCACCATGTTGGCCAGGCTGGTCCTGAACTCCTGACCTCAAGTAATCTGCCCGCCTCGGCCTCCCAAAGTGCTGGAATGACAGGCATGAACCACCGTGCCTGACCCAACCTTGTTTTGAGAACCCTCCATGTATCTGTAAATATAAGTAGAATTATTACCTTTGACTCATGCATTGCATTTTCTTATTTGCTGTGAGTACCTTTATCTACGTATTTTCTGGGTGATAAATACCCGGATTATTTTTCCAACTTTTTTTTCTAATTGTTTTTTAAAATTTCAAATATAAAACATACAGAGAAGTATATAAAACAAATGTACAGTGTATGAATAACATAAAGTTAACACCCTTGTGAGAACCACTCAGTGTAAAACATAGAGCTTTGCCAAGACCCCAGCAGACCTCTCTGCAGCTCTTCCCATCCTCTTCCTCCTGCCCCTCTAAAGGTAATCACTCTCTTACTTTTGCTTTTCTTACCACTCTCTAGTCATTCATAAACAGTTTTTCCTTTATTACTATTTTTGAGATTTTTTTTCCCACAGACAAAAATCTCACTATGTCACCCAGGCTGGAGTGCAGTGTCATGATCTCCACTCACTGGAGCCTTGACCTCCCAGGCTCAAACAATCCTCCCACCTCAGCCACCTGAGAATCTGGAACCACAGGCACGTGCCATCGTGCCCAGCTAATATTTTTTTCTTTCTTCTTCTTTTTCTTTTTTTTTTTTTTTTTGGCGGGGGGAGAGATGGGAGTTTGCTATATCAGCCTAGGCTGATAGATCTCAAATTCGTGGGATCAAATGATCTTCCCACCTCAACCTCCCAAAGTGGTGGGATTATAGGCATGAGCCATCGTGCCCACCCTTTTTGCTTTTTTTTTTTTTTTTTTTTTTTGAGACGGAGTCTTGTTCTGTTGCCCAGGCTGGAGTTCAGTGGAGCGATCTCGGCTCACTGTAAGCTCCGCCTCCCGGGTTCACACCATTCTCCTGCCTCAGCCTCCCTAGTAGCTGGGACTACAGGCGCCCGCCACCACACCCGGCTAATTTTTTTGTCTTTTTTAGTAGAGACGGGGTTTCACTGTGTTAGCCAGGATGGTCTCGATCTCCTGACCTTGTGATCCGCCTGCCTTGGCCTCCCAAAGTGCTGGGATTACAGGTGTGAGCCACCGCGCCCGGCCCCTTTTTGCTTTTTTAGAGATGGGGGTCTCCCTTTGTGGCCCAGGCTGGATTTGAACTTTTGGGCTCAAGCGATCTTATCTCAGCCTCCCAAATAGCTAGGATTACAGACATATGCCACTGCACCAGGCTCTAACATTTTGAACGTTATTTCTTTTGCTCAGCATTATGTTTATAAAATGCATCCATGTTGTCCTTGGAGTTATCCATTCCTTTTCATTGCTCTCTCTGCTGTATTTTGCTGCATATTCATCACATGGCTAAGTGTAGTTTATTTTTCTGGTTCTCCTGTAGATATTGAGGTTGTCCACAGTTAGGGCTAATAGGAGCAATGCCCCTGTGAGCATTCTTGTTCAGAACCCACATAAGCATGTACATGAGTTTTCCTAGGATATATTCTCGGAAGGGAAGTGGCTGGGTCTTAGGGTATGTATGTTTTGACCTATATTAGCTGATGCTAAACTATTTTCTGAAATGGTAGTTGTACCAATTTATATTCCCACCAGAAACAAGAGTTTTCTTTTTTTTTGAGACAGAGTTTCACTTCTCTTGCTTAGGCTGGAGTGCAATGGTGCAGTCTTGGCTCACTGCAGCCTCCCCATCGTGGGTTCAAGCGGTTCTCCTACCTCAGCCTCCCGAGTAGCTGGGATTACAGGCATGCGCCACCATATCTGGCTAATTTTGTATTTTTAATAGAGACTGGGTTTCTCCATGTTGGTCAGACTGGTCTTGAACTCCTGACCTCAGGTGATCCACCCGCCTTGGCCTGCCAAAGTGCTGGGATTACAGGCATGAACCACCATGCCCGGCCTGCTCGTTTTTTATTGTTATTATTATTTTTTAAGACAGGATTTCAATCTGTCGCCCAGACTGGAATGCAGTGAAATAATCTCGGTTTACTTCTACCTTCGTCTCCTGGGCTCAAGTGATCCTCCCACCTCAGCCTCCTGAGTAGCTGGGACTACAGGCACATGCCACCACATCCAGCTAATTTTTGTTGTTGTTGTTGTTTCTTTATTTTGTTTTGTTTTTTCGAGACAGTCTCACTCCGTTGCTCAGGCTGGAGTGCAGTGGTGCAATCTAAGATCACTGCAACCTTCGCCTCCTGGGTTCAAGCGATTCTCCTGCCTCAGTCTCCAGAGTAGCTGGGATTACAGGCACACACCACCACGCCTGGCTAATTTTTGTATTTTTAGTAGAGACAGGGTTTCACCATGTTGGCCAGGATGGTCTCGATCTCCTGACCTCGTGATCTGCCCACCTCCGCCTCCCAAAGTGCTGGGATTACGGGCGTGAGCCACTGTGCCCAGCCTTGCCTAAAATTTCATGCACCTACATTTTTTTTTTTTTTTTTTTTTTTTTTGAGACAGGGTGTCACTCTGAGGCTGGAGTGCAGTGATGTAATCTTGGCTCACTGCAGCCTCCGCCTCCTGGGTGCAAGCAATTCTGGTGCCTAGCCTCCCAGGTAGCTGGAACTACAGGTACATGCCACCACACCCAGCCTAATTTTTGTATTTTTTTAGTAGAGACAAGGGTTTCACCGTATTGGCCAGGCTGGTCTGTAACTCCTGACTTCAAGTGATTTGCCCATCTCGGCCTCCCAAAGTGCTGGCGTTACAGGCATGAGCCACTGTGCTCGTCCTCATGCACTGACTTCTTACTGTTTTCTTCTACATTTGTTTTTCTTTTTGCTAGAGTACATCCTTCAAGAGTTTTGTCAAAGAGAGCTTCTGTGGGGAAAACTTTCTGAAAATATCTTTGTTTCACTTTCATGTTTAAAATTGATTTTATCTGTATATGAAATTCTAGGTTCAAAATTACTTTCTTTCTGCACTTTGAAGCTATTACTCAATTGTATATCCAGTGTCGCTGTTGAGAAATGTGATGTTATTCCCATTCTTGAGTCTTTGTAGGTGATCCACTTGGCTTCCTGGAAACTTTAGCATTTCTTCTATCTTTGATCTCCTAGGAATCTAGGAATTCCCTTAAAATACCCTGAAATGTTTTTTTTGTTTGTTTATTTGTTTTTTGTTTTTTTTTTTGAGACTGTCTCACTCCATAGCCCATGCTGGAGTACAGTGGTGCAATAATGGTTCACTGTAGCCTCGACTCCTGGGCTCAAGAAATACTTATGTCTCCACCTCCCAAGTAGCTGGGACTACAGGCACGTGCCACCACGCCTGGCAAACTTTTAAATTATTTGTAGAGACAGGGTCTCACTGTATTGCCCAGGTTGGTCTCAAACTCAACTCAAGCGATCCTTCTGCCTTGGCCTCCCAAAGTGCTAGGATCACAGGTGTGAGCCACTGCACCCATGCAACTGCTTGCCTGCCTCCCTTCCTGCCTGCCTGCCTTCCCTCCCTCCCTCCCTCCCTTCCTTCCTTCCTTCCTTGACGAGTTTTGCTCTTGTTGCCCAGGCTGGAGTGCAAGGCACAATCTCAGCTCACCGCAACCTTCACCTACCGGGTTCCAGTGATTCTCCTGCCTCAGCCTCCCGAGTAGTGCTTGCACCACCATGCCCAGCTAATTTTGTATTTTTGGTAGAGATGGAGTTTCTCCATGTTGGTCAGGCTGGTCTTGAACTCCTGACCTCAGGTGATCCACCCGCCTCTGCCTCCCAAAGTGCTGGGATTATAGGAGTGAGCTACCACGCCCAGCAACCGGCTTTATTTCTTAACTTTTCTCTCATTCATTTCATTTCTCATCTTTTCCTGGTGCATTCAGAGTTTCTCAACACAGTTTTTGCTTATTAATCTTTTATTTAGCTGTATGTATTTAAATTAATTTCGTTCACTTAATTTTTATTTGAGCAAATTATTTTTATTTATTTATTTTTTTGAGACGGAGTCTTGCTTTGTCGCCCAAACTGGAGTGCAGTGGCCGGATCTCAGCTCACTGCAAGCTCCGCCTCCTGGGTTTACGCCATTCTCCTGCTTCAGCCTCCCGAGTAGCTGGGACTACAGGCGCCCGCCACCTCGCCCGACTAGTTTTTTGTATTTTTTAGTAGAGACGGGGTTTCACCGGGTTAGCCAGGATGGTCTCGATCTCCTGACCTCGTGATCCGCCCGTCTCGGCCTCCCAAAGTGCTGGGATTACAGGCTTGAGCCACCGCGCCCAGCTGCAAATTATATTTTTCATAACAAATTGCCTCAACTGGTTCTTCCTCAAAACACCTTTTTTTTTTTTTTTTTTTTTTTTTTTTTTTTTTGAGACAGAGTCTCGCTGTGTCACCCAGGCTGGAGTGCAGTGGCATGATCTCATCTCACTGCATCCTCTCTCCACCTTGCAGGTTCAAATGATTCTCCTGCCTCAACCTCCTGAGTAACTGGCATTACAGGCATGTGCCACCATACCCAGCTAATTTTTTTCTATTTTTAGTAGAGATGGGTTTCACCACGTTGGCTAGGCTGGTCTTGAACTCCTGACCTCAAGTGATCTGCCTGCCTTGGCCTCCCAAAGTGCTGGGATTACAGACATGAGTCACTACCCCTGGCTAAAACAACTTTTCAATATTATCCGTATCTTTCTGAGAAGATCTATGTTTAATTTCAGTTCTTCTGCTCCTTCTGGTATAGACTGTTCTATTTATCAGGGTACCTGTATTTCTCCAATCTCTG
The DNA here is from genome assembly GCF_049350105.2 of Macaca mulatta. NCBI lineage: Eukaryota > Metazoa > Chordata > Mammalia > Primates > Cercopithecidae > Macaca > Macaca mulatta. Next base: position 51,033,544 of record NC_133408.1, on the reverse strand, counting down.
GTGAGTTTTATCTGTTCTCTTACCTTTTATTCCCTTGGGACTCTCAGTTGCTTTGGCTGGTAATGTATAACTAGGAGGACCGAAGCCTGAGCCGTAGTTTTCCTTTCTGTAAATGAATTTAGGAGGTCAAGGTTAGCCTCAGGGTTCAGCCTCTCCCTTTTGCTCTCTGCTGTCCTCTCTGGCTCCAGGAAACCTCCTAGCACCAACCCTACGGACTCTGCCTTTATCTGAGAGCGGCCATCCCAAGAAGTTCTAGGATGCCAAACTCATGGAGTTGATGGGGCATGGTTCTGGAGCAACTGTTTATTCCCTATCCAGCCCTGGCTCTGGTGAGGCCATTACCCACAGGAGTCAAAGGCCAAGCAGTTAAATCTCTTGGGCATTGTGTATAGATAGGAGTAGATGCTGCTAAAAAACCCCCTTCCCTTGGCCAAGTGCGGTGGCTCACGCCTGTAATCCCAGAATTTTGGGAGGCCGAGGTGGTTGGATTAGCTGAGGTCAGGAGTTCAAGACCAGCCTGGCCAACATGGTGAAACCCCATCTCTACTAAAAATACAAAAAATGAGCCAGGCATGGTGGCAGGCACATGTAATTCCAGCCATTCGGGAGGCTGAGGCAGGAGAATCGCTTGAACCTGGGGAGGCAGAGGTTGCAGTGAGCCGAGATCGCGCCACTGCACTCCAGCCTGGCAACAGAGTTAGACTCTATCTCATAAAAAAGAAAACCAGGCCAGGCGTGGTGGCTCGGGCCTGTAATCCCAGCCCTTTGGGAGACCGAGGTGGGCGGATAACGAGGGCAGATCATGAGGTCAGGAGATCGAGACCATCCTGGCTAGCATGGTGAAACCCCATCTCTACTAAAAATACAAAAAATTAGCCGGGCATGGTTGCGGGCACCTGTAATCCCAGCTACTTGGGAGGCTAAGGCAGGAGAATGGCGTGAACCCATAAGGTGGAGCTTGTAGTGAGCCAAGATCGCGCCACTGCACTCCAGCCTGGGCGACAGAGCAAGACTCCATCTCAAAAAAAAAAAAAAAAAAAAGAAAATCCCTTTCCCTCCAGCTCCCCACAACTCAACCCCCTTGATCCCTCCCGGGGGCTCCTCACAGGCTTGTGTTGGCTGAACTGGGCTCTTGAGGGTCTATCAGTGTATCTCCCCTGTGGTGGTCCATAGTGGTGTGCCGTCTTCTAGCATAGATTTGTTAGTTTAGGAAAAATGGAAAAGAGAAAAACACCATGAAGGAGACGAGAGAGTGGGACATGGCTGCTGGGACAGTAAGTTGGCACCAACTTTGTACAGGTCACATTAGTCATATGTATATATATATCTCTATCCACTTTCAAAATACCTATTACTTCAATATAGAAGTTTTACCTTTAGGAATTTATCTTCAGGAGATATGCTGTATTCAAGGTACTTCTACAATGTTGAGTGTTATGGCATTATTCATAATATTTAAAAATCTTGAGGCCAGGCACGGTGACTCACACCTGTAATCCCAGCACTTTGGGAGGTCGAGGCAGGTGGATCACCTGAGGTCAGGAGTTCGAGACCAGCCTGGCCAACATGGCAAAACCCTGTCTCTACCAAAATACAAAAATTAGCTGGGTGTGGTGGCACCCATCTGTAATCTCAGTTATTCAGGAGGCCGAGGCTAGAGAATCACTTGAAGCCAGGAGGTTGAGGCTGCAATCAGCCAAGATCATGCCATTGCATTCTAGCCTGGGCGACAGATTGAGACTCTGTCTCAAAAAAAATAATAATAATATTTTTAAAAGCTTGGCCAGATACAGTGACTCATGCCTGTAATTCCAGCACTTTGGGGGGCCAAGGTGGGAGGATCACTTGAGGTCAGGAGTTCTAGACCAGCCTGGGCAATGTAGCAAGATATCGTTTCTACAAAACATTAAATTAAATTTAATTTAAAAATTATTGGGTGGAGGGTAGGAGGAGGGAGAGGATCGGCAAAAATAACTAGGGTACTAGACTTAATACCTGGGCGATGAAATAATCTATATAACAAACCCCCGACACAAGTTAACATATGTAACAAACCTGTACATGTACCCCTGAACTTAAAATAGAAGTTAAAAAAAAAAAAATTAGGCCAGTTGCAGTGGCTCACTCCTGTAATCCCAGAACTCGGGAGGATCTCTTGACACCAGGAATTTGGGACCACCTTGGGAAACACAGTGAGACGTTGTCTCTACAAGAAAATAATTAGCCTGGTGTGGTGCCACATGCCTGTAATCCCAGCTACTTGGAAGGCTGAGGTGGGAGAACTGCTTGAGCCCAGGAGTTTGAGACTGTAGTGAACTATAATCATGCCACTGCACTCCATCCTTGGGGATAGAGTGAGACCCTGTCTCAAAAAAGTAAAAAAATAATAAAAATTATAAGCAAAGTAAAAATGATTGTACATAATTCACTAAGTGATTGTGCACCCATACCTTGTAAAGCCTTGTAACTGTGATAAAAGATGTTATCGCTGGGCATGGTAATGCTGTCCTATAGACCCAGCTACTCAGGAGGCTGAGACAGGATAATCACTTGAGCCCAGGAGCTGGAGGCTGTAGTGTGCAAGGATGGTGCCTGTGAACAGCCACTGCACTCCAGCCTGGGCAACATAGCGAGACCCCATCTTTTTTTAAAAAAGAGAGAGATTTTGGTAGCATTATTCATTGGGTTAGGAGAATGTTTATAGTATGGTGAGTGGGGAGGAGAAGCAAGTTTATGCTGTATTAAGACTCTTTTTCTTTTTTTTTCTCGAGCCAGTCTTGCTCTGTCGCCCAGGCTGGAGTGCAATGACGTGATCTTGGCTCACTGCAGCCTCCACCTCCTGGGTTCCAGTGATTCTTCTACTTCAGCCTCTTGAGTAGCTGGGACTACAGGCAGCTGCCACCATGCCCGGGTAATTTTTGTATTTTTAGTAGGGATGGGGTTTCGCCATGTTGGCCAGGCTGGTCTTGAGCTCCTGACCTCAGGTCCTCAGGTGATCCACCTGCCTCGGCCTCCCAAAGTGCTGCGATTACAGGCATGAGCCACCGCACCCGGCCTATTATGACCCTTTTTCACACAAATATATGTTGATATTGTGGCTAGTCATATAGTTGATTTTCTGTATTTTCAGAATTCCCTGTAGCGAATATAAATTTTGTATCAACAACACAGAACTATTAAATATAAATGAGGTATCAGAAAAAAGTGATGATAAACCCAAAAATTGGCGTCAGTGCTATATGAAACTGTGCATCAGATACATTGCCACGTCCTTTTTGAAAGCAGTGAGGCTCCAAAAAAAACCTGTAAAAGTAATGGTAGGTGTGGTGGCTCACGCCTGTAATCCTGGCACTTTGGGAGGCCGAGACAGGTGTATCACTTGAGGTCAGGAGTTCAAGACCAGCCTGGTCAACATAGTGAGACCCTGTCTCTACCTAAAAATACAAAAAATTAGTTGGGTATGGTGGCACATGCCTGTAATCCCAGCTACTTGGGAGGCTGAGGCAGAAGAATCGCTTGAACCTGGGAGGCGGAGGTTGCAGTGAGCCAAGATTAAGCCAGTGCACATCAGCCTGGGCAACAGAGCGAGACTCCATCTCAAAATAAAATAATAAAATAAGATATGATAAGATAAAATAACATAAAAGAATCAGACCAGGCACAATGGCTCACACCTATAATCCCAGCACTTTGGGAGGCCGAGGCCTTGCAGTGGAGCTTGCAGTGAGCTGAGATTGCACCACTGCACTCCATCCTGGGTGACTCCACTGCAGGCGGAGCTTGCAGTGAGCTGAGATGGCACCACTGCACTCCATCCTGGGTGACAGAGTGAGACTCAGTCTCAAAAAATAAAATAAAATAAAAATTAGCCAGCATGGTGGCATGTGGCTATGGTCCCAGCTACTTGGGAGGCTGAAGTGGGAGGATCGCTTGCACCTGGGGGTTCAAGGCTGCAGTGAGCTATGATTGTACCACTGCACTCCAGTCTGGGTGACACAGCAAGACCCTGTTCCAAAAAAAAAAAAAAAAAAGAATAGAAATAAAAGATGCAAAACTAAATGTCCAGTATTTGGGAAGTGATTAAATGAATCATGGAAATATTAAGCAACCATTAAAAATGTTGATGGGGTACAGTGGCTCACATTTGTAATCCCAGCACTTTGAGAGCTGAAGCAGGTGGATCCCTTGACGTCAGCAGCTTGAGACCAGCCTGGGCAACATGATGAAATCCTGTCTCCACAAAAATTAGCTGGGTGTGGTGATGTGCACATGTGGTCCCAGCTACTCAGGAAGGCTGGGGTAGGAGGATCACTTGAGCCCGGGAGCGGAGGTTGTAGTGAGCCATGATTGTGCCACTACACTCTAACCTGGGTGACAAAGCAAGACCTTGTTTCAAATTAAAAAAAAAAAAAATTATGTAATATATGTAATAGTAAAGTGTTTGCAATTACATCGAAATTATATCTGAAAAATGAAGAAAAGGACACAGGGACCCATAACTGCAGTTGATTTACTCCAGAGGTAAGATTGAGTTATTGGCCGGGCGCAGTGGCTCGCGCCTGTAATCCCAGCACTTTGGGAGGCTGAAGCAGGTGGATCACAAGGTCAGGAGGTTGAGACCATCGTGGCTAACACACTGAAACCCTGTCTCTACTAAAAAATACAAAAAATTAGCCGAGTGTGGTGGCGGGCACCTGTAGTCCCAGCTACTCGGGAGGCTGAGGCAGGAGAATGGCGTGAACCTGGGAGGTGGAGCTTGCAGTGAGCTGAGATCCGGCCACTGTACTCCAGCCTGGGTGACAGAGCGAGACTCCGTCTCAAAAAAAAGCAAACAAAAATATTGAGTTATTAACAAAAATTATGTTACTAATACAATGCATCTACCAGAAATGTATAAAAAGTATGAACTGGTAAATTTGAGGCTACTCAGATTTAAACTTTTGGCTTTTGGGATGCTCTCATTTTCATATGCTTGGATTTACTCTGGGCTGGTTTTTTTTTTTTTTTTTGAGATAGGGTCTAACTCTGTTGCCCAGGCTGGAGTGCACATAGCTCACTGCAGCCTCGAACTCTCAGGCTCAAGCAATCCTCCCAACTCAGCCTTCTCAGTAGCTGGGACCATTGGCATGTGCCACCATACGTGGCTAATTTTTTATTTTTTGTAGAGATGGGGTCTTACTATGTTGCCCAGGCTGGTCTCAAACTCCTGGGCTCAAGCGATCCTCCCACTTCAGCCTCCTCAAGTGCTGGGATTACAGGCATAAGCCACTGTGCCTGGCCCTTTGGCTTTCTTGTTGCAAGCTGGTGCTTACCTGCCCACTGTGGTTGCCCTGCACTTATAACCTATATCTTTCTCGAAACAAATGTTATAGGTAAAAATAGACATGGGGTGATCATTTTGTTTTTTGAGTTTTTTTGTTTGTTTCTTTTTGAGACGGAGTTTTGCTCTTTTGCCCAAGCTGTTATAAAGTGGCAGAATCTCGGCTCACTGCAACCTCCACCCCACAGGTTCAAGCAATTCTCCTGTCTCAGCCTCCAGAGTAGCTGGAATTATAGGCACATGCCACCACGCCAGGCTAATTTTTGTATTTTTATTATTTATTTATTTATGGTTTTATTTTTATTTTTTTTTAGATGGAATCTCGCTCTGTAGCCTATGCTGGAGTGCAGTGGTGCCATCTTGGTTAACTGCAACTTCCACTTTCAGCAGTTCTTCTGCCTCAGCCTCCCAAGTAGCTAGGATTACAGGCACGTGCCACCACACTTGGCTGCTTTTTGTAGTAGTTTTAGTAGAGACAGGGTTTCACAATGTTGGCCAGGCTGGTCTCGGACTCCTGACCTCAGGTGATCCATCCATCTTGGCCTCCCAAAGTTCTGGGATTATAGGCATGAGCCACTGCGCCCGGCCGGGGTGATCATTTTGAATGGATGAGGCTGACGGATCAGGAATAGAGCTAGCCCGGGCCCATTTGTCCTGTCACTGTCTGCGTTACACGAGGTTCCTTCTCTCACTTTTTTCCCCACTCGGCTACTGAAACCGGAATCTTTTTCAAATGAGTGTTTTGTATTTCTTGCCCTTTTGCATAGAGAAGGGTTGCCTGAGCAGTTTGATCAGGGCAGGAGAGGGATACTATGGGACGTTCTAGTTGAAGTGTATATATCTGCCTGTTGCTTATGATTCATGATATTCCTGCTGGAAGGGTTCATTTTTTCTGAGGCTTGAGGAGAAGTGCCTTGTCCAGGATTCTGTTTTTCCTTGGGTCCTTGGATTCTCATGCTGCTGTCATTTTTCCTGTTCAGTCCTAATCCAGACCTCTGTGGTCTGTCACATAGCACCCTCCTCCCTCTCTGTGAGTCTCCTGCTTGGCTCTGTCATATTCCTCTTTTTTTCCTTTTCTAGAAAGAAAAGTCAAAATCGAACAGTTCAGCAGCCCGAGAACCTAATGGCTTTCCCTCTGATGCCTCAGCCAATTCCTCTCTCCTTCTTGAATTCCAGGGTGAGTTGCATCTCTGTGTCTTCCTTGCAGGAGAACAAAAACTTGGATGAATGCATTAATAAGAAGAATTGGCCGGGTGCAGTGACTCACGCCTGTAACCCCAGCGCTTTGGGAGTCCGAGGTGGGCAGGTCACCTGAGATCAGGAGTTCAAGACGAGCCTGGCCAACATGGTGAAACCCAGTCTCTACTAAAAATACAACAAATTAGCTGAGCGTGGTGGCACGCGCCTGTAATCTCAGCTACTCACGGGGCTGAGACAGGAGAATCGCTTGATCCCAGGAGGTGGAGGTTGCAGTGAGCTGAGATCGCACCACTGCACTCCAGCCTGGGCTGCAGAGAGACTCTGTCTCAAAAAAAAAAAAAAAGAATTCTGTGTATCAATTCAGCGCCTGCTTTTTCGCTGGTATTTTGCTAGGCACTTGACCTAAATCTTTTCATTTAAACTTCACGGTAACACTGCAAGATAGATAATGGTATCCTCGTTTTCCAGTGAAGGAAACTGAGGCTCAGAGAGGTTAAGTTACATGTCTGAAGTTACATAACTTGTAAGTGACAGACTCCGTGTCAGGTCCTGGTTGTCTGAATCAGAAGCTTTTTTTTTTTTTTAGATTGTACTTCATTTTTTATTTTTTGTAGAGATAGAGTCTGGCTATGTTGCCCAGGCTGGCCTTGAACTCCTGGCCTCAAGCAGTCCCCCAGCCTTGGCCTTCCAAGGTACAAGCAAGAGCCACTGCACCTGGCCTAGACTGTATGTTTTGTGATAGTGGCTTAGAGAAGGCTACCTAAAGCCGAAGCTTTTGCTTACCCACTGTTAGGACGTGTTCTGCCTCCTAAACTAATCCGGCTGGGTCAGCACTGTAGTCATGATACTGCCTTTTACGTTTACCTGCTAGGTACTGTCTACGAAGCACTTTTACTTTACTGTCTCATTTTTACCCATATATCAGCCTGTGATATAAACCAGGCAGTTATTATCATCCCTATTTAAGGACACAGATGCTCAGGGAGGAACGGTGTTTTGCTTAAGTTCAAAAGTGACAGCTTTATTCATTTGGTAACAAAATGCTACTTCCATTTTAGTGTGGGTATTAAAGGTCTTTGTAGGAGTCAAGACTAGCGTGAGTTTATGACTTTCTCTTCAAAACCAGATTTGAGCTAACCCAGCGTGTAGTTATCCCTTCCCCACCTCTTTCCCAGGCCCCACCAAGGTCAACCATATACTGTTGGAAAGGGAACACCGATGTGTGTTCAGTAGTCAGAAAGCTCTGGGAGACATATGAACCTCCATTTCCTCAGTCTGGCCACCATCTCCTCCTTTTCATTTAGTAAATACCATGAACTGTATGCAGGTACCATGCGTTGCACTGGGGAATCAAGGACAAGTGAGCCACAGAGCCTGTCCACAGGGGCTCACGGGAGGACGCACATGTGCAAAATGGTAAATGCAAGCATGCACAGGCTATCATGGGAGAGTAAGAGAGGTTGGTCATTTCCACCCATGCGAGCCAGGGAGGCAGGGCTCCATGGAGGAAGTGATGTCGGGACTGTGTTGGGAGGTCTGGGGCTTTCCAGGACATGAGAAGGCAGCCTAGCCAAGTATGAATAGCTAGGCAGAAACACCCGTGCATGACGAAGCTTTTGGGTAAGGGTCCAGCCTGCCTGGAGCTGAGGATGCTTGTGGGAGAACAGCAGGCACTGAGGCCAGAGATCAGAAAGGACTTCCTATGTTGCAACAAGGCCAGCTCGTGCCTAGCCTAAGAAGTACTGGGTATGGCCGGGCGTGGTGGCTCAAGCCTATAATCCCAGCACTTTGGGAGGCCGAGACGGGCGGATCACGAGGTCAGGAGATCGAGACCATCCTGGCTAACACGGTGAAACCCCGTCTCTACTAAAATACAAAAAAAAACTAGCCGGGCGAGGTGGCGGGCGCCTGTACTCCCAGCTACTCAGGAGGCTGAGGCAGGAGAATGGCGTGAACCCGGGAGGCGGGGCTTGCAGTGAGCTGAGATCCGGCCACTGCACTCCAGCCTGGGCGACAGAGCCAGACTCCGTCTCAAAAAAAAAAAAAAAGTGCTGGGCATGGTGGCTCATGCCTGTAATCCCAGCACTTTGGGAGGCTGAGGTAGGCGGATCACCTGAGGTCAGCAGTTCGAGACCAGCCTGGCCAACATGGTAAAACCCCGTCTCTAATAAAAACACAAAATTATCTGGGCGTAGTGGCGCAAGCCTGTAATCCCTGCTACTCAGGACGCTGAGGCAGGAGAATCGGTTGAACCCGGGAGGCAGAGGTTGTGTTGAGCCGAGATCGCGCCATTGCACTCCAGCCTGGGCAACAACAGCGAAATTTTGTTTCAAAAAAAAAAAAAGAATACTGGGTATGACATTTCTCCCTTAGGCAGCAGTGGAGCGTCGAAGGGTTTAGAAAGGTCTCTCTGGCAGTGGTTTGCAGTTCAGTTTAAGGTACATGAGACTGGAGGCAGGGCAGTGAGGTAGGTGGCTGTTGCAGGAGGCCAGGCTAGAGATGAGGAGGCTTGAACTGAAGCAGTAGAAGAGGAAGGAATGAGCATAAATGATACCAGAGCAGAAATACTTTGGTGACTGACTGCTGTAGGTGCAGCAGAGGAAGGCACTGGTGACTCTTTTTTTTTTTTAATTATTATTATTTTTATTTTTTGAGACGGAGTCTCGCTGTGTCACTCAGGCTGGAGTGCAGTGATACAATCTCAGCTCATTGCAACCTCCACCTCCCGGGTTCAAGCGATTCTCCCACCTCAGCCTCCCAAGTAGCTGGAATTACAGGTGTGTGCCATCATGCCCGGCTAATTTTTGTATTTTCAGTAGAGACAGGGTTTTACCATGTTGGCCAGGCTGGTCTCGAACTTCTGACATCAAGTGATCAGCCCACCTTGGCCTCCCAAAGTGCTGGGATTACAGGTGTGAGCCACCGCACTCGGCCTAGTAACTCTTAAGTTTTGAAATTTGGTGATGACTAAGCCTTCAGGCAGAACTCCCAGGTGCTAATCTATCAGTCCTTGGGGCAGTCAGGCAGCTGAAGCCTGAGCTCACCACCTTCAGACACCACCAGCCTCCTTCAGATGCCCAAGGGTGCCTGACAAATGTCATTTTCTACACATCTTGTGATGTGAGAAGGATTGAGAAGTACTGACCAGAGACACAGCTACACCCCTCCCTTCCACAAGCTGCAATCAGTGGATAATAAAGAAGTGTTTAATAAGCATATCCTGACCTTCCCAAAGTGTAATGTTGCATAAACATAAAGATTCTGGCTGCTCTGGTACTTATAATCTATGTCGTGTAGGCCGGGCACAATGATTATTATGCTCAGTTGTATCCTTGACTGCCTAAAGTGATGCCAGGCCCTTGGCTCTGTCCAGAGTTCCTCTTGAGGAGAATGACCACACTCAGCTGCTGCCTTTGTTCTGTTTGGTTTTCAGATGAAAACAGCAACCAGAGTTCCGTGTCTGACGTCTATCAGCTGAAGGTGGATAGCAGCACCAACTCAAGCCCCAGCCCCCAGCAGAGTGAGTCCCTGAGCCCAGCACACACCTCCGACTTCCGCACGGATGACTCCCAGCCCCCAACCCTGGGCCAGGAGATCCTGGAGGGTGAGTCGTGGTTGGCCCAGGATGTGTTTCCTAGAAGGGCCTTGCTTCCTGCTCTTGTTGCATCTCATCTTTAGAGTAACAGGCTCGAGAGAGTACCTCAGAGCCAGGCGGCACCAAGCCCTTTCTCACCAGCTTGGGATATTTTGAGGAATGATTATATTTTCCCCTTTCACAGAGTGAAGGGAGAAAACAAGCCTTAGAGTTGAGTGCCAGGCTCTGTGGAAGGAACTTGGGTATTTGACACCTGGTATAATTCTCTTAAAAATCCTGTGAGGTGGCAGCTATTGTCTTCTTTTACAGATGAGGAAAATGAACATTCAAGGCTTAGAAAGGTTAAATTGGGCCAGGCATGGTGGCTCACACCTGTAATCCCAGCACTTTGGGAGGTCTAGGTGAGCGGGTCACTTGAGGCCAGGAGTTCAAGACCAGCCTGACCAACATGACAAAACCCTGTCTCTGCTAAAAACATAAAAAATTTGGTTGGGCATGGTGGCACGTGCCTGTAATCCCAGCTGCTCCAGAGACTGAGGCAGAAAAATCGCTTGAACCTAAGAGGCAGAGGTTGCAGTGAGCTGGGATCACACCAGTGCATTCTTGTCTGGGCAACAGAGTGAGACTCCATCTCAAAAAAAAAAAAAATAAAAGGCCTGGCATGGTGGCTCATGTCTGTAATCCCAGCACTTGGGGAGGCCAAAGCGGGTGGATCACCTGAGGTCAAGAGTTAGAGAACAGCTTGACCAACATGGTGAAACCCCATCTCTACTAAAAATACAAAAATTAGCCAGGTGTGGTGGCACATGCCTGTAATCCCAGCTACTCGGGAGGCTGAGGCAGGAGAATCACTTGAACCCAGGAGGCAGGGGTTGCAGTGAGCCGAGATTGCACCACTGCACTCCAGCCTGGCGACAGACCTAGACTCCATCTCAAAAAAAACAGAGTGAGGCCGGGCGCGGTGGCTCAAGCCTGTAATCCCAGCACTTTGGGAGGCCGAGACAGGCGGATCACGAGGTCAGGAGATCGAGACCATCCTGGCTAATACGGTGAAACCCCGTCTGTACTAAAAATACAAAAAAAAAAAACTAGCCGGGTGAGGTGGTGGGCGCCTGTAGTCCCAGCTACTCGGGAGGCTGAGGCAGGAGAATGTCGTAAACCCGGGAGGCGGAGCTTGCAGTGAGCTGAGATCCGGCCACTGCACTCCAGCCTGGGCGACAGAGCCAGACTCCCTCTCAAAAAAAAAAAAAAAAAAAAAAAACAGAGTGAAAGGTTAAATTGCTTATCTAAGATCACATGGCCGTCTAGTAACTGTTGGAATGAATGTCACTTGTCCTTCTGTCTTCGGCATTTTTGCTGTCTGCATCACATCCTGCTAAATTTTTTTCCTTTCCTTTTTTTTTTTTTTTTTTTTTTTTTTTAAGAGATAGGGTCCTGCTCTGTTGCCTAGGCTAGAATGCAGTGGCTGAATCCTAGCTCACTGTAGTCTTGAACTCCTGGGGTCAAGTGATCCTCTTGCCTCAGACTCCCTAGTAGTAGGATTGTAGGCCTGTGCCACCATGCCTGGCTATCTTTTAATTTTTTGTAGAAATGGGGTCTCACTGTGTTGCCCAGGCTGGTCTTGAACTCCTGGGCTCAAGCGATCCTCCCACCTCAGCCTCCAGAGTAGCTGGGATTATAGGTGTGAGCCGCCATGCCCAACCCAGGTTTCTTGTTATAATATGGATATATAGATGTGTCTTAGGCCCTTGTTAGCTTTCCTGTGCTGTGACCCGTTAACAGCCAACTAAAAAATGGAACTTGTTTCTCCGTGGGAAATGCCAATTGTAGTTAATATTTATTGTGTTCTTACTATTTGGCATGCACTGTTCTTAGCTCCTGTGTTTATTACTTCATCTAGTCCTCATAGCAACTCTCAGAAAACTGGGAGATTGAGTTAGAGTCATAATGTTTGGGCTGGAGGATGACAAGATGAGTGGATTTGTGGGTTCCAGATATCTCCAGCCCAGCAGAGATGGCCCTCTGCAGTCTAGCAGTATTTTGCCCTTCCACCATTCATGACTGTGACCTGGTCCAGCTGGGCCCTGAATGAATGTTTGCTTCTCAGGCCAGTATTCTCCCCTCCTCACCAAGCCACCTCCACACAGCTCTAAGGAAGCTTCCCCAGGTCCAGGCCTCAGGGGACCCCTGCCCTCAGGCCGACCCTGCTGCCTTTTCAGAGCCCTCCCTGCCCTCCTCGGAAGTGGCTGATGAACCTCCCACCCTCACCAAGGAAGAACCAGTTCCACTAGAGACACAGGTAAGCAGTCACTTTGGGGTTTCTAGTTTTTCATTTGTTTGGTTTGAGGCAGGGTCTCGCTGTTGCCCAGACTAGAGTGCAGTGGCACAATCGTGGCTCATTGCAGCCTCCACTGCCTCCCGGGTTCAGGTGATTCTCCTGTCTCAGGCTCCTGAGTAACTGGGATTACAGGCGCCCACCACCACACCCGGCTAATTTTTATATTTTTAGTAGAGACGGGATTTCACCATGTTGGCCAGGCTGGTCTCGAGCTCCTGAGCTCAAGTGATCTGCCCATCTCAGCCTCCCAACGTGCTGGGATTACAGGTGTGAGCCACTGTGCTGGCCAGGCTTCCCAGTTTCTAAGTCAAAAAACCAGGAAAGACTGGATGTGGGCTTGGATCTGCAGCACTGGAAATGAGTCCCCGGGTTGTAGGCAGGGGAGGAAGTTTGATCATCTGCTGGAAGGAGCAGGGTGGGCATCCCATTATAATTCAGGTGGTGGGAAGGTTCTGGTTGGGAGGGGTGGCCCTGGCATTCCATGCTCTGCCTGCTCCTAGGTCGTCGAGGAAGAGGAAGACTCAGGTGCCCCACCCCTGAAGCGCTTCTGTGTGGACCAACCCACAGTGCCGCAGACGGCCTCAGAAAGCTAGCACCGTCCTGGCCCTCTGCCTCCTGGCCCTGCCTCTATTTATTGCATTCTGGTTCTGGCCGCGCTGCGTTGCTGGGGTAAGGGCAAGCACTGGGGTCGAGAGCCTGCACACATGAGCCTTCTGGGCTGGAAGGCTGGCGTAGGACTTGGGGCTGTAGCATCATCTTCCCGTCCCTGGCACCTGTGTCTACTTGCTCCCGAGAAGAGGAGCGCTCATGTCTTTTTTGCACCCCAAGTTGGCTGGAGCATCGGCCACCCCAAGATTCATCTGTCACCTCCAGGCAGCAGTCTCTGCTCCAGAATCTCTGGACAGAGCTGCTGGCAGCTTCTGCAAGAAGAGAGAGATGTGGAAGGCACCCTCTAGAAGAGAGTGCCTCGGGTTACTTGAACTTGAATGGAGACTGTAGACTCCCGGACTTTCCCCTAGGACTGGGGGCCCTGTAGGCTGCTGTTGGAGAAGGACTGGGTAGAGACGTTGGAGGGAAGGGAAGGGCTTTTCTCCACACAAGGGCAGAGAGTCTGTCTAGATTTCTTGCTGTCCTGCCAGTTCCGCCCATGCCTGAGGTGGTCCTGCCTCTCACGGGCACCCTAGCTGCTGACAGTCCTTTGTGGCCGCCGTCCCCATCCCCTGCCCTCAGCACACACGTCCGCACACACAGCTTTCTTTGTTCTCACCTGTACCTGTCATTCCAACATCCCTGCCTCTTGCCACAAACTGCCCCAGCAAGAATTTGAGGTTCTGACACAGTACCCATCCCCCACAGTACCCCTTCAGCTCAGTTTCTAGAAAGCTCCCTTTTCTTTGAAATCTGCATGTTAAATTGAACTTTGTGATTTTATTTTTTGTTTCAAAAAAGTTTAAGAAAATGGAAATGGGCAAGTGAGTGAAGACATATTTTAGCACTGAATAGAATATTTTTAAAATTAAACTATTTGAAATATGTCCTGTTGGTATCTGAGTGCTTCCTTCTTGAAGGTTGCGGAGTTGGGTGGGGGTGGTGGCTGAGTGCTTGTGGGGTCACTGTGGGCTGGGCCTGCCTGTCCTTTCACTCCCACAATGTAGACTTCATGACAGTGATTTCCAGCCTCCCTTTGAAGCTGTCACATAGTTCAAATTATGCTTCTTGCTGGGCGCAGTGGCTCATACTTCTTATCCCAGCACTTTGGAGGCCGAGGCAGGAGGATCACTTGAGGCTAGGAGTTTGAGACCAGCCTGGGCAACATAGCAAGACCCTATCTCTATCTAAACAATATTTTAAAATTAAAACATAACCAGGCCAGGCGTGGTGGCTCACACCGTAATCTTAGCACTTTGGGAGGCCGAGGTGGGTGGATCACCTGAGTTCAGGAGTTCGAGACCAGCCTGACCAGCAAGGTGAGACCCTGTCTCTTCTAAAAATACAAAAATTAGCCAGGCATGGTGGCAGGCGCCTGTATTCCCAGCTCCTTGGGAGGCTGAGACAAGAATTGCTTAAACCTGGGAGGTGGAGGTTGCAGTGGGCCAAGATTGCGCCACTGTACTGCAGCCTGGGTGACAGAGCGAGACTCCATCTCAAAAAAAACAAAACCAAATTCCATCCCTGTGTACACCAAATGCAATCCATGGACGTGTTTTCCACAGATCCAAGTAGTTCGGAGGGATTCATGAGTTCTTTGTTTTTTTTTTCCCTTGTGGTAAAATACACATAAAAGGTTTTTTGTTAGTTTTTTGAGACAGTCTCGCTCTGTCACCCAGCAGGCTGGAGTGCAGTGGTGTGTTCTTGGCTCATTGCAACCTCTGCCTTCTGGGTTTAAGCGATTCTCATGCCTCAGCCTCCCAAGTAGCTGGGATTACAGACATGTGCCACCACGTCTGACTAATTTTTGTAATTTTAGTAGAGATGGGGTTTCACCATGTTGGCCAGGCTGGTTTTGAACCCCTTAGGCTCCCAAAGTGCTGGGATTACAGGTGTGAGCCAGTGCACCTGGCCAAGAGTTACTTTTGTCATCGTTGTCAAGTGTGCATTTCAGTGGTACTGAGTACTGAGTACATTCGCAGTGCTGAGCAGTCCCTACAGTGCAGCTCCGAACTTTTTCATTACCCCGAATGGAAACCTCATGTCCAGTTAGCATCGTTCACCATCTTCCCCTCCCTTTGCACCCTGGCAGCCACAGATCTGTTTATTTCCCAGAGTGATTCCCCTCATTTCTCACAGGGGCTCCAGGTGTCATGGATGAGACTATAATCCAAGTTCTACTGTTCTGTCTTATTTATTATTATTATTTTTTTTTTTTTTTTTTTTTTTTGAGACAGAGTCTCACTCTGTTGCCCAGGCTGGAGTGCAGTGGCCGGATCTTGGCTCACTGCAAGCTCCGCCTCCCGGGTTTACGCCATTCTCCTGCCTCAGCCTCCCGAGTAGCTGGGAGTACAGGCGCCCGCCACCACGCCCGGCTAGTTTTTTGTATTTTTTAGTAGAGACGGGGTTTCACCGTGTTAGCCACGATGGTCTCGATCTCCTGACCTTGTGATCCGCCCGTCTCGGCCTCCCAAAGTGCTGGGATTACAGGCTCGAGTCACCGCGCCCAGCCTATTTATTATTATTTTTTTGAGACGGTCTCGCTCTGTCGCCCAGGCTGGCAGTGGTGGGATCTCGGCTCACCACAAGCTCCGCCTCCTGGGTTCACACCATTTTCCTGCCTCAGCCTCCCGAGGAGCTGGAACTACAGGTGCCTGCCACCACACCCGGCTAATTTTTTGTATTTTTAGTAGAGATGGGGTTTCACTCTACTAGCCAGGATGGTCTCAATCTCCTGACCTCATGATCCCAACACTTTGGGAGGCCGTGGTGGGATTACAGTGTTGGAATTACAGGCGTGAGCCACCACACCTGGCCCCTGTTTTATCTTTTCTTTTTTTTTTTTTTTTTTTTTTTTTTTTTTTTTTTTTTTTTTGAGACGGAGTCTCGCGCTGTGTCACCCAGGCTGGAGTGCAGTGGCGCGATCTCGGCTCACTGCAAGCTCCGCCTCCCAGGTTCACGCCATTCTCCTGCCTCAGCCTCCGAGTAGCTGGGACTACAGGCGCCCGCCACCACGCCCGGCTAGTTTTTTTGTATTTTTAGTAGAGACGGGGTTTCACCATGTTAGCCAGGATGGTCTCGATCTCCTGACCTCGTGATCCACCCGCCTCGGCCTCCCAAAGTGCTGGGATTACAGGCTTGAGCCACCGCGCCCGGCCCCCTGTTTTATCTTTTCTCAAAAAATATAAATAGGGCTGGGTGCAGTGGCCTGTAATGCCAGCATTTTGGAAGACTAAGGCAGGAGGATTGCCTAAGCCTAGGAGTTGAATTGAGCCTGGGCAACATGGCAAGACCCTGTCTCATTAAAAAATAAAAAAATGTAGGCCGGGCGCGGTGGCTCACACCTGTAATCCCAGCACTTTGGGAGGCTGAAGCGGGTGGATCACGAGGTCAGGAGTTCGAGATCAGCCTGACCAGCATGGCGAAACCTCATCTCTACTAAAGATACAAAAAATTAGCCGCGCGTTCTGGTGCATGTCTGTAATCCCAGCTACTCGGGAGGCTGAGGCACAAGAATCACTTGAACCTGGGAGGCGGAGGTTGCAGTGAGCCGAGATAGCACCATTGCACTCCAGCCTGGGTGACAGGGCGAAACTTGGTCTCAAAATAAATAAAATAAAAATTAGTTGGGCATGGTGGTGGGCACCTGTAGTCCCAGCTACTCAGGAGGCTGAGGCAGGAGAATGGTGTGAACCCGGGAGGCGGAGCTTGCAGTGAGCCGAGATTGTGCCACTGGACTCCAGCCTGGGCAACAGAGCAAGACTCCGTCTCAAAAAAAAAAAGTAACAGCCAGGTACAGTGACTCATGCCTGTAATCCTAGCACTTTGGGAAGATCGCTTGAGCCCAGAAGTTCGAGACCAGCCTGAGCAACATGGTGAAACCTCATCTCTAAAACAAAAACAAACATTAGTTGGGCATTTTGGTATGTGCCTGTAGCACCCCCTGCTCAGTGACTGAGGTGGGCGGATCCCTTGAGCCCAGGAGGTCAAGGCTATAGTGAGCCGTGATCATGCCACTGCACTCTAGCCTGGGCGACGGAGAGAGACCCTGTCTCAAAAAAAGAGACATATAAAATCAAATTGTCCAATGAATTTTACAGATAATGTAATTGTATGTGGTACATAAAATATGTTTTTTTTTTCCTTCCTTTTTGTGGAGAACGGGGTCTCTCTGTATTGCCCAGGCGGGTCTCGAACTCCTGGGCTCAAGCTATCCTCCCGCCTCTGCCTCCCTGAGAGCTGGGATTACAGGTGTGAGCCACCGTGCCCAGCCTTTTATTTTCTTTTTCTTTCTTTTTTTTGTTTTTTAGAGACAGAGTGTTGCTCTGTCGCCCAGGCTAGAGTGCAGTGGTGTGATCTTGGCTCACTGCAACCTCTGCCTCCCAGGTTCAAGCAATTCTTCTGTCTCAGCCTCCTGAGTAGCTGGGATAACAGGCGCCTGCCACTGTGCCCAGCTAATTTTTGTATTTTTAGTAGAGATGGCGTTTCACCATCTTAGCCAGGCTGGTCTCAAACTCCCAGTCTCTTGTGATCCACCCACCTCAGCCTCCCAAAGTGCTGGGATTACAGTCGTGAGCCACTGTGCCCGACCCTTTTTTTTTTTTTCTGTAAAGGCAAGGTCCCACTATGTTGCCCAGGCTGGACCCACCTTGGTTTCCGTTTCCCAACGTGCTGGGATTATAGCTGTGAACCACCATGCTTGGCCAACATAACTGTTTTAATTGTGTTTAAACAAAGGAAAGTATAATGGGCTGGGTGCGGTAGCTCATGCCTATAATCCCAACACTTTGGAAGGCTGAGGAGGAGGATTGCTTGAGTCCAGGAGTTTGAGACCAGCCTGGGCAACACAGGGAGACTCCATCTGTATGAATAATTTTTTTTTTTTTTTTTTTTAGTTAGCTGAGTGTGGTGGTGCACATCTCTGGTCCCATATACTCTGAAGGCTGAAGCAGGAGGATTGCCTGAGCCCTGGAGGTCAAGGCTGCAGTGAGCCATGCACCACTGCGCTCCAGACTGGGCAACAGAAAGAGATCTTGTCTCATTAAAAAATAAAAATACTGGCCAGGCGTGGTGCCTCATGCCTGTAATCCCAGCATTTTGGGAAGCTGAAGCAGGTGGACCACTTGAGGCCTGGAGTTCGAGACCAGCCTGGCCAACATGGTGAAACCCTGTCTACTAAAAATACAAAAATCAGCCGGGCATGGTGGCACAATAAAAATATTTTACAAATACATTTATCCCTTGGTATCTGGAGGGGTTGGTTCACAACCCTGGTGGATACCAAAACCTGCAGATGCTCAAGTCCCACAGTAGGCCATGTTCCGCATCTCTTGAATCCAGTATTTTTGATCCACTATGGGTTGAATCTGTGGATATTGAGGGATAACTGTATTTGTTGCAAACATAATCTTGGTAGGTTCTTTGTAAAGTACAACTGGTAGACACGTGGTCACTGCCTTTAAGGAGCTTATGGTCTGATGCAGTAGAGAAGGTGGAGAGGAGTAGGAGCCGTGAGGGCTGGTGAAGGTGGAATACCATTAGGGTCTGGAGAAGAATCTTGGAGGCTTTGAGATCATAGAAAGTTTATAGAGCTGGGTGTGGTGGCTCACGCCTGTAATCCCAACACTTTGGGAGGCCAAGGCAGGCAGATCACCTGAGGTGAGGAATTTGAGACCAGCCTGGCCAACATGACGAAACCCCATCTCTACTAAAAACACAAAAAATTAGCCGAGCATGGTGGGCACCTGTAGTCCCAGCTACTCCAGAGGCTGAGGCAGGAGAATCACTTGAACCTGAGATGTGGAGGTTGCAGTGAGCCCAGATGGCGCCATTGCACTCCTGGACAACAGAGTGAGACATCTAAAAAAAAAAAAAAAAAAAAAAAAAAAAAAGGTTTATAGAATAGGTGGTGTTTGAGTTGGGCCTTGAAAAATTTGGATACGAGATTTTTTTTTTTTTCTTTGAGATGGAGTTTTGCTCTTGTCCAGGCTGGAGTATAATGGTGAAATCTCGGCTCACTGCAACCTCCGATTCCCAGGTTCAAGTGATTCTCCTGCCTCAGCCTCCTGTAGCTGGGATTACAGGCATATGCCACCATGCCTAGCTAATTTTGTATTTTTAGTAGAGATGGGGTTTTGCCATGTTGTTCAGCCTGGTCTTGAACTCCTGACCTTAGGTGATTCACCTGCCTCGGCCTCCCAAAGTGCTGGAATTACAGGCGTGAGACACCACGTCAGGCTGAAAAAATTTTTCTTTGTAGAGATGAGATCTCCCTATATTGCCCAAGCTGGTCTCAAACTCCTGGGTTCAAGCAATCCTCCCACCTCTGCCTCCCAAAGTGCTGGGATTACAGGCATGAGACATCATGCCCGGCCTACAAACATTTTTTTCCCCCAGCTTTTTGACTGAATTACTTGAAAATAGGTTGCAGCATTATGACACTGCTATGGTTTGAATGTGTCCTGTCCTCTCCAAAATTCAGGTGTTGCCACTGTGATGGTATTAAGAGGTGGGGCTTCCCCCCGCCCCCACCGGAGACGAAGTCTCACTCTGTCGCCCAGGTTGGAGTTCAGGGGTGCAATCTCGGCTCACTGCAAGCTCCGCCTCCCGGGTTGACGTCATTCTCCGGCCTCAGCCTCCCGAGTAGCTGGAATTACCGGCGCCCGCCACCACGCCTGGCTAATTTTTCGTATTTTTAGTAGAGATGGGGTTTCACCCTGTTAGCCAGGATGGTCCGGATCTCCTGACCTCCTGATCCGTCCGCCTCGGCCTCCCAAAGTGCTGGGATTACAGGCGTGAGCCACTGCGCCTGGCCAAGAGATGGGGCATTTAAGAGGTGATTAGGCCTTGGGGGCTTCTCCATCATGAATGGGAGTAAGGCCCTTATAAAAGGCTTCAGCAGTGTTCGGCTCTCTGGCCCTTCTGCCTTCTGCCATGTGAAGATACAGGTTCCCTCCGCCCAAGGAGATTGCAACATCAAGGCACCATGTTGGAAGCAGAGAGCAGCCCTCACCAGATAACAGAACCAGTACCTTGATCTTGGACTACCCAGTCTCCAGAACCGTGGCCAGATAAATTTCTGCTCCTTGTACATTATCCAGTCTCAGGGATTTAGGTAGAGCTGCACAAATGGACTAAGACATTTTACCCCTAAATACTTGAGCTTCTATCTCCCAAGAACAAAGACGTTCCCTAACACAACCAGACTACCAAATAACACCCAAGAAATTTAACGGCCAGGCACAGTAGCTCATGCCTGTAATTCCAACACTTCGGGAGACCAAGGTGGGTGAATTGCTTGAGTTCAGGAGTTTGCGACCATCCTGGAACACATGGCAAAACCCCATCTCTACAAAAAATACAAAAATTAGCCAGGCGTGGTGGCGCATGCCTGTTGTCTCAGCTACTTGGGAGGCTGAGGCAAGAGAATTGCTTGAACCCAGGAGATGGAGGTTGCAGTGAGCCGAGATCATGCAACTGCACTCCAGCCTGGGTGACATGGTGAGACTCCATCTCTAAATAAATAAAAGTCCATATTGTTCCAGATTGGGCCAGTTAGCGCCTGTGCCCTTTGACATTTCTGCATCATGATTTGAGCAGTGCCTTACCATCAGGTACGAAATGTTCCAGACTCACTTTTTTTTTTTTTTTTTGAGACGGAGTCTCACTTTGCCGCCCAGGCTAGAGTGCGGTGGCACTCTCTTGGCTCACTTTAACCTCCACCTCCTGGGCTCAAGCGATTCTCCTGCCTCAGCCTCCCAAATAGCTGCGATTACAGGCATGTGCCACCATGCCTAGCTAATTTTTGTAGTTTTAGTAGAGACGGGTTTTCACCATGTTGGCCAGTCTGGTCTTGAACTCCTGACCTCAGGTGATCCACCCACCTTGGCCTCCCAAAGTGCTGGGATTACAGGCATGAGTCAGCGTGCCCGACCCTAGACTCACTTTGGACTTATCCAGCCCCAGCCATTTTTCAAGGAGCCCTGGATCTTTTTTTTTTTTTTTTTTGAGACAGAGTCTCGCTCTGTGGCCCAGGCTGGAGTGCAGTGGCCGGATCTCAGCTCACTGCAAGCTCCGCCTCCCGGGTTTTTACGCCATTCTCCTGCCTCAGCCTCCCAAGTAGCTGGGACTACAGGCGCCCGCCACCTCGCCCGGCTAGTTTTTTGTATTTTTTAGTAGAGACGGGGTTTCACCAGGTTAGCCAGGATGGTCTCGATCTCCTGACCTTGTGATCCGCCTGTCTTGGCCTCCCAAAGTGCTGGGATTACAGGCTTGAGCCACCGCGCCCGGCCTACCTTGGATCTTTTTAGGGGGGAATATTTTTAATTTTTTTAATATTTTGAGACATGGTCCTACTCTGTCATTCAGGCTAGAGGGCAGGGGGGCAATCACAACTCACTGCAGCCTTGACCTCCCCAGCTCAAGTGATCTTCCCACCTCAGCCTCCTAAGTAGCTGGGGCTACAGGCACATGCCACCATGCCTGGGTAAATTTTTAAAATTATTTGCAGAGACAGGATGTCACCATGTTGCCCAGGCTGGTCTCAAACTTCTGGGCTCATGCAATCCTCCTGCCTCAGCCTCCCAAGGTGCTGGGATTACACACAACAGCCACCATACCTGTCTGGCCTAGTATTTTAAAACCTAGATAGGCCGGTGCGGTGGCTCACAACTGTAATCCCAGCATTTTGGGGGGCCGAAGTGGGGGCACTGCCTGAGGTCAGGAGTTGGAACACGGTGAAACCCCGCCTCTACTAAAAAAAAAATACAAAAAATTAGCCAGGCGTGGTGGCAGGCACCTGTAATCCCAGCTACTCGGGAGGCTGAGGCAGGAGAATCACTTGAACCTGGGAGGTAGAGGTTATGGTGAGCTGAGATCGGGCCATTGCACTCCAGGCTCGGCAACAATAGGGAAACTCCGTCTGAAAAAAAAAAAAAAAAAAAAAGAACCTAGATAAATCTAGGTTTTGATAGCGTAAGGAGTTTGAGGGAAGAAGTATCAAGATGGCAGATGGATTGTGGAGGGCCTCGAACGTTAGGCCACAGTTTGGTTTAATTCTGTTTGCTTTAAGGAGCCATCCATCGGCAGCTGTAAATATTAGAGTGACACGGTGTGCTGGATACCATGGAGAGGAAAGAGAGGGGAGGCAGGGAGACAGATGGGAAGGACAGTGCCCGCCGGGTGTGTTTGCATATATTGAGAGAAGAGTTACAGTTCTGTCTGGGGACAGAGCAGAGATAGGTCCAGAGAAAACGAAGTAAAAACAGACTGAAGTCATCCAGAGACAACAAAAGAAAGGAAATGTAATGAGTTTACCACATGAATCATCTGTGAATAATGCATAATCATAAGTTATATGCTGCATGCTGATTTAGCCAATTGCAATATAATTCTTTTGGGAATATGTTTGCATATGTGTGTGGTGTTTGTGGGGCTAAGTCCTCATCTTCCATTGAAGAAAGTCAATAGCTAATATTTATAACTGAAAAACTAGGCCAGGCGCGGTGGCTCACGCCTGTAATCCCAGCACTTTGGGAGGCCGAGGTGGGCAGATCGCTTGAGCTCAGGAGTTCAGCACCAGCCTGGGCGACATAGCACTGTCTCTACAAAATATACAAAAATTAGGCTGGGCACGGTGGCTCATGCCTGTAATCCCTGCACTTTGGGAGGCCGAGGCAGGTGGATCACCTGAGGTCAAGAGTTCGAGACCAGCCTGGCCAACATGGTGAAATCCTGTCTCTACTAAAAATACAAAACTTAGCCAGGGATGGTGGCAGAAGCCCGTAATCCCAGCTACTTGGGAGGCTGAGGCAGGAGAATCACTTGAGCCTGGGAGGTGGAGGTTGCAGTGAGCCAAGATTGCACCACTGCACTCCAGCCTGGGCAATAGAATGAGACTCTGTCTCAAAAAAAAAAAAAGATATAAAAATTAACCGGGTGGCATCTGCCTGTGGTCCCAGCTACTCTAGAGGTTGAGGCGGGAGGACTGCTTAAGCAAGGGACTTCGAGGCTGCAGTGAGCTTTGATCACACCACTGCACTCCAGCCTGGGTGACAGAGCGAGACCCTGTCTCAAAAAAAAAAAGAAAAAAGAAAAAAAAGAAAGGAAAAAGAAAAAACTGAAGATAGCAGTATATGAATTATTAAAAATATAGAGCTAAAGACTAGAGGAAATGTTTAAGGAGTTGGAAATGGATGCCCCAGGGGAGCAGGAAGTGGTTAGAGGAGTGTGGCCAGGCTGCTTTTTGTAGGATTATTTGATTTTCTTTGGAACTGTGTTTTTATGTTTTTTAAAAATCCATCCATCTGCACACTGATATATGTTTCTTTTTGGAACTGTTTTCATTTTACCATGAGAATACCTAATTTGAATGCAACTGAAAACATATTTTAAGCAAAAAGTCAATATCATAGCAATTTTGGGAAGAAATAATAAAGGCCTGAAGCAGGTGCTGTGGAAAGACAGGAAGGGGAAACAGTTCAAGATTTTAGGCTGCTAGAATTGATGTTATCTAGTTGCCCCTGAGGCTGCGGAGCTCAAGGGAGAGGTCAAATGCTGAGCCTGTGGGCTGAAGAGGAAGGTGAAGCCACTAGGAGAAATAAAACCAGGGCCAAGTGCGGTGGCTCAGGACTGTAATTCCAGCACTTTGGGAGGCCAAAGTGAGAGGATCATTTGAGCCCAGGAGGCAGAGTTTAAGAATACCCCAGGCGGCCGGGCGCGGTGGCTCAAGCCTGTAATCCCAGCACTTTGGGAGGCCGAGACGGGCGGATCACGAGGTCAGGAGATCGAGACCATCCTGGCTAACATGGTGAAACCCCGTCTCTACTAAAAAAATACAAAAAACTAGCCGGGCGAGGTGGCGGGCACCTGTAGTCCCAGCTACTCAGGAGGCTGAGGCAGGAGAATGGCGTAAACCCGGGAGGCGGAGCTTGCAGTGAGCTGAGATCCGGCCACTGCACTCCAGTCTGGGCGACAGAGTGAGACTCCGTCTCAAAAAAAAAAAAATAAATAAATAAATAAAATAATAGCCCAGGCAATATATAGTGAGACCATGTCTCTATTAAAATATATATTTTTTGAGATGGAGTCTCACTCTGTCGCCCAGGCTAGAGTGCTCATTGCAACCTCCACCTTCTGGGTTCAAGCGATTCTCCTGCCTCAGCCTCCTGAGTAGTTGGGACTACAGGCATGCACCACCACACCCAGCTAAATTTTTATATTTTTAGTAGAGACAGACAGGGTTTCACCATATTGGCTGGGCTAGTCTCCAACTCCTGACCTCGTGATCTGCCTGCCTTGGCCTCCCAAAGTGCTGGGATTATAGGCGTGAGCCACCCCTGCCCAGCCTAAAATATTTTTTTAAATGTATTTAAAAAAAAAAAAAAAAGAAGAAAGAAAAAGAGCCAGGAGTGGTGGCTCACGCTTGTAATCCTGGCAGTTGAGCTCAGGAATTTTAGACCAGCCTGGGCAATATGGTGAGACCCTGTCTCTGCCAAAAATACAAAAAAAGAGCTGGGCATGGTGTTGCGTGCCTATGGTCCCAGCTACTTGGGAGGCTGAGGTGGGAGGATCACTTGAGCCTGGGAGGCAGAGGTTGTAGCAAGTTGAGATTGTGCAAGTGCACTCCAGCCTGGGCAACAGAGTGAGACCCTATCTCAAAAACAAACTAATATGTAGTCATTATAAAAACATAATCATAAAATATAGAAAAATATAAATTAAAAAATCACATCAATTATAATTCCAGTGAAAAAGGAGGGGTGAAAAAAAAGAAAAAAAAATTGTAATTCCAGGCCTGGTGCGGTGGCTCATGCCTGGAGGGAGGAAACCTTGAGGCCAGGGGCTTGAGGCCAGCCTGGGCAACACAGTAAGACTCCATCCCCGTCACCATCTCTACAAAAAAGAAAATACTTAGCTGGACATGGTGGTGGGTGCCTGTAGTCCCAGGTACTCTGGAGGTTGAGGTGGGAGGATCTTGAGTCCAGGAGGTCAAGGTTGCAGTGAACTATGATCCCCCCACTGCACTGACTCTAGCCTGGGCGACAGTACAAGATGTTGTCTCAAAACGAGACAAAACGCAAAACACATAAATCCATCTCCCCGAGGTGAGCACTGTTCTTTATCTGGGGCCTCTTCATAAACTCCATATGGTTCCTGAAGCTCAAGTTTCTATGCTGTGATCACCAAGCCCCACCTCCAGCTCCCACTTCCTCCCTCAGAATTTCCGGCGGTGTTCTGGATGGCTCTCCAGGGTACCCGGAGTTCACGTGGCCGAAACCAAGCCTATGGCCGATTTTCCCATCTCAGATCCCATCTTCACCAATACCAGGAATGGATTCTAGCCCACAGCAGACCCAAGCACTGAAATGTTGACGGCGCTCAGTTCACATGTGTAAAGTGAGATGCTGTTCTGAAATATCAAATTGTTTTCTTTTGCTTTTTTTTTTTTTTTTTTTTTTTTTGAGACGGAGTCTCGATCTGTCGCCCAGGCTGGAGTGCAGTGGCGCGATCTCGGCTCACTGCAAGCTCCGCCTCCCGGGCCGACGCCATTCTCCTGCCTCAGCCTCCCGAGTAGCTGGGACCACAGGCACCCGCCACCACGCCCGGCTAATTTTTTGTATTTTTAGTAGAGACGGGGTTTCACCGTTTTAGCCAGGATGGTCTCGATCTCCTGACCTTGTGATCCACCCGCCTCAGCCTCCCAAAGTGCTGGGATTACAGACGTGAGCCACTGCGCCCGGCCTTTTTTTTTTTAAGACGGAATTTCACTTTGTTGCCCAGGCTGGAGTGCAGTGGCACTATCTTGGCTCACTGCAACCTCTGCTTCCCGGGTTCAAGCGATACTCCTGCCTCAGCCTCCCAAGTAGCTGGGATTACAGGCATACACCACCACGCCCAGCTAATTTTTGTATTTTTAGTAGAGACAGGGTTTTACCATGTTGCCCAGACTCGTCTCAAACTCCCAGCCACGAGGTATCCTCTCTCCTCAGCCTCCCAAAGTGCTCAGATTACAGGTGTGAGCCACCATGCCTAGCCCTGTAATTCGCTTCTAAATAGTCACTCCGATTCAGTCATTACAGACTGGATCAGGATAGTCACTTCTTCACCGTTCTTATCTGATACATTCTGTCTCAAATCCTCACATTTTGGGTACACGATTTTGAACTTCTAGTCTTCACTCTGCTGTTCTGTCTAGAATGTTTGTCCCTCCTTTCTTTTCTTTTTTTTTTGAGACAGAGTCTCGTTCTGTCACCCAGGCTGGAGTGCAGTGGCGAGATCTCAGCTCACTGCAAGCTCCGCCTCCTGGGTTCACACCATTCTCCTGCCTCAGCTTCCGGAGTAGCGGGGATTACAGGTGCCCGCCACCACGCCTGGCTAAAGTTTTGTATTTTTAGTAGAGACGGGGTTTCACCATGTTCGCCAGGATGGTCTCCATCTCCTGACCTCGTGATCCGCCCGCCTTGGCCTCCCAAAGTGCTGGGATCCAGGCATGAGCCACCGCGCCCGGCTTCCTCCCTCCTTTTTCTGTCTAGAGAACTCTTTTCTTTTTGCAATTAACTCATATGCCATGTGCTCTGGGAAGGCTTCTCCTATAGTTCTTGGGAGAAAAGCCTACTGAAGGAAAAGGAGCTCTCTTTTCTGCTAGGTGATCAGAGGAAACCTCAGAGGTAGCTTTTGACCTAGACCTCCTAGTGGGGATTAGGATATCCTTGAGGTGAGAAGAAAAGGAGATACAGGTCTGGCATTAGGAGGCTGCATTTAGGGACACCTCGCAGTCTAGCCCCGTTGAAGGACAGGCTGGGAAGGTACAGACTGGGGCCAGTGAAGTTCTTTAAACTAAGGGAGACAGTTGAACAGGGAGAGAACTTAATGAGTGTGTTTTTGGTTGTACTGGAAAGCCCAACAGATTCTGGAAGTGGATGTTGTCTGGAGAAGCAACTGAAATGCTCCCCTCCTCAAGGCACAGTTAATGCTATTTTCTTTTCTTTTCTTTTTTTTTTTGAGACGGAGTCTAGCTCTGTTGCCCAGGCTGGAGTGCAGTGGCCGGATCTCAGCTCACTGCAAGCCCCGCCTCCCGGGTTCACGCCATTCTCCTGCCTCAGCCTCCCGAGTAGCTGGGAGTACAGGCGCCCGCCACCTCGCCCGGCTAATTTTTTTTGTATTTTAGTAGAGACGGGGTTTCACCGTGTTAGCCAGGATGGTCTCGATCTCCTGAACTCGTGATCCGCCCGTCTCGGCCTCCCAAAGTGCTGGGATTACAGGCTTGAGCCACCGCGCCCGGCCAGTTAATGCTATTTTCTTATTCTGCACTTTGTATTGAACTGTGATTATTATTATTTTTGAGACGGAGTTTCCCTCTTGTTGGTCAGGCTGGAGCGCAACGGCACAATCTCGGCTCACCGCAATCTCTGCCTCCCGGGTTCAAGCGATTCTCCTGCCTCAGCCTCCCGAGTAGCTGGGATTACAGGCATGCGCCACCATGCCCGGCTAATTTTGTATTTTTAGTAGAGACGGGGTTTCTCCATGTTGGTCAGGCTGGTCTCAAACTCCCGACCTCAGGTGATCTGCCCGCCTCGGCCTCCCAAATGCTGGGATTGTAAAGGCGTGAGCCACCGCGCCCGGCCAGACATACTTTTTTTTTTTTTAATTCAGTCTCACTCTACCGCCCAGACTGGAGTGCAGTGTCACAATCTCCGCTCACTGAAAGCTCCGCCTCCCGGGTTCA
This sequence comes from Macaca mulatta, assembly GCF_049350105.2. NCBI lineage: Eukaryota > Metazoa > Chordata > Mammalia > Primates > Cercopithecidae > Macaca > Macaca mulatta. The sequence continues at coordinate 51,005,718 of NC_133408.1, read as the reverse complement.
GCCATTCTCTTGCCTCAGCCTCCTGAGTAGCTGGGACTACAGGCGCCCGCCACCACGCCCGACTAATTTTTTGTATTTTTAGTGGAGACGGGGTTTCATCGTGTTAGCCAGGATGGTCTCGATCTCCTGATCTCGTGATCCGCCCGCCTCGGCCTCCCAAAGTGCTGGGATTAGGCGTGAGCCACCGTGCCCAGCCAGGATGTATCTTTAATAGGTACATCTGGGCTGGGCGCGGTGGCTCATGCCTGTAATCCCAGCACTTTGGGAGGCCGAGGCGAGAGAACTGCTTGAGGCCCAGTGTTCGAGACCAGTCTGGGCAACAAAGTGAGACCCTGTCTCTACAAAAAAATAAAAAATAAAAGGTAGATCCAATTCATTCAAATAGCATTCACTAGCACCTACAACGTTCCGAGTTGGGTGCCGAGTATCATGGGAGTAGAAAAATAAGACACAAGAGATTGCCGGGAAAAAAAAAAAAGGCCAGAATCACAGTTCTGGACGGGCGCGGTGGCTCACGACTGTAATCCCAACACTCTGGGAGGCCAAGGCCGGTGGATCACCTGAGATGAGTTCGAGAACAGCCTGACCAACATGGTGAAACCCCGACTCTACTAAATACAAAAAATTAGCCGGGTGTGGTGGCGTGCGCCTGTAGTCCCAGCTATTCGGGAGGCCGAGGCAAGGGAATAGCTTCAACCCGGAAGGGAGAGGTTGCAGTCAGCTGAGATTGCACCATTGCACTCCAGCCTGGGTAACAAGAGTGAAACTTCGTCTCAAAAAAAAAAAAAAAAAAAAAATCATCTTGGGAGGCCCAGTCGGTCGGATCACCTGAGGTCGGGAGTTTGAGACCAGCCTGACCAACATGGAGAAGCCCAGTCTCTACTAAAAATACAAAATTGTCCGGGTGCGGTGCCGCATGCTGGTAATCCCAGTTACTGGGGAGGCTGAGGCAGGAGAATCTCTTGAACTTGGGAGGCAGAGGTTGCGGTGAGCCGAGATCGCGCCATTGCGCTCCAGCCTGGGCGACAGAGCGAGACTCCGTCTCAAAAAATCCAAAAAACTAGGTACGTCTTTTAATCTATTTCTCCAAAGAAGCTTCTACATTCTACTTTCCAGCAAGCCCCTAGAAACAAGCAGTATACTTCTACCCAGATCTCAACCACACTCTCGCCCAGAAGTTAACTTTGGGGTGAGCAAAGCTGGCGCCCAAGTTGTCCTTCCGCAGAACCTTTGCCAGGGGAAGCTCCCGGGGCCACTTCCCGCCAACCCCTCCCTGCAGTCCAGCCCCACCCGCGCATCCTCGGGCGTGGCCGAGCGCGGCGCCTTTAAGAAGGGGGCGGAGCCCAAAAGGAAAGACAAAGCCCCTGGCCGCGCGCTCCCCCTCCCCCTCCGGCGCACCACACGGACAGTGGTGCCCGGATGTCGGTGTCGCCGTCGGTGACAGATGGCGCAGTATCTGTATATGCGAGGGGCTTCTCCGGCGTGACCTCTTTGAGTTCTCAGCCTCTCCGTCCCCCGCTGTCCCCGACTTTTAACTCCGCTGTCGGAGGCCCGCATGCCTATCACGGGCGTTTACATAACGTGACCTTTCACCTCTTCAGACTGCCCTCTAGTGCGCTGCAACCCAACTACGCGACAGGGGCAGGGGGGCGGGACCCAGACGCGGAGCGGCAGCTCCTCCGAGCCAATGGGCTGTGGGCGCTGACCAGCTCTCCGCCTATTGGAGCATTCGCCACCGGCGCCACGGGGGAGCAAGTTAGTGTGTGCGTTGGCCGGGCTGGGGGGAGGAGGGGAATCTCCCGCCATTTTTCAATAATTTCCTCCGGTGCCGCTGAGGAGGAGTCGTGACTGCCGGCCGCCGGGACCGGAGGTGGAGGTCGGCGGGGAGCTGCTGGGAGGCGCGGCGGTGTGCGCGGGAGCTCTTCGCCGTGGCGTTCCGCTCCATGGCTGTCGCGCGGCCGCGCCGGCGGTGAGGGAGCCGGAGTTCGCGCCGCCCTCTCACCCCTCCCCTCCCCCACCCCACCCCCGGGCGCCTGGCGCTCGCTCCGGGCCGCGGGGCCTAGTGCTGCGCCGCGGGGCCGGCCCCAGCTGCTGCCAGTCCCTACCGCCGCCGTCGCGATGGCGCCGCTCCTGGGCCGCAAACCCTTCCCGCTGGTGAAGCCGCTGCCCGGAGAGGAGCCGCTCTTCACCATCCCGCACACTCAGGAGGCCTTCCGCACCCGGGAGTATCCTTTTCCAGCCGCGCGGGCCGGGCCGGGCCGGGGTAGGGCCTGGGACTCGCGGGAGCGGGCAAGCCGCGCATCCCCCGCCCGGGGCAGCTGTCAGCGCGCCCCGGCCGCTCGCGGGCCTGGACGCCGTCTCAGCCTGCGCCTGCCGATCCTTCCCGGGGATCCGGCGGGGGGCGCGCACCGGCCCTGGACGGGGGAGGGCCCCCTTCGGCCGCCCCCGGGGCCCCGCACTTTGTCCCGGGGCTTCGCCGGCGAGGAGCGCATCCCCCCATCCCCATTACCGCCCCTGGGTTGGCTTTAGGCCTTGAGGACCCGGGAGTGGGGAGGGGGAGCTAGGTTTCCTCCTTTTCTTTTTACAATTTTTTTTTTTTTTTAATTTAAATGAAACCTGCAGCTTAAGTTTTGAAATTGTGCTTGCGCGGCCTCGTGATGCGGCGTGTGCAAGTCTCAACTGCGTCTTTCCCCGATCTCTGCGGGGATACTTGGCGTTTTTTTCTTCTCCCGAGGGGACTTTAGGCCGGGGATGAACTGACAGGACCCTGGGGCAGAAAACTGGGAGTGAGATTCCCCACTTAGAGGAAAGGGAGGGAAGAAAACTGCCTCTGGAGGAGCTGATGCCTGCCTTCCCTGGGCAGACACAGGTTTGAAATTTTGAAGGTTTAGAAGATTGGTATTTGTTAAAAGTTTAAAAAAAAGCAAAAACGTGAAGATTTTATGTTGTATTTTCGGAACATGAAATTGGATGTTTTACAAAGGAAGCATCCTCTCGTCATGACTAAGATTTCTTGCATAAGCATTATCTTTTGGTGAAAAGTTATGCAGCTTTTATTTGCTTTTTTTATGGGTGCCAGAAGAATCGTTTTTGAGACTTATCTGTAAAAAAGAAAACGATTCCGGAATCAAGCATTTCTTTGGTGACTGAAAGCTTTAAGAGTTAAGGCTAATGTGTTAGGAATTTTCTCAGCCCTATCTGTTCGGAAGGACTTGATTTCTCAGTTTCTTGCTTGCTTCTGTATAGAAGGAAGTGTCTCTGAGACTTATTTCATTTCTTCCTGATCCTCACTTTCACGCAGTACTTTAGAGGATAATCTCATTCTTGTTGGAGTGCAATTTGTGAGTGTCCCTTTGTGGGGAGTATGCACACAAAGGGACCTGGAAAATGAGTCCATGCTGGAAGAAGGCTCTTGGAGAAATCGAGCTGTAGCATCTTGGAGCTGAAGTGGATCTTGGATCTTGGAGGTGGTCGGGTCCTCGGGCTTGGTTTGCAGAGTTGGCCGAGAGAGTGGAGGTTGACTTGTTGAAGGTCAAATGATAAAAGAGGAGTAGAATCCACCGCTCTTCCTACCTCAACCCTGTAAGTCAATCAGCAGAAGAAGGTGGAATGTTAGTCCTTCACTTTAAATTGATTTAAATATTACCTCACTTTTTTGTCGTTGTGGTATAAGGTAAAGCACATTAAAGTGGGTGGAGGGGTGGTAATCTGGTTTTTTCCTGTACTGTGAAGACTTGGAATGCTTTGGAGAAGTTCCTCTAGCTCTACCAAATACTGCATTATTCTAAAGGTACCCCACTTTTTTTTTTTTTTCTTTTTGAGACAGAGTTTCACTGTTGTTAACCCAGGCACGAGTGCTGTGGCAAGATCTGGGCTCACTGCAATCTCCGCCTCCCGGGGTCAAGCGATTCTCCTGCCTCAGCCTCCTGAATAGCTGGGATTACAGGCTACCGCCACCACGCCTGGCTAATTTTTTGTATTTTTAGTGGAGACGGGGTTTTACCATGTTGGCCAGGCTGGTCTCAAACTCCTGACCTCAGGTGATCCACCCGCCTTGGCCTCCCAAAGTGCTGGGATTGCAGGTGTGAGCCACCGCGCCCAGCTGGTACCCTACTTTTTAATACATTTGAAACGTCAGTGGAGTAGCAGCTTGTCAGAATCCAACATCCCCTTTTCAAATGTCGTTAATATTTTGAGCCGTTGATGGATGCTTACACACTATCAGATGATAATTTCTCAGGTCTGGTTCTAGTGGAGTATAAGAAACATGCCATGGAGAAGAGACAAGTTCTAAGTATATTTCAGGTACTGAGCTTTGTAAAAAATGGCTGTAGGGAGTTAATTTAGGACTGGCAACGCAACGCAGGCTTTTTCATACTATTGAATGAATGAAATTGAAATTATATATGAAGAGTTTTGATGGTAACAATTGAAAACTGAAACCGGAAACATTTTAAGTGGTACGTATTTAATAAACATTCTTCATTTTTAAATTTCCCATAACAGCATTTAGAACTGTTTTAACAAAAGAAGTCTTAAAGCATATTATATATTGGGGGGGGGGAATTGCTCTTTTGGGAATTTCTGCAAGTGGAAGGACTTTGAGGATGGTTTTTGAACAATTGTACTGTATGGTTGGCAGATTGGCATATTTCTTTATTAGGCTATTAGTGGTTTCATAGAGGAGAACAAATAATGTGGTTGGGTAACAGCTGCCTTTGAAGTAGTATTCCCAGTTCTCAATTTATATTTATAGTTATGTTGTTAATGGGACTTGATATTTTAATTTTCTTTTAATACCATACCTACTTTTTGATTGCATGTATCACAGAAATTTGTGTGATATTTTACTGACTTAAAGCTGTGTGTTGGTATGTTCTTGGAGTGTATTGTAAATCTTCATTAAACTTAGTGGAAGTTGTGAGTAATGCACACATTTAATGACTAGGTGTTATATATTGGTGATTATGTTGATTGTATTGTAGCTTTGTATGGTACATTCATAGGTTAGTCTCACAGGCAGGACACTAGATCTTGGAAAACATTAACTTTATCAGAATCAGTTCTTGATGTGACACTGTATTTAAGTCAAGATAGGTTTTAGGCAGGAATTGGAGCTACAAGCAGCCTGTTGTAGATGAGTATTTTTGTTGTGTTGCTTCAACTGTCATAGTTTCTAAAGCTTAGAATCAACTAGTTCACGACCTTTGTAGCATCATTATATGAGAATTTATTGAGGGTATGATGATGAGGGGCTTATTCATACTGTTAATCTGGCTCTATACAAGTGTGACTAGAGCATGTTTTTGTTTTAAGAGACGGAATCACTATTTTGCCCAGGTTGGAGTGCAACAGTTGTTCACAGACGAGATGGTAGCACAGGGAAGCCTTGAAGTGGACTCGAGATCCTCCTGCCTCAGCCTCCAGAGTAGCTGAGACTACAGGCACACACTACTGTGCCTGCCTTAGAGCAGCATGTATTAAGAGTTGAGTAGCTGTAGATGGAGTTATGTTGTAGTTGTAAGAGTTTTACTGGACATTTGGAATACTGAGCTCTTATGTTGATTTTTATACATTCTTTAAAGTAAAACATTATGCCATGTTAGACTTGTTTTTAACTTAAAGACAGTCTGGTCCAAAGAGAGAAAATCAGGTAAAAAGCAAATCTTGAGTTGGCTCACTATTTGCCATCTTCTGACTTAGAATTCTTAGGTTACAGTTAATGCTTTTTTAACTCTGTACTTTCCTGGGCCACTTCCTTTCAGGATATCAAGTACTTCATTGAAAGAAACAATCCCTGCAAGATTGAAGAGAACAAAGCAGGAGCATATTGTGATAAGGAGGTAGCTGATGGCAAAGTAGATGCATAATGAGATAGTCTAGGATTCGAAAATATCTTATCTTTTATAGCTTACACAACCTTTGGAGAATTGCTTTGACATTTTGTCTGCAATTATATGTGCAGCAGTTGCTGGAACATAAAAACCTCAATTGGCATTTGCTCTGAGAGATTGTTTGAGAATGAGTGACTTATTTTGGTAACCTAAAATCTGAAATAGGATTTAGAGGCAGCTGACTCAATATCCTACTAATGGGCCTTTTTGCATTTTCATTTTCATTTTTTTTTCTTGCTTTCCCTTTTTTATTTATTTATTGAGACAGGGTCTCACTCTGTTGCCCAGGCTGGAGTGCAGTGATGTGTGATCATGGCTTCCTGTAGCCTCCAACTCCCCAGGCTCAAGTGATTCGTCCCACTCAGCCTGCTGAGTAGCTATAACCATAGGTGCGCATCACCACACTTGTCTAATTTTTGTACGTTTCATAGAGACGGGGTCTTGCAAAGTTGCCCAGGCTAGTCTTGGATTTCTGGCCTCAAGTGATCCTTCCGCCTCAGCCTCCCAAAGTGCTGGGATTACAGGCGTGAGCCACCATGCCCGGCCTTGTTTTCTCTTAATATAAGTTAAGGTAATTACCAGAAGAGTTACACAAACTTAAAATAGCCATTGTTAGGGGTTGTAGGAGTTTCCGTTTCAGATTTTTTCTTTTTTTGAGACAGTCTCATTCTGTTGCCCAGACCGGAGTGCAATGGTGTGATCTTGACTCACTGCAACCTCCGCCGCCCAGCTTCAAGCGATTCTCCTACCTCAGCCTCCCAAGTAGCTAGGATAACTGGCGCCTGCCACCATGCCTGGCTGATTTTTGTATTTTTAGTAGAAACGGGGTTTCACCATGTTGGCTAGGCTGGTCTCGAATTCCTGACCTCAGTGATCCACCCGCTTTGGCCTCCCAAAGTGCTGGGATTACAGATGTGAGCCACCGTGCCCGGCCCCAGATTTTTATAATTAATTTGACTAGTCAATTAATTTTGAGTTAATACTGTCAGAGGACATTTTCTGAGATGTATACCTTGGGTTTCAGTGCTGGCCAACAAAAATATAAGCCATATGTAATTTAAAATTTTGTAGTACTCTCATATTAAAGAAAGAAAAAAATGGTGGGAAAAAATTAAAACAGCTGGTTGTGGTGGTGTGCGCCTGTAATCCCAGCTACTCAGGAGGCCAAAGCTGGAGAATTCGTTAAACCCAGAAGCTTGAGACCAGCCAAGGCAACATAGTGAGACCACCATCTCCAAAAACATAAATAAATAATAAAAAGGAAAACCACATTTTTCTCTGTTTTTGAGTGGAGTCTCGCTCTGTATCCCAGGCTGGAGTATAGCGGTGTGATCTCGGCTCACTACAACCTCCGCCTCCTGGGTTCAAGTGATTCTCCTGCCTCAGCCCCCTGAGTAGCTGGGACTACAGGCACGCGCCACCACACCTGGCTACTTTTTTGTGTATTTTAAGTAGAGATGGGGTTTCACCTTGTTGGCCAGGCTGGTCTCGAACTCCTAGCCCCAAGTGATCTGCTGACCTCTGCCTCCCAAAGTGCTGGGATTACAGGTGTGAGCCACTGTACCCTGCCACATTTTTCTCATTTTAAGACCAAGGCTGACACCTGGTATGGTGGTTCATGCCAGTAATCCCAGCACTTTGGGAGTCTGAGGCAGGTGAATTGCTTGAGCCCAGTAATTTGAGATCAGCCTGGACAGCAGTGAATGAAACCCTGTCTCTACAAAAAATAGAAAAATTAGCTGGACATGGTGACGGTTGCCTGTGGTCCCAATTACTTGGGTGGCTGGGGTGGGAGGATCACTTGAGTCCAGGAGGCAAAGGTTGCAGTGAAGCGAGATGGTGCCATTGCACTCCAGCTTGGGTGACAGAGCAAGACCCTACCTCAAAAAAAAAAAAGAAGGCTGGAGGGGCAAACCCTGTGTGTGACATGCCTTTCTAGTGGCATAGAGAAAGAGCTAGAAGACATCATGACTTTAAGCCTCTTCCTGGAAGTGACATATATTACATCTGCTCACATGTGTTGGTTGAAACAAGTCACATGGTCAAGCTTGATGTTAATGGAGAGGGGAGGTACATTCCTCTTCAGGGACCTTGTGGACATGCCACGTGGCAGTGGGTGGAGATGTAAAAATCGTCTTATGGAAAGAAACTAATACAATCTATCGTATTTGAAGGTTCAAGGAATGTTTTCTGGGAAAAACTATTTTTGAGATCTAAAGTATGATTAGAATTTACAGGAATAATAGAGGACTGTATATTCTTGGCAGAGAAGGTGTGATGAGTTCGTGATTGTGTGAGTTTGAAGGGTTTTTTTTTTTTTTTTTTTTTTTTTTTTTTTTGAGACAGATTCTCACTCTGTCATCTGGACTGGAGTGCGTTGATATGATCTTGGCTCACTGCAGCCTCCACCTTCCTCATTCAGGCAATTCTCTGCCTCAGCCTCCCAAGTAGCTGGGATTACAGGTGCCCACCACCGTGCCTGGCTAGTTTTTGTATTTTTCTTAGAGACAGGGTTTCACCATCTTGGCCAGACTGGTCTTGAACTCCTGACCTCATGATCCACCCACTTCAGCCTCCCTAAGTGCTGGGATTACAGGCATGACCCACCATGCCCGGCCTAATCTTTTTTTAGACAGTCTCCCTCTGTTGCTCAGGCTGGAGTGCAGTGGCACCATCTCAGCTCACTGCAACCTCCACTTCCTGGGCTCAAGTGATCCTCCCACCTCAGATCCCTGAGTAGCTGGAACTGCAGGCCTGTGCTACGGCATTTAGCTAACTTTTTTTTTTTTTTTTTTTTTTTGGTAGAGATGGGGTTTTGCTGTGTTGCCCAGGCTGCTCTCGAACTCCTGGGCTTGAGCGATGCTCCTGCCTGGGCCTCATAAACTGCCACCATGCCTGGCCACTCCTTTTTTTTTTTTTGAGACTGAGTTTCTTTCTTGTTGCCCGGGCTGCAGTGCAATGGTATGATCTCAGCCCATGCAACCTCCATCTCCCAGGTTCAAGCAGTTCTCCTGTGTCAGTCTCCTGAGTAGCTGGGATTACAGGCGTACGCCACCACGCCTGGCTAATTTTTTGTATTTTTAGTAGAGATGGGATTTCACGATGTTGGCCAGGATGGTCTCGACCTCCTGACCTCAGGTGATCCTCCCACCTTGGCCTCCCAAAGTGCCAGGTTTATAGGCGTGAGCCACTGTGTCTGGCCTGCCCCTGATTTGTTTTGTTTTGTTTTGTTTTTCTAGCCCCTACTTTTTAAAGTAACAACTCTAGGTTGAGCATCCCAAATCCATAAATCAGAAATGCTCCAAAATCTGAAAGGTTTTTTTTTTTTTTTGAGACGGAGTCTCACCCTGTCGCCGAGGCTGGAGTACAGTGGTGTGATCTGGGCTCACTGCAGGCTCCGCCTCCTGGGTTCACGCCATTCTCCTGCCTCAGCCTCCCCAGTAGCTGGGACTACAGGCGCCCGCCACCACGCCCGGCTAATTCTTTGTATTTTTAGTAGAGGTGGGGTTTCACCATGTTAGCCAGGATGGTCTCCATCTCCTGACCTCGTGATCCGTCCGCCTTGGCCTCCCAGAGTGCTGGAATTACAGGCGTGAGCCTCCGTGCCCAGCTTAAAATCTGAAAGTTTTTGAGCCCCAACATGATCCTTAAAGGAAGTGCTCATTGGAGCATTTTGGATTTTTGTATTTGGGATGCTGAACTAGTTAAGTATAATGCAAATACTTCAAAATCTGAAAGAAATTCGCAATCCAAAATACTCCCGTTTCTAAGCATTTTGGATAAGGGATCCTCAACCTGTAATAATAAAAACTTACTGTTCTCTCTTTAAGACATATTTGTTAATGTGTTTCTCTTATATTCTCACTGATGACATCGTGAGTTTTTTTTTTTTTTCCTTTTAATAGTTTTTTGTAAAGATAGTCTCACTATGTTCAGGCTGGTTTTGAACCCCTGGACTCAAGGGATTCCCCAACTTTGTCCTCCCAAATGCTGGGATTGCATGCGTGAGCCACTATGCCTGCTGGAGCTTCTTAAATATGGCTAAATAATGTGTTAGAATTTTATCAAGCTTTTTGAAAGCTTAAGTAAGTCCACTTGCTGATTCCTCCTCTGTCCTTGTTTTACTACCCATCCCTTCCACTCCCCTAGTGCAGCAGACAAAAATAAGACAAATCCATCTTGGGATAATGTCCTATGGAAGCCGTTCTGTTGCTCTTTTCTAGGTATAGGTTTGAAAATTTTTCAGTGATTGGATTTACATAGCTGTATATGGAAGCCTGACTCAGGTTTTTACTCAAACATACTATATATTTTGTTTAATCACTTAGATATTAGCACCACCCCTGCTAAGGAAAATGGATTTATTACTCAATTTTAGCAGATCTGGGGAAATCCACAATGAGCAAAGGTGCTTATACTATTGGATAATGTTACTATTTTGGATTACCTGTGGGTTTGTTCTTATTTGCGTTTTTGTTGATCATAACCTTGGAAAACCAAGCATCTGTATTTATTAAACATGCGGCTGGGTGTGGTGGCTCACACCTGTAATCCCAGCACTTTGGGAGATTGAGGCAGGAGGACTTTTTGAGCCCAGGAGTTCAAGACCAACCTGGGCATTGTGGTAAGACCCCGACTCTGCAAGAGATAAAAAACGTAGCTGGGCATGGTGGTGTGCACCTGTAGTCCTAGCTACTCAGGAGGCTGAGGCCCGGGATTGCTTGACCCCAGGAAGTCAAGGCTACAGTGAGCCATGGTTCTGCCACTGCACTTCAGCCTGGGAGACAGAGTGAGACCCTGTGTCAAAAATAAATACATAAATAGATAAAAATGAGCTGGGTGTTGCAGTGTGAGTTCCAGCTATTGTAGTCCCAGCTATAATAGTAATCCCAGCTATTCAGGAGGCTAAGGCAGGAGGATCTCTTGAGCTCAGGAGATCCCGGCCAGCCTTGTCTCTAAAAACAAAAATTAGAATATTTGTTTAGTTGTTAGGTAGTATTGTAGAGGAAGCTGTTTAAATACTTATTTCAACCACTATAAAACGTGTCTTTTGGAATATACAGGTATTGTTTGCTAACTTACGTCAGTTGATTTTCTTACATAGCATCTGTTGCTGTGCATAAAAGTAAATTAGTTACTTGCCATTTGAATTTGAAAGTGGCTGGCTGATGGTGAATTCCAGTTGGTTTTGTGTGGAAAGTTGCCATATTTACGCTGCCAACTTGATGTTTTCTTTCCCTCATCTCCCTCACGAAGACTGTCTAAATGGCTAGTAAATGATCTTCTGAATCTAAATAATATTGGAGACATCATAGAGAGTGGATAAATATTGTATTAAAAGTACTTTTTGGAATACTTCTAAGTATTCTTTGTTTTTTTTTTTTCGTTTTTTTTTTTTTTTTTTGAGACGGAGTCTCGCTCTGCCGCCCAGGCTGGAGTGCAGTGGCCGGATCTCAGCTCACTGCAAGCTCTGCCTCCCAGGTTCACGCCATTCTCCTGCCTCAGCCTCCCGAGTAATTGGGACTACAGGCGCCTGCCACCGCGCCCGGCTAGTTTTTTGTATGTTTTTAGTAGAGACGGGGTTTCACCGTGTTAGCCAGGATGGTCTCGATCTCCTGACCTCGTGATCCGCCCGTCTCGGCCTCCCAAAGTGCTGGGATTACAGGCTTGAGCCACCGCGCCCGGCCCGTATTCTTTGAAATTTATTTTTTAAACCAGGGGTATCCAATCTTTTGACCACATTGAAATAAGAATTGTCTCGGGCCACACATAAAATACACTAACACTAACAATAGTTGATCTGTTAAAAAAAAAATCACAAAAAAACTCATAATTTTTTTTTCCCTGAAGATGGAGTCTCCCTCTGTTGCCCAGGCTGGAGTGCAGTGACATGATTTCAGCTCACTGCAAGCTCTGCCTCCCGGGTTCAGGCCATTCTCCTGCATCAGCCTCCTGAGTAGCTGGGACTACAGGTGCCTGCCACCACGCCCAGCTAATTTTATTTATTTATTTATTTTTAAATTTTATTTATTTATTTATTTATTTATTTTTTTTTTTTTGAGACGGAGTCTCGCTCTGTCGCCCAGGCTGGAGTGCAGTGGCCCGATCTCGGCTCACTGCAAGCTCCGCCTCCCGGGTTCACGCCATTCTCCTGCCTCAGCCTCCCGAGTAGCTGGGACTACAGGCGCCCACAACCGCGCCCGGCTAATTTTTTGTATTTTTAGTAGAGACAGGGTTTCACCGTGGTCTCGATCTCCTGACCTTGTGATCCGCCCGCCTCGGCCTCCCAAAGTGCTGGGATTACAGGCGTGAGCCACCGCGCCCGGCTTTATTTTTATTTTTAGTAGAGATGGGGTTTCACTGTGTTAGTCAGGATGGTCTCTATCTCCTCACCTTGTGATCTGCCCGCCTCGGCCTCCCAAAGTGCTAGGATTATAGGTGTGAGCTACCGCGCCCGGCCAAAAACTCATAATGTTGTAAGAAACTTTACGAACTTGTGTTGGGGCTGTATTGAAAGCTGTCCTGGGCCACAGGTTGGACAAGCTTGTAAACCCTAAGAAGTAACATGTTTCCAAGGTGGACTGGAGGGCTGTGGGTAAATGGATCATTAACATATGCTCAAGGTTATTCCAAACTGCCTGTGAGACTGTGGCCTGGTCATCTCATTTTACTGTAAACCGATTACTTTTTTTTTTAAATGGAGGTGCAATGTACTGATTTTCTTTTTCTTTTTTTTTTTTTTTTTTTTTTTGGAGATAGAGTTTTGCTCTTGTTGCCCAGGCTGGAGTGCAGTGGCACTATCTCGGCTCACTGCAACCTCCGCCTCCCGGGTTCAAGCGATTCTCCTGCCTCAGCCTCCCGAGTAGCCGAGATTACAGGCATGTGCCACCAAGCCTGGCTAATTTTTTTTTTTTTTTTTTTTTTTTTTTTTGATTTTTAATGGAGACGGGGTTTCTCCATGTTGGTCAGGCTGGTCTCGAACTTCTGATCTCAGGTGATCTGCCTGCCTTGGACTCCCAAAGTGCTGGGATTGCAGGTGTGAGCCACTGCGCCCGGCAGTGGACTGACTCTTAAACTTGCTGACTATCTGAGTTTTCTAAAAATTTTACTTACCTTGTATTGTTATTTTTTGACTTGTATTTTAATTTACCTTTACTTTTTCTTATGAGTTTTTAGTACATCTTAAGTCTTGTGTAATGAAACTTTCGTGAATTGAGGAAATTGCATTTGTACTAAATTACTAGTTTTTTTGTAAAATATGAGCAACCGTTTTTATTATTTATTATTATTATTATTATTTTTTTTTTTTTTTGAGACGGAGTCTTGCTCTGTCACCCAGGCTGGAGTGCAGTGGCCCGATCTCGGCTCACTGCAAGCTCCGCCTCCCGGGTTCACGCCATTCTCCTGCCTCAGCCTCCCGAGTAGCTGGGACTACAGGCGCCCGCCACCTCGCCCGGCTAGTTTTTTGTATTTTTTAGTAGAGACGAGGTCTCCCTGGCTGGTCTCGAACTCCTGGTCTCAAGTGATTGTCCCACCTTGACCTCTCAAAATGCTGAGATTAGAGGCGTGATCATCCCAGTCTGTAAATCCCATGCAGGCGCCCAGCCCATGACAATCCATTCTCATCATACTTCAGTCTTAGTCATTTTGCTTTGGGCCCTGATTCAGCTTAAAGACCCCAATTCCATTTTTATACTCTCATGCTACACATTTTTAAAAGGATACTGTAGATTTTTTTCTATATATAAGTATCTTACGCGTATGGGTTAGTTGTCTCTGTTGCTTGCATATTGTTTTCCTGAACTACTGCCTGCAGAGAGTACGAAGCCCGCTTGGAAAGGTACAGTGAGCGCATCTGGACGTGCAAGAGTACTGGAAGCAGTCAGCTAACACACAAGGAAGCCTGGGAGGAAGAACAGGAAGTTGCTGAGCTGTAAGTAATAGAAGTATTGCCCTTTGCCACCATCTTCTCATTGTTAGGAAAGGAGGGAATATTAATCCTAAAGCAGTATGTGTATTTAAGTTTATGGGGCACAAATTGGACTGTACTACATTGGTGTACTGTATGGGTTTCTGGGTTCCTTTGCATAGTGGCATTTTGCCAGTAGCAATGTGGAATATTTATTTAGTTATATGTGCACTTGTTTAGGTATTTACCAGGCCTTTGAGTGTTCCTGCTCCATGCTTTCACCTTGCAAGTACTCTGGTAATGTGGTTTCTTTTTTTCTTTTCTTTTTTTTGAGATAGAGTCTCACTTTCATCCAGGCTGGAGTGCAGTGGCATGATCTCGGCTCACTGCCCGGGTTCAAGTGGTTCCCCTGCCTCAGCCTCCCGAGTAGCTGGGACTACAGGTGCCCACCACCACACCCGGCTAATTTTTTGTATTTTTAGTAGAGACAGGGTTTCACCATGTTAGCCAGGATGGTCTCAATCTCCTGACCTTGTGATCCGTCTGCCTTGGCCTCCCAAAGTGCTGGGATTACAGTCCTGAGCTACCGCCCCGGTGTTATTTATTTATTTATTTTTTGGAGACGAGTCTCCCTCTATCGCCCAGCCTGGAGTTCAGTGGTGCGATCTCGACTCAACTGCAGGCTCCGCCTCCTGGGTTCACACCATTCTCCTGCCTCAGCCTCCTGAGTAGCTGGCGCTACAGGCACCTGCCACCACACCTGGCTAATTTTTTTTTTGTATTTCTTAATAGAGACGGGGTTTCACCGTGTTAGCCAGGATGGTTTCGATCTCCTGACCTCGTGATCCGCCCGTCTCGGCCTCCCAAAGTGCTGGGATTGCAGGCGTGAGCCACCGCGCCCGGCCTTTATTCTTATTTTTATTTTTGGGATGGAGTCTCGCTCTGTTGCCCAGGCTGGAGTGCGGGGGATGATTTCGGCCCACTGCAACCTCTACCTCCTGGGTTCAAGCGATTCTCGTGCCTCAGCCTCCCGAGTAGCTGGATCTACAGACACTCACCACCACGCCTGGCTAATTTTTCTATTTTTAGTAGAGATGGGGTTTCGCCATGTTAGCCAGGCTGATCTCGAACTCCTGACCTCAAGTGACCTGCTCACCTCAGCCTCCCAAAGTGCTGGGATTACAGGTGTGAGCCACTGTGCCCAGCCGGGTATGATAATTAAATTTTTTTTTTTTTTTTGCTAATTTAATAAGTGAAAAGCATTAAATCATTGCTGTCCTTTTGCAACAGCTCTGGTGTTCAAGTCATGTTTCCGACATGTTAATGCTTCCTGGTTTCCTTTTTTTTTTTGCTCTTGCCCAGGCTGGAGTGCAGTGGCATGATCATAGCTCATGGGATCAAGCCATCTTCTTGCCTCACTCAGCCTCTTAATGTAACTGGGACTGTAGGTGCATGCCACCTCACCCAGCTAATTATTTTAGTTTTTTATAGAGGCAGGGTCTCACTCTGTTGGCCAGGCTGGTCTCAAACTGCTGGGCTCAAGCAGTCCTCCTTCCCGTGCCTTCCAAAGTGCTAGAACCCACCGTGTCCAGCAAACTGCATGGTTTTTTTAATCTTTGTATTCCCCATTGCCTTGTGTATATTTGCTAAAGTAGTGTTGTTTTGCTGTGAACCTAAAACTTGTAAAATGGTGTCTTTTTTTTTTGAGATGGAGTCTTGCTCTGTTGCCCAGGCTGGAGTCCAGTAGCCTGATCTTGGCTCACTGCAGCCTCCGCCTCCCATGTTCAAGTAATTCTCCTGCCTTAGCCTCCCAAGTAGCTGGGATTACAGATATGTGCCACCACGCCTGGCTAATTCTTGTATTTTGAGTAGAGACAGGGTTTCGCCATGTTGGCCAGGCTGGCCTTGAACTCATGACCTCAGGTGATCTGCCTGCCCTGGCCTCCCATAGTGCTGGGATTACAGGTGTGAGCCACCACACCCGGCCAAAAGTTAAGTCTTAAAAGAGGTTAGGTGCAGTGGTGCATGCCTGTGGTCCCAGCTACCTGAGAGGCTGAGGTTAGGAGGATTGAGCGCAGGAGGTGGAGGCTAGTGAGCTACGATTGTGCCACTGCAGTCCAGCCTTGGTGACAGAGTGAGAAATGTTTGGAAAAGAAAGAAAGAAATGTTTGAATTGACTTGAATTAAATCTCTGGGTAAGTTTTTGTGTTTTCTTAATAACTAATTACATTTATTTAGCTTGAAGGAAGAGTTTCCTGCCTGGTATGAGAAGCTTGTTCTGGAAATGGTTCACCATAACACAGCCTCTTTAGAGAAGTTGGTAGATACTGCTTGGTTGGAGATCATGACCAAATATGCTGTGGGAGAAGAGTGTGACTTCGAGGTGAGTGCCTGTTCGTTTCTGATTAGAGCTGTCGGCCTAGGTTACAGAACACATTTCTACGTGTGTAAAACGTAGTATTATGTATGTTATGTGTAGTATTATATTTAATATCAAGTATTGATACTTGATGTTAATACTTGTTTGTTTTTTTGTTTTTGTTTTTTTGAGATGGAGTCTCGCTCTGTCTCCAAGGCTAGAGTGCAGTGCGCAGTCTTGGCTCACTGCAACCTCATTCTCCTGTGTTCAAGTGATTCTCCCACCTCAGCCTTCTGAGTAGCTGGGACTACAGCTGTGCACCACCACGCCCGTCTTAATTTTTTTATGTTTTTGGTAGAGACAGGGTTTCACCATGTTGGCCAGGCTGGTCTTGAACTCCTGACTTCAGATGATCCGTCCACCTTGGCCTCCTATCAAGTATTGTAAGGAATAAATGTTATTTTTATTTGTTTGTTTAGAGACAGGGTTTCGTTCTGTCACACAGTCTAGAGTGCAGTGGTGCAGTCATAGCTCACTGTATATAGCCTTGGACTCCTTGGCTTACGCCGTCTGCCCACCTTAGCCTTCTGAGTAGCTGGGACTGCAGACATATGCCATCATTCTTGGCCTTGAACCAAATTTTAGAACCACATTCATCACCAAGAATGTTTTAGTATTGTAATAATTGCAACACTTTGTTGTAGTAGTCTGTCCTTGCTTTGTCTTTTTCATCCTTTTTTGATAATTCTGTTATTTTACCTTTTTGGTTTTGAGTTTTCTTTTTTTATTTTTCGGAGATAGAGTCTTACTGGACTCTGTAAGTCTTACTGGACTTGCTGGAATAGTGCAGTTTCGCGATCTTGGCTTATTGCAGCCTCCACCTCCCAGGCTCAAGCGATACTCTCATGTCACCCTCCACATAGCCGGGACCACAGGTGTGTGCCACCATGCCCGACTAATTTTTTGTATATTTTGTAGAGACGGGGTTTCACCATAATGCTCCGACTGGACTCTAACCCCTAATCTATCCTCTTGCCTTGGCCTCCCAAAGTGCTGGGATTTAGGCTTGAGCCACTGTGCCCGGCCCGTGCAGTGGCCATGCTAGTCTTCTCCATATTATTCCAGTTTCATTATATGTGCTGGCAAAGTGAGCTCATAATTCTTACTATGTTTAAAAGATTTTAAGATTTTTTTTTTTCTGAGATGGAGTTTTGTTCTTGTTGCCCAGGCTGGAGCGCAATGGCGTGGTCTTGGCTCATTGCAACGTTTGCCTCCCTGGTTCAAGTGATTCTCCTGCCTCAGCCTCCCGAGTAGCTGGGATTACAGGCGCCTGCCACCATGCCCTGCTAATTTTTCATTTTTAGTAGAGACGGCGTCTCTCCATGTTGGTCAGGCTGGTCTTGAACTCCCGACCTCAGGCTTCGGTCTCCCATAGTTGGGGTTATAGGCGTGAGCCACCGCGCCCGGCCTCAGACGTGTAATCCAAGTCCTCGCTGTAATGAGAGTTGGACTTTTTCTACCTAATTTTTTTTTTTTTTTGAGACGGAGTCTTGCTCTGTTGCCCAGGCTGGAGTGCAGTGGCACGATCTCGGCCCATTTTAGCTGGGTGTGGTAGTGCATGCCTATAATCCCAGCTACTCGGGAGGCTGAGGTGGGAGAACTGCTTGAACTGTTCTTCGGCCCATTCCTTGAGGGTTCAGAAGGTCTAGGATAGACCTAACATTTTTCAATTCTAACAATCTGCAGGGTGGTAGTGATGCTGTCACATGAGGTATAACACTTTTAGTGGTACTAGCTTAAACAAGGAGGACGTGATTATCTCACGTAGTAAGTCTTAGATAGTTCCAAGTTTGGCATAGAGGCTGAATACTATTATCAAGGACCTAGACTTTCTCTGTCTTTCTGTTCTGTTCTTAGTGTGTTGAGTTCTGGTCCTTAGCTTTGTTGTCCCTTGGTTGTGATAAAATGTGACTGTGTTCAGAGTGAGGGAATACTTATCAAAGCAGTCTAAGAAAATCTTTCCAGAAGTGTATCTGGAGAAGTCTTTCTTGAAGCATAAAATAGAAAACTCCACCCTTTATCTTTACATGTTATTGGCTAGACCTTGGCTTATATAACCACCCAGAGCTGCAGCGGGGGCTGAGAGAGTATCTTCCTTTGTATTTAAGTCTCAAAAGAGACAGGCTGGCAAGAGAGAAGAGGGAGGGAATAGCTTGGTAGCTAGCTCAGCAGCAGTTTGTGCTACAATAGCCAGTACATGATGGGGCCAAGATTCACACCTGTCTGTCTGGTTTCAAAGTTCTTGTTGTTTGTTTGCTTCAGTAATTTACTCCTCTGACTCCTTTCTATCTCCTAGCTAGTTCTTTTTTATTTGTCATGTCTGGCAGTACTAGTGGGGTTTTTGTTTATTTGTTTGTTTTTTATTGAGACAGGGTCTTGCTCTGTCTTCCAGGCTAGAGTGCAGTGGTGTGGTCGTAGCTCACTGCAGCCTCAGCCTCCCGGGCTCAAGCAATCCTCCCACCTCAGCCTCCCGAGTAGCTGGGACTGTAGGCACTCACAACCATGCCTAGCTAAGGCCTTTTTTTTTTTTTTTTTTGAGATGGAGTCTAGCTATCTCCCAGGCTGGAGTACAGTGGCACGATCTCGGCTCACTGCAAGTTCCGCCTCCCGGGTTCACGCCATTCTCCTGCCTCAGCCTCCCAAGTAACTGGGACTACAGGTGCCCGCCACCGCACCCGGCTAATTTTTTGTATTTTTAGTAGAGACAGCGTTTCACCATGTTAGCCAGCAGGATGGTCTCAATCTCCTGACCTCGTGATCCGCCTGCCTCTGCCTCCCAAAGTGCTGGCATTACAGGCCTGAGCCACCGCACCTGGCCAGTTTTTTTTTTTTTATAGAGAATCAGGGCCTCGCCATGTTGGCCAGGCCTGTCTCAGACTCCTCCTGGGCTCACGTGATCCTCCCACCTTGGCCTCGCAAAATACTGAGATTACAGGCATGAATCACTGTGGCTGACCATTAGTGGGTTCTAATCACATACTTTATATCAGTCAGTGTCCCAGCAGGAAACAGATGGTATACTCAAATGTAATTGAATTGAGCTTAATAAAGGGGCTGTTGACAGCACACAGCAGTCTGGTCAGGGTTAAGGAAAACTTAACAAGGAAGAGTTAAGTACTTCATACCTATCAGCGGTTGGGGGAAACTTTATCATTTCTAAACCCCAAGAAAGCAGAGGGAGGGAGTGGGTACAGGAACTAGAAAAGAATAGCTGCTGTTGTTGAAGAGTACTTTGGTAGTGAGAGAAAACTGTAACTGTAACCAACCTCCTAGGGAGGCGTTTGGGAATAAACACCCCAACGATGCTTTACTTCCATCTCCTGGTTTTCTGCTGATACTCCCTATGAACTGAACTCACCAGAATCTAGCGGGCAATGTGAGTTTTGGCGGAGGCTATAAAGGTCAGCCTATTTAAGCATAGAGCTAGGTAGAGAAGGATGGAAATGGATTTGACGTGGCAAAACAAAAATATTTTGTACACATCTGCAAGGTGAAAGAAGAAATGTTTGAGGGAAGATGGGCTGAACCCAGTGGCTCCTGCCTGTAATCCCAGTACTTTGGGAGACTGAGGGAGGAGGATGGCTTGAAGCTAGGAGTTTGAGACCAGTCTGGGCAACATAGGGAGACCCCGTTTCTACAAAAAATAAAAACTGACTCTGTGTGGTAGTGCATGTCTGTAGTCCCAGCTACTTAGAAGACTGAGGCAGGAGGATTGCTTGAACTCAGGAGTTCAAGGCTACAGTGAGCTATGATTACACCACTGTACTGCAGCCTGGGCAACATAGCAAGACCCTGTCTCAAAAAAAAAAAAAGTTTGAGGAAAGGGAAGAGATACTAAGGAGCTATGTATGTCCATAAACATGAAAATATGTTTAAACTCATCAATAATGCAGGAAATCTAATCGAAACCATAGTGAGATAATGTATATACATCAGATTAATAAGGAAAAAAACCTCACTGCCAAGTTTTGACAGGAATGTGGAATTGCTCATAGTGTGTAGCACATCTATTTTGATAAGCACTTGGCATTGCTGAATACAATTGGATATTATATATTATACCCTTTGACTAAGGATTTTTTCTTGAGTATTTACCCTCAATTTTGCCGCAAGAGATTTGTGTAAGTATTTTAATAGAATTGTTCATAGCATTCCAATGAGGAGATAACCCAAATAGCCATCAGTAGTTGATAAACAAATTGTTAAGCCGCGGAATACTCTATAGCAGAAAAAATGTGAACTTGAAAGAAGTCACAGAAGAATACAATGTGATTACATTTATAGAAGTCTCAAAGCAGGCAGAACTCACTCACTCAGAATGTTCATTACCACTGTCAGCAGGGGAGGAGAGGAGAGGGTTGTTTCCACCTGAGCATAGGCTTCCTGGGAGATTCCGAGGTACTGTTAATATCCTTTTTTTTTTTGAGACAGGGTTTGGCTCTGTCACCTAGGCTGGAGTGCAGAGGCGCAACCTTGGCTCACTGCAACCTCCACTTCGCAGGCTCAAGCCATCCTCCCACCTCAATCTCCCAAGTAGCTGGGACTGTAGCTATAGTGCCTGGCTAATTGTAATTTTTTTTCCCCCCTCATCCTACAGTCCAAAGGCACTGGCTAATTTTTGTATTTTTTGTAGAGACAGGGTTTTGCCAACTTGCCAAGACTGGTCTTGAGGCCGGGCGCGGTGGCTCAAGCCTGTAATCCCAGCACTTTGGGAGGCCGAGACGGGCGGATCACGAGGTCAGGAGATCGAGACCATCCTGGCTAACACGGTGAAACCCCGTGTCTACTAAAAAATACAAAAAAACTAGCCGGGCGAGGTGGCGGGTGCCTGTAGTCCCAGCTACTCGGGAGGCTGAGGCAGGAGAATGGCGTAAACCCGGGAGGCGGAGCTTGCAGTGAGCTGAGATCCGGCCACTGCACTCCAGCCTGGACCACAAAGCGAGACTCCGTCTCAAAAAAAAAAAAAAAAAAAAAAAAAAAAAAGACTGGTCTTGAACTCATGAGCTCAAGCGATCCTCCTGCTTTGGCCTCCCAAAGTGTTGGGATTACAGGTGTGAGCCACTGGGCCTGGCCATTATTAATGCTAAGTACTTTAACCTGTATGGTGGGTACACAGGTGTTCATTATTTATAAAAATGTTTTGCACTCTTAAGTGTGATAAAAAATAAGAAGTAGATATGATGGACATTGGAAGGGTGCCACAAACATTGTCTCAAGCGCCATATAGAGGTATTTATTGATGACTTGCTATGTAGAGAGCATATTTTGGGTGCTGGAAAAACAGTGGTGACCAAAATCAACAGTTGTTTTGGGGTGTTTAGCATTGGTGATGAGGCCAGGTGTGGTGACTCACGCCTGTAATCCAAGCACTTTGGGAGGCTGAGGCAGGAAGATCACGAGGTCAGGAGTTCGAGACCAGCCTGGCCAACATAGTGAAACGCCGTCTCTACTGAACATACAAAAATTAGCCAGACATGGTGGCACGTGCCTGTAGTCCCAGCTACTTGGGAGGCTGAGGCAGGAGAATCGCTTGAACCCAGGAGGTGGAAGTTGTAGTAAGCCAAGATCGCACCACTGCACTCCAGCCTGGGCTACAGAGCGAGACTATGTCTCGAAAAAAAAAAAAAAAAATTGGTGATGAGACTTAGGAAAGAAAAGCACAGGGTATTTATTAAAGTTTATAGTCAGGGGAATCAGAATTGGTGTTGTCCTCCTCCGAGGAGGAGGCAATATTTAAAGTGAAACCTATAGGTTGAGTAGGATATATCCATGGGAGAAGGGGGCATTGAGTATTTCAGGGAGAGAGAACAGGGTGTGTGAAGGCCCTTAGGCAAAAGGGAACTTGATGGTCAGGAACGGGGTTTCTCAATGTTGGCATTACAGACTTTAGAACAGATGATTCTAGTGGGTGCTGTCCTGTGCATTGTAGGGTATTTAGCATCATACCTGACTTCTACCCTCTAGATGCCAGTAACACCCTCTGAGTTGTGAAAATCAGACATTGCCATATGTCTTGGGGAAAAGAAAAGAGGGATGACAGAATTACCCCTGTATTGTACTGGGAAAACCATTGTACTGGAAGAACAGAGAAAAATCAATGTGGCTAGACTATGTAAGGAGGGAGGATGGTGGCAATGGTAGTATCAGGTAGCCAAGGGCTAGATCTTGTATAGGTCCTCAAAGGTTAGGTCATGGTTTGAACTCTGTTGTTTTTGGTTTTTGATTTATCATAAGGCTTACTTTGCAAAACTGGTTTGAACTCTGTTTTTTTTGTTTTTGTTTTTGAGGCAGAGTTTTGCTCTCGTTGCCCAGGCTGGAGTGCAGTGGTGTGATAGCTCACTGCAACCTCCGCCTCCTGGGTTCAAGTGATTCTCCTACCTCAGCCTCCTGAATAGCTGGGATTACAGGCGCCTGCCACCGTGCCCGGCTAATTTTTGTATTTTTAGTAGAGACAGAGTTTCACCATGTTGGCCAGACTGGTCTCAAACTCCTGACTTCAGGTGACCCACCCACCTCGGCCTCCCAAAGTGCTAGGATTACAGGCATGAGCCACTGTGCCCGGCCTGGTTTGAACTCTTAATGAGCATTGGAAAAACTTTGTATTTTTTGTTTTTATTTTTATTTTGTGAGATAAGGTCTCACTGTGTTGCCCAAGCTTGAGTGTGGTGCACAGTCATAACTGACTTCATCTTCGACGTCCCAGGCTCGAGTGACCCTCTTACCTCAGCCTCCCTAGTAGCTGGGATCACTGGCATGCACCACCTCGCCTGGAAAAATTTTTTGTATTTTTTGTAGAGACGAGGTTTCACCATGTTACCCAGGCTGGTCTTGAACTCCTGGGCTCAAGCAGTCCACCCACCTTGGCCTCCCAAAGTGCTGGGACTACAGCCGTGAGCCACCATGCCTGGCCAGTGTTTTTGTTTACTTAACGGTATTTTTCGAAGAGCAGTTTTTAGTTTTGTTGAGGCTGAATAGAAAAGCAAATAAACCTTAAATATGTCTATAATTATATTAAACATAAGTAGTCTAAACATTTCAGTTAAAAGGTGGACATTGACCAGGTATGGTGTGTGCCTGTAGTCCCAGTTACTTAGGAGGCTGAGGCGAGAGAATTGCTTGAGCCCAGAAGTTCAAGGACAGACTCGGCAACATAACAAAAATCTCGTTTCTTTAAAACAATAACAAAGCAGTAGAAATTCTCATTTTGGGCAGAAAAAGGAACACCAAATGGTATTGCTTTGTGTATATAAGAGAGATACACATAGAATAAAAGTGAAAGAATGGAAAAATATATACCATGTTAACATAAGTCAAAAGAAATCTGAAGGGGCTATGTAAGTATCAGAGGATAGATTTCAGATTAAAGAATGTAACCAGGGATAAAGAACTAGCAAGTCATTTTTTAGTGAAAAAAGGAGTCATTTTGTCAAGAGGACGTAGCAGAGGTTCGCACCCCCCTAGCCCCCCAAGATAGGGGTCTCACCCTGTCACCCAGGCAGGGGTGTAGTGGCACTGTCATAGCTTACTGCAGCCCAAAAAAACTGGGCTCAAGCTATCTTCCTGCCTCAGTCTCCTCAGTAGTTAACACTATGGGCACATGCCATCATGCTTGGCTAATTTTATTTTATTTTGTAAAGATGGGGTCTCCCTGTGTTGCCCAGGCTAGCCTCAAATTCCTGGGCCTGGCCGGGCATGGTGGCTCATGCCTGTAATCCTGGCCCTACACAATTGATTTTTGACAGAGGTGGAAAGGTAATTAAGTGGAGAAAGGTGTTACTTCAACAAATGGTTCTGGAACAATTGGATATCCATATATAGTTTTTTTTTTTTTTTTTGTAGTGTAGGCCAGGCACAGTGTCTCACGCCTGTAATCCCAGTCCTTTGGGAGGCTGAGACGGGCAGATCACTTGAGGTCAGGAGTTCGAGATCAGCCTGGCCAACATGGCAAAACCGTGTCTGTACAAAAAAAATTAGCCTGGCATGGTGGTGCGTGCCTGTAGCCCCACCTACTCGGGAGACTGAGGCAGGAGAATGGCTTGAACCCAGGAAGCGGAGGTTGCAGTGAGCTGAGATCGCACCACTGCACTCCACCCTGGGTGACAAAGAGAGACTGTGTCTCAAAAATAAATAAAAAATAAATACATAAAATGTAAATTATTGAACTGTATTCACATATTTTAGGCTGGTACAGTGATTGCCCTTTGGCCTTGTATATTGGCATAGTACATGAATCATGAACCTAGATTGTGATCATTTCATTGTTTTAGGGTGTCATATTTCAACCTAGAAGTCTCAGAAGTAAAGTTGGAAACAGTTCATTGTACTTGGGTACTTTACTGTTTCAATCACTTTTTGTTAGTTGAGGAGCATGTATATTGGATGATATATTCTAAATATCTTCAGGTTTCTGATTCTTATTTATTATCTCTGATTTTCTCTACTGTCTCCTTTATAGGTTGGGAAGGAGAAAATGCTCAAGGTGAAGATTGTGAAGATTCATCCTTTGGAGAAAGTGGATGAAGAGGCCACTGAGAAGAAATCGGATGGTGCTTGTGATTCTCCATCAAGTGACAAAGAGAATTCCAGTCAGATTGCTCAGGACCATCAGAAGAAGGAGACAGCTGTGAAAGAGGATGAAGGAAGGAGAGAAAGTATTAGTATGTTTGATACTAGCTTTCCTTAGTGCTTTATGAGATCCTGTTTATTTTATATTAATTTAATTTAATTTTATTTTATTTTATTTTTTTTTTAGACAGAATCTTGCTTTGTTGCCCAGGCTGGAGTGCAGTGGTGCAATCTTGGCTCACTGCGAGCTCCGCCTCCCGGGTTCACGCCATTCTCCTGCCTCAGCCTCCAAGTAGCTGGGACTACACGCGCGCACCACCATGCCCGGCTAATTTTTTGTATTTTTAGTAGAGACGGGGTTTCACCATGTTAGCCAGAATGGTCTCAATCTCCTGACCTCGTGATCCGCCCACCTTGGCCTCCCAAAGTGCTGGGATTACAGGCGTGAGCCACCGCGCCCGGAGTTTATTTTATTATGAACATACCTTTTAGGGTTCTCTAGCAACTAAATGTGTGATTTTTTTAATGTAGACATGATTTTGTTCGTTTATGATTCATAGAACAACTAAAATGTCCACAACATGAATCAAGACTTGAATCTCCCTAAACAATTAAGACCATTTGGAAATCATTTCCTCTAGTTGCTTAGAAATCTGTGTACAGGGCCGGGTGCTGTGGCTCATGCCTATAATCCCAGCACTGGGAGGCTGAGGAGGGCAAATCATCTAAGGTCAGGAGTTCGAGACCAGCCTGGTCAACATGGTGAAACCCCGTCTCTACTAAAAATACAAAAATTGGCGGGTTGTGCTGGCGCACGCCTGTAATCCCAGCTACTCGGGAAGCTGAGGCAAGAGAACCTCTTGAACTGAGGAGGCGGAGTTTGCAGGGAGCTGAGATCACACCATTGCACTCTAGCCTGGACCATAAGAGCAGGGCCACAAGGGCAAAACTCCATCTCAAAAAAAAAGAAGAAAAAAAGTTGTGTGCACATTGCTAGCTAGCCAAGATGGCAAAGAAAGTTTACTTTCCTTTTGTCTTAAAGTGGAAATGGGTACTGTCCTTTTGTCTTAAAGTGGAAATGGGAAATGTGTTGGGGGGTGATGAAGGTAGGAAGAGCAAATTCTAATACTTTTTGCTCTTTACATCATAAGCCAATGTGATGGTTTTAGGTACAGCTCACACTTGAACAACGTTTGAGTTTGAACTGCACAGGTCCATGTATAAATGGAATTTTTCTTTTTCTTTTCTTTTTTTTTTTAATGGCACTTGTCCATCTCTCAGTATTTTTTCAATGAATGTATTGGAAACTTTTTGGAGGCTTGTAACAGTTTGAAGAAACTCAGAGACAAACTGAGTACCCTAGAGATATTGAAAAAAAGAACAAAAAGTTAGGTATGCATAAAATACATGTAGATACTAGTCTGTTTTATCATTTACTACCATAAAATATATACAGAAGTCTATTACAAAAAGTTAAAATTTATCAAAACTTACACAAACAGACCATACATGGCACTTTTCTCAGTCAAGAGAAATGTGAAGATTCAGTATTAAATAATAATGAAATAAAATGAACTGTAGTACATACTATACTACTGTAATCATTTCCTAGTGACCTGTTGCAGTTGCAGTGACCTCAGTCATCTTACGTGATGCTAGTTCATCTCTCTAGTAAATTGGTAATTGTCCTACTGTCCTTTTTTGGCTTTTCATAGATAAGGTCTTGCTCTGTTACCCAGGCTGGAGTGCAGTGGCATGATCATGGCTCACTGCAGCCTCGACATTCCTGGCTCAAGCGATCCTCCCGCCTCATCTTCCCAAGTAGCTGGGACTGTAGGCATGCACCACCACACCCAGCTAATTTTTGTAGGGTTTTTGTTGTTGTTGTTTTGTAGAGATCAGTTCTCAGTATATTGCTCAGGCTGGTCTTGAACTCCTGAGTTCAAGCAATCCTCCTGCTTTGACCTCTTTTTTTTTGAGACAGGGTCTTACTGTGTTGCCCCCAGGCTGGAGTGGAGTGTTGCGATCACAGCTTACTGCAGCCTGGACCTCCTTGCGGCCTCGGCCTCATGCTATTACAGGCATGACCCACTGTGCCTGTCTGTATACACAGATTTTTGCCTGCAAGAGAAGGAGAGGTCAGAGCCCTAATCCCTGTGCTGTTCAAGGGTCAATTGCACTTTCTTTTCTCCATAATCTGTAATTTAAGTCCCTCTCACATGGGAGCAGGTAAAATCCTAAAACTGTGATATCCTAGGGACCTGGAGACTCTGACAATAATGTTTTTAAAGTTGAAGAATTGAGATTTGGCTCACTGGGAAGACCGTTCAGCCTCTGAGGCCTTCATTAATAAAGAATTTGACTGGACTCGGTTATTGTTGCCTCCAAAAATGTAGGTGCACCAAGTGTTTGGTGTGTATTGGTATCCCTCCCCATGAGTGTTAGAGAATCAAATAATATTAGCTCACTGTTTAACTGGTACAAACTTTGCATTAGAATGTGATGTTGTCTGTCTCCCATTCTGTTTTGTGTCTCTAGATGTTTTGGATCTGTGCAGATGGTTTTCAAGGTACTTTCTTAATATAGTTTGAAGCAAACTTCTGAGAGTGTCATTGTAGTTGGTCCACCCCAAGTTGTTGATACTTCAGTTTTGTTTTCTCCTCTGTATTGCGAATGCTAACTTCTGTGTTTTCGAGTTTCCCTCTTCTTTTTGATATTGAAGTTTTGTAATAAGGGCATTACTTGCAATTCCTTGAGGTTGAGAAGTGTTTTGGTTAGGAATGTTCTCTCTGCTTTCTGAACATCAGTTTTATTGTGGTCTTACTTCTGCCTCTATATTCCTGAAATAGTTCCTATTAAGTTTACAAGTGTCCTCTTAATTGTCAAATGCAGATATTTCTTCTTGGCCTGTGTTTGACTTTTCTGTTATATTTATTAATATTTATTATTTTTTTAACATTTAAGTTCAAGGGTAGAAGTGCAGGGTTGTTGCATAAACTTATGTCATAGGGGTTTGTTGTATACATTATTTCATCACCCAAGTATTAAGCCTAGTGCCATTAGTTGTTTTTCCTCAAAAAGCCCCAGTGTGTGTTGTTCCCCTCTGTGTCCATGTGTTCTCATCATTTAGCTCCCACTTACAAGTGAGAACATACAGTATTTGGTTTTCTGTTCCTGTGTTAGTTTGCAAGGATAATAGCCTCCAGGTTCATTCATGTCCCTGCAAAGGACATGATCTCATTCTTTTTTATGGCTGCATAGTATTCCATGGTGTACGTGTACCACGTTTTCTTTCTTGTGTCCATCATTGGCTTTTAGGTTGACTCCATGTCTTTGCTATTGTGAATAGTGTTGCATCTATTACATTTAATACTGTTGATCACTCATATCTCTTAGCTTGATACCACTGTCTCCTAGTGCCTCAGCTATTCCGTTTCTTTACTTCCTTCCTTCCCTGCCATTCCTTTGACTTTTTCCATAGGATTCTATTCTTTGCCTTCTGTTTTTCAGTTTGCGTAGTGTACTGTTGTATGCTATTCATGCCACAGTTTGAATCCTTTTTTTTTTTTTTTTTTTTTTTTTTTTGAGACTGAGTCTTGCTCTGTCGCCCAGGCTGGAGTGCAGTGGCGCAATCTCGACTCACTGTAAGCTCCGCCTCCCGGGTTCACGCCATTCTCCTGCCTCAGCCTCCTGAATAGCTGGGACTATAGGTGCCTGCCACTGTGCCCGGCTAATTTCTTTCTGTATTTTTAGTAGAGATGGGGTTTCACTGTGTTAGGATGGTCTCAATCTCCTGACCTTGTGATCTGCCCGCCTTGGCCTCCCGAAGTGCTGTGATTACAGGTGTGAGCCACCGTGCCTGGCCACACAGTTTGAATTCTTAGCTATTTGTAGCCTGGTGATTTTCAAGCTTGGGTCAGACTTTTAACTGTTGACTTGATCTTTACTTGCCTGTCCTGTATGCAATTTATTTATTTACTTATTTTTTTTTTTTTTTTTTTGAGACGGAGTCTCGCTCTGTTGCCCAGGCTGGAGTGCAGTGGCCAAATATCAGCTCACTGCAAGCTCCACCTCCTGGGTTTACGCCATTCTCCTGCCTCAGCCTCCCGAGTAGCTGGGACTATAGGCGCCTGCCACCTCGCCCGGCTATTTTTTTTTTTTGTATTTTTTAGTAGAGACGGGGTTTCATCGTGTTAGCCAGGATGGTCTCGATCTCCTGACCTCGTGATCCTCCCGTCTCGGCCTCCCAAAGTGCTGGGATTACAGGCTTGAGCCACCGCGCCCGGCCTATTTACTTATTTTTGAGATGGAGTCTCGCAGGCTGGAGTGCAGTGGTACAATTTTGGCTGACTGCAACCTTTGCCTCACGGGTTCAAGCGATTCTCCTGCTTCAGCCTCCCCAGTAGCTGGGACTGTGGGAGCACGCTACCACGCTCAGCTAATTTTGTATTTTTAATAGAGATGGGGTTTCACCATGTTGGCCAGGCTGGTTTTGAACTCTGGACCTCGGGTGGTCCGCCCACCCTGGCCTCCCAAAGTGCTGGAATTACAGGCCTGAGCCACCACGCTTGACCCCTCCTTTATGCAGTTTAGATTCAACATGTGTAAAGCTGAATTGACCTCACTCTTCTTGTATCCCAAGGCAGGTAAACAAGAACTGTTCTCTCCTCATTCTTTTACTTGGCTCACCATCCATCCACCTAGTCTTTAAGGCAAAAAACTTAAGATACCTTTAACATTCTCACATCTAGTTGGTCACGAACTAGATGCATCTTAACTCTCCTTTTGTATTACAGTTACATAAATTCAGATGTTTACTTTTGAGATAGGGTCTTGCTCTGTCACCCAGGCTAGGGTGCAGTGGTATGGTCATAGCTCATTGCAGCCTCAACTCCCAGGCTCAAGTGATCCTCCTGTCTTAGCCTCCTGAGTAGCTGAGACCACACGTGTGTATCACCACACCTGGCTAATTTGTTTGTTTGTTTGTTTGTTTGTTTGTTTAGAGACAGGATCTCACTATGTGACTAAGGCTTGATTTAAACTCCTGGGCTGAAGCAGTCTTCCCACCTCAGCTTCCCAGAGTTCTGGGATTACCTGTGTGAGCCTCCGTGCCCAGCCTAATTCAGACGTTTAGCATTGTATTTTCTGATTTCCTTGTCTTCAGTCTCAACTTTCCATTTTATATTCGTTGTCTTTTTTTTTTTTTTTTTTTTTTTGAGACAGAGTCTCGCTCTGTTGCCCAGGCTGGAGTGCAGTGGCGTCGTCTCGGAGCACTGCAACCTCCACCTCCTGGGTTCAAGCAATTCTCCTGCCTCAGCCTCCCGAGTAGCTGGGATTACAGGCGTGTGCCACCATGCTCAGCTGATTTTTTTTCTATTTTTTGTAGAGACGGGGTTTCACCGTGCTGGCCAGGCTGGTCTTGAACTGTTGACCTCAAGTGATCCTCCTGCCTCGGCCCCTTAAGTGCTGGGATTACAGGCACAAGCCACTGTGATGGGCCCCATTTTATGTTGATCTTTCCAGAATGCACCGTAGTTAGTTATAGCCACAGACTGTCATTGGTTCTTTAGTGCTAGGAAGACAAATTCTAATCTCTTTAAATGGTATACAAGGCCCTTTCTAATCATGGCCCTGGCTTACCTTTTTAAATTTTTTTTTTTTTTTTTTTTTTTTTGAGACGGAGTCTGGCTCTGTCACCCAGGCTGGAGTGCAGTGGCGCGATCTCAGCTCACTGCAAGCTCCGCCTCCTGGGTTTATGCCATTCTCCTGCCTCAGCCTCCCGAGTAGCTGGGACTACAGGCGCCCGCCACCTCGCCCGGCTAGTTTTTTGTATTTTTTAGTAGAGATGGGGTTTCACCGTGTTAGCCAGGATGGTCTCGATCTCCTGACCTCGTGATCCGCCCGTCTCGGCCTCCCAAAGTGCTGGGATTACAGGCTTGAGCCACCGCGCCCAGCCTAAATTTTTTTGACTCTAGTATATATCATATTTAGCCACACCTCATTGCTTGCAGTCTCTGAAGAGGTCATATGCTTTTTTAGTCGTATTCTTTTTTTTTCTTTTTTTTTCTTTTTTTTTTTTTTTTTTAGACAGGGTCTCACTCTGTCTCCTAGCCTGGAGTGCAGTCGCAAGATCAGGGCTCACTGCAACCGTGACCTCCCAGGCTCAAGCCATCCTACCCCAGCTGCCCAAGTAGCTGTGATTACAGGCATGTGCCACCACACCTGGCTAATTTTTTATATTTTTTGTAGAGACAGGGTTTCACCATGTTGCCCAGGCTGGTCTCGAACTCCGGAACTCAGGGGATCCGCCTACCTTGGCCTCCCAAAGTGCTGGGATTACAGGTGTAAACTACCACAGCTGTCCCAAGTCATATTCTTACTCATCTTTCTACCTGCCTTCCAGAATAAGTTAGTATTCCTTCTCTGTATTCTCATAGTGTTTTTCTTTTTTGTTTTTTTGAGATGGAGTTTTCGCTCTTGTTACCCAGGCTGGAGTGCAGTGGCGTGATCTCAGCTCTCTGCAACTTCTGCCTCCCAGGTTCAAGCGATTCTCCTGCCTCAGCCTCCTCGGTAGCTGGGATTATAGGGATGTGCCCCCAAGCCCGGCTAATTTTGTATTTTTAGTAGAGATGGGGGTTTCTCCATGTTGATCAGACTGGTCTTAAACTCCCAACCTCAGGTGATCCACCTGCCTCAGCCTCCCAAAGTGCTGAGTTTACAGACGTGAGCCACTGTGTCCAGCCTCTCATAGTGTTTTTCTTTACCAACTTCTATTATGCTGTTTACCACATTGTAGTTTTTTACTTGGTGACTTTCCTTATAGACTTTAGCTCCTTGAAGTTAAGACATTATGATTCATTTTTGTGCTACGTCACCCAGTGCGTAGTGAAGAGCAGACATTCAGTTAAGACTTGCTAATGAGTGAATGAAAAGGGTTAAAATAATTATGTTTTTCACAATTTTCTATGATTTGACTAGATGACAGAGCACGTAGATCGCCACGAAAACTTCCTACTTCATTAAAAAAAGGAGAAAGGAAATGGGCTCCTCCAAAATTTCTGCCTCACAAATATGATGTGAAACTACAAAATGAAGATAAGGTTAGTTGACACTTTACATTAAACTTTTTACATGTGATTGATGTTCTTTAAGAAAATATCATAAGGTTGCTTTTGTTGGAGAATATGTACTAAAGAAAAATGCAAATGAATATCTTTGTACAGCAAATTCTGAGTGGTTTTCTAGTTACAGTAATTAATGACTTCAAGTTAATGTAAATTATATTTTCTTTCCTAGAAGATAGCATGCTTTTCCTCTTTTTTATATAGGAATTACTAGGGTATAAGTAATTCACGTTTGAGCTTGAAACTCAGTTTGAAAATTAAGAATCTGTTCCCAGCAGTTGCGGACTTTCCAAGGAAATCATTCCTCCCAGTTAAAAGTAGAGCAGTCATTTGTTAATATAATTAAATTCAGACGTTGAGTCAACTCTGCTCAGTGCTTTTACAAGGAACCTTATAAAACTACAAGCTAATAACCTGCAATAGTAAGTACTCTCAAATTAACTTAGTATTATATTTATTCTAAGATGTTCAGTTTTTATTTTATTTTTTTTAACTTGTCCAGAGTCAGGATGTAAGTTAAAATCAATTGGCAAGGGTTTTTTTCATAGTGGTATATAAAATAATGGGTTTGGGCTGGGCGCTGTGTTACTTTTCAGGTACTCCTACACCACCTGTATGTGTAGAATCTTATAAATAGAAAGAGGTGGATTAGCAGACTGGGTGTGGAAGGCAGTGCACATTTGTCTTCAGATGTAACCATTTTACAGAAGAAACAGCTAAGACCTGAGAAGTTTAGTAACTGTCAAAGTTCTTGATTCAGTAAATGAGATTGGGAAGGATTATAACCCAAATCTTTTGCTGCTTTATTTACATTGTTTTGTTCCTGCCTCAGAATGTTGACAAGTCCAATTCCATTCTGACTGTTGGTTTTATGGTTTGTGATCAGAAGCCTTGGCCGAGTTGTTAGGAATTTTTTTTTTTTTTCTTTTTTTAGAGTCAGAGTTTTGTTCTCATTGCCCAGGCTGGAGTGCAATGGCACGATCTTGGCTTACTGCATCCTCTGCCTCCTGGGTTCAAGTGATTCTCCAGCCTCAGCCTCCCAAGTAGCTAGGATTACAGGAATGCATCACCACACCTGACTCATTTTGTATTTTTTGTAGAGACAGGGTTTTACCATGTTGCCCAGGCTGATCTCGAACTCCCGACCTCAGGTGGTCTGCCCCTCTTGGCCTCCCAAAGTGCTGGGATTACAAGCGTGAACCACCACTCCTGGCCTAGGTGGTTTTTTTTGTTTTTTGGTTTTTTTTGTCTCTTTTGAGATGGAGTCTTGTTCTGTCGCTCAGGCTGGCGTACAATGGCGCGGTCTCGACTCACTACAGCGTCTGCCTCTCGGGTTCAAGCGATTCTCCTGCCTCAGCCTCACGAGTATCTGGGATTACAGGCGCAGGCCACCATCCATGCCTAATTTTTGTATTTTTAGTAGAGACGGATTTTCACCATGTTGGCCAGGCTGGTCTTGAACTCCTGACATTGTGATCCGCCTGCCTTGGACTCCCAAAGTGCTGGGATTACAGGGATGAGCCACTGTGCCCAGCCAGGATTTTTTATTTTTGAATATTGGATATTGTTAAATACAATTTTTCACAGACTTTCTTCTCATTCAGCAAGGTAGCTGATTAAAACATGCTTAGTTTTAACCACTTCCCTGAGTATCACTTGTATTCTTATTGATGAGCCCTATTGATATAGATGGTATTTTGTTCACAAAGAGTAAGTTGGTTTTAGGAAGAAAGAATATGCGAATAAGAAAGAGATGATATCTGATATCATGCTCAGAGATAATTGGTGAATACAGATTTAGTAAATGGTAGTTAGCTCCTAAGTGACTTTTTTTAAAAAAAAATTTGTTTTCCTTCCTTCTCTGTTTCCTGCTATTAAGTGACTTTTAAAAGTAGAACTATTCTGTCTGTATTATAACTTAATTTGTTCATTTATTGTGTGCTAAGCATCTGTAATGTCATTAAACTTTCTTCCAAAGCAGTGTTCTCAGATTTTAATGTATGTGATAGTCACCAGGAGAGCTGATTACACATGTTGATTCGTAACCTTTACTGCCAGAGAGTCATAAGATTCATTAAGTGTGTGGTGAGGCCCAAGCATCTGCATTTTAATAGCACCCTAGATGATTCTGATGAATTTTTCTGGGTTGAGAAACTTTTTTCTTAGGACTGGAGTGTCCATTATATGTACATATTTTCATTTAACAAATCCCTTATTGATGTACCTTTAGGTAATAACCCTCAACCCCTTCCTCACCTTTTTGCTATTACAAGCATTTGATGATGACTTTGTCCATTTACTTCCTAAGATAAATTCTTAACGAGAGGAATTGCTGAAAGGGTATACGTATTTTTAGAAAACTTTGATACATATTGACAGATTGCGTAAGGATGTTTTTAAATTGATGTTCTGTCTCTGAAAATTATTCTCCGTTTTCTCTCTTTTTTTAAGAGATAGGGTCCCACTGTGTTGCCCAGGCTGGAGTGCATTGGTGTGACCATAGCTCATTATAGCCTCGATCTCCTAGGTTCAAGTAATTCTACTTCAGGCTCCCAAATAGCTAGGACTATTGGCATATTTTGATATTTGTACACAGAGGGTCTTTTTATATTTCCCAGGCTGATCTCTAACTCCTGGCCTCAAACGGTCTTTACTCCTTGGCCTCCTGAGTTAATAAGATTACAAGTGTAAGATACCATCCTTGGCCAATTTTTTTTTTTCTTCCTAATTTGTAGCTCTATTGATGTAGATGGAATTTTGATTTTTCTGGAGAGAACATATATTGCTTGTTCTCGTTTGGGTAATTACTTTTTACCCCAGTGTTGAGTTATTTATTTATTTTTAACCTAGATCATCAGTAATGTGCCAGCAGACAGCTTGATTCGTACAGAGCGCCCACCAAATAAGGAGATAGTTCGATACTTTATACGGCATAATGCATTACGAGCTGGTACTGGTGAAAATGCACCTTGGGTCGTAGAAGATGAATTGGTGAAGAAATATTCTCTGCCCAGCAAGTTCAGTGACTTTTTACTTGATCCATACAAGGTAAGGTCACTGTTAATTTTTGGACAGCAGGATAAAGCATCATTATTTCTTTGATGGCTCCAGTATATTTATATTTATAGCAGGTTTTGAACTCTAACATCAGATAATGAATTAAAAATTTTTCAGGTATATCTGTTTCATATAGGTTGTGATGTGAGGTTGGTAGGGGAGAGGCCACATTGAATATCTTCCCCAGTTCAATTTATTTTTTATTAGGCTAGCATAATTTTAAAACTCTACATACATGTGCTTTTGTGCCTCAGACCCTTTTTGGAATGAGGTATGGTATAAATACAAAAAGTATTTTGTTAACCAGTTACTAAGAATGAAAACTGATTTTGCATGTCAGACAAGATGATCACATACAGTGGCAACCTTAAAAAGAACCTGGAATGAGAAGCACTGTGTGTGATAGGTTAGTGGAAAACCTAGTATTTTCCTCTTGAAGAGTAATTTTTTTTTTTTTTTTAATTTGAGATGGAGTCTTGCTGTGTCACCCAGGCTGGAGTGCAGTGGTGCAATCTCTGTTCACTGCAACCTCCTCCTCCTCAGCCTCCTGAGTAGCTGGGATTACAGGCATACGCCACCACACCCAGCTAATTTTTGTACTTTTAGTAGAGATGGGGTTTTGCCATGTTGGCCATGCTGGTCTCGAGCTCCTGACCTCAAGTGATCTGGCTGCTTCGGCCTCCTAAAGTGCTGGTATTACAGATGTGAGCCACCACGCCCGACCGAGAAGGAATAATTTAAAAAATCATCTCTTTTGATTTTCAAAATACTTTTATGAAGTTATATGTTTCATTTTACAGATGGGGAATTTGAGACCTGGTCTAATCAGAACCAACAGAAAGTGATGACAAAACTTAAGACGCTGGTCTAGGATTTCTGATTTTCTTTTCCGTTTCAAACTTTATCTGATAAGGTGTTTTTTTAAAATTTAGGTTTTGAAAGTACTTAATGCTTCTTTCATTGGTAAATTTAACACAGCATACTGGCTGGTAATTTTCATCTTGGTCTCTGGGCCAGAGTAGAATCAGAAAAGGGCTCTTGATCCATTAAAACTAGGTCACATTTCCAGGATTTCTTTTTTTCCCATTTCATTTAATTATGAAAATATAAAGACATCTTAAGTCATAACAACTAAATTAGCTCAGTTATCTTAAGTTGATTATGATGAGAAAAGCATATTGAAAAATAATTTTGTTTCTCCAAAACATAGTAAAGACCTCCAGTCATAGTTTTAGCACTTAGCGATTTTCTTATTCTAGACCAACAAGATAAGTGGTGTCTTCTGTTAGGCTCTTTAAATTTTTATTATTTGCTTAAAAGGAAAAATTTAGAAAGCAATTGGCTTTTTCTAGTTCAGGAGTAAATTTTCCATGGAACTTATAATTTTTTCTTAGATGTTCGTTTTTGTTTATTGAAGAGAAATTTGAGTTCACTGTCATTTTGTTGCCACAGAGTTTGGAACCATGATTCAACTTTTTCTGGTCTTCACATGAGATTACTGTCTTAACTGTATGAGAACTCTATGAAACCATCTCTAAATGGGTTTTAGACTAATTCTTGGATTACTTGAGTCCTTAAATATTTTCCTCTTTTCTAATCTTACAGCTCTCTTTTTATGTATTTTAGTTTAGTGATTCAAGTATGTTAATAATGTGAAAGACTCTTTTTATGGGTAAAAGATTTTTTGAGTTTCCTAAGACATAAAAGCCAATCCACCCTTATTTCTTACTTTAGAGACAGGGTCTTGCTGTGTTGCCCAGGCTGGAGTGCAGTGGGACAATCACAGTTCACTGCAGCCTGAAACTTCTGGGCTCAAGTGATCCTCCTCCCTCTGTCTCACTGGTAGCTAGGGACTACAGGCATGTACCACCACGCCCAGCTGATCCACAATTTTTGTAGGAGAGAGAGACTAGAACTCTGGGAACTTATAACCTGAAAGGTAATTTCTGAAGAAATAAGCTTCTCCCAGAATTTCTAGTGGGGGCTTAAATTACTAATGTTATGAAATTTGGCCATAATTTAGGTTGAAACTAGGAAATGGAAGCTTGCTTAGAGTAAAATGCTATAAGAGGGCAGTGATTTTACTCAGAAAACTTAAGACTCATGTAAAATACTGGCTTACAGAGTTAAAGGCTTATACTCAGATTTATTATTTGTTTTCCCTATCTTAAACAATAATTTCTTATTTCCCAATACTACTTGACATGTCACTGATTGTTTTCTGTTTATAAGCTATGTTTTTCCTATTTATAAAATTAGTATTTTGGCTTCTCAGCCAGGGCAAAACATAGTAAAGAACACAGATGGTAAGTAGAACTTAAAACATTGCTTTGGATTCTCTGTCTAGAAGAAATTTAAAATAATCTGTTGAGGATTAAAGTTGATCACATAGGACCCATCCATCCAAAGGCCTGGGATATTTTCTCTCTCTGTATACCCTTTGGATTTTGTAGAATTTAATGTTATATCAGGCTCTGAGTACATTTACTGTAGAGAGAGACCAGGCGTAAAGAGAGGGAGTTCTGAGCAATAGTTTTAGCAGGCCGGGCGTATGCTGGCTCACGCCTGTAATCCCAGCACTTTGGAGGCCAAGGTGGGTGGATCACGAGGTCAGGAGATCGAGACCTCTACTAGAAATACAACAAATTTGCAGGGTTTGGTGGTGGGCGCCTGTAGTCCCAAGCTACACGGGAGACTGAGGCAGGAGAATTGCTTGAACCTGGGAGGCGCAGCTTATAGTGAGCCGAGATTGCGCTACTGCACTCCAGCCTGGGTAACAGAGTGAGACTCTGTCTCCAAAAAAAAAAAAAAGTTTTAGCAAGGGATCCGTAGGGAGGGCTTACGTGGGAGAGAGGAAAATTATGTAAAGGTGCAGGAATTTTTACCTGAGTACTTAATATGATGATGAGGGTGTGTTTGTGGTTTTCCAAATTCTTTCTAGAATAAAAAATTACTTGAGAATAAGAACTACCTTGCTTATTCTATATCTTGTAATGTTTAGTATAGTATGTTGCATATAATAGGTAACTGGCTATTCATTTCTTGAAGAAGTTCCATTTGTTGGAGAAAAATGCCACTGACATTTGGACTTTAGGGGCAGCATAATTTTTTGTAGGCCCAATGACTTGGAGGAATGATTTACAAGGAAGTTGGGTGATAACTGTCATCTAAGATGAAATCTGCAGCTCATTTTCCTCTTGTAATACATTGAAGCCCTGTTTTGTTAGTCTCTCCATCATGTTTGAGCTCTTATTTTAGACTGATAAATCCTAGTAGGGAAACCTTTGGATTAAAGGCATAAGAAGAAAATAACACTTTAAGACATTTGGAATCCTGCACGAGTTTAGCCTTGTTCTTAATACATTTTAATATTTTATTTTGAATAATTTTATACAGGAGAGTTGACAAACCCTACTGAATTTCCATGTACTCTTTAATTAGATTTCCTCAGATGTTAACATTTATCATGTTCATTTATCCTCTCTCTCTTTTTTTTTTTTTTTTTTTTTTGAGGTAGGCCTTACGCTATCTCCCAGGTTACAGTGCAGTGGAATGATCATAGCTCACTGTAACCTGGAACTTCTGGCTCAAGCAGTCCTCCCACCACATGCTTCTGACTAGCTAGGATTACAGGTGCTCACCACCATGCCCAACTGATTTTTGTGTTTTTTATTTTTTGTAAAGATGGAGTCTCACTCTTGCCCATGCTGGTCTTGAGCTCCTGGTCTCAAGTGATCCTCCTGCCTCAGCCTCCCAAAGTGTTGGGATTACAGGCACAAGCCACTGCATCTGGCCTAATTTGCTCTCTACACACACACATGAATTATTTTTTCCTGAGCCAAGTGATTTTCCAGACAGGATGCCCTTTTACGGAATATTGGAATATGGATTTCTTTAAAACATTGATATTGCTAGCTCACACCTGTGTAATTCTAGCACTCTAGGAGGCTGAGATGGGAAGATCACTTGAGTCCAGGAGTTCAGGACCTTCCTGGGCATCATGGCAAGATTCCATCTCTACAAAGCAAAACAAAAAATCAAGGATATTTTCTAACATAACTACAGTAGAGTTGTCGAAATAAAGAAGTTAACATTGAAGTAACTCTATTATCTGATCTATAGTTTTTACTCACATTTTCCCAATTCTTCAGTAATCGCCTTTTAACCAAAAAACAATTTTGTTTTGCTTTAATAGGATTCATTGTGCTACCATGTGTCACGTGTGTTACATTTACTTGTCTCTTTGGTCTCTTCTAATCTGGGACAGTCCCTCAGCTATTCTTGGTCTTTCAAAACCTTGACATTTAAAAATAATAGAACCTGGTTATTTTGTAGAATGCTCTTTGATTTTGGTTTATTCATGATTAGATTCAGGTTATGAATATTTGGACATAAGAATTGATGTATTCTCAGTGCATCATGTAACAAGGCAGTGACATAATTTTGTCCATTACTCATGGTATTGCATATTTTATTTTATTTTTTATTTTTTGAGAAAGGATCTTGCTCTGTCCAGGCTGGAGGAGCAGTGCGATCATAACTCACTTCAGTCTTGACCTCTGGGCTCAAGCGATCCACCTACCTTAGCCTCCTAAGTAGCTGAGACCACAGGTGTGCACCACGAAGCCCAGCTAATTTTTATTTTTAATTTGTTGCAGAGACAGGATCTCGCCATGTTACCCAGGCTGGTCTCAAACTCTAGACTCAAGCAGTCCCCACTCCCCTGACCCCCGAAGTGTTGGGATTACAGGCGTGAGCTATCATGTGTGGCTGATCGATCTCTCTCTCTCTCTCTCTCTTTCTCTTTCTCTTTTTTTTTTTTGAGACACAGTCTCGCCTTGTCACCAGGCTGGAATGCAGTGACGTAATCTCGGCTCACTGCAACCTCCACCTCCCGGCCTCAAGCGATTCTCCTGCCTCAGCCTCCTGAGTAGCTGGGACTATTAGGCACCTGCCACCACACCCGGCTAATTTTTGTATTTTTAGTAGAGATGGGGTTTCACCGTGTTGGCCAGGATGGTCTCAATCCCTGGACCTTGTGATCCACCCACTTCGGCTTCCCAAAGTGCTAGGATTACAGGCGTGAGCCACCACACCTGGCCTGATTTTTCTTTAAATGAAGTCTCACTCCTAAAGTTTGTTTGTTGTTTATGGCTGGGTGTAGTGGCTCCTGCTTGTAATTTCAGCACTTTGGGAGGCTGAGGTGGGAGGATTGCTTGAGCCCATGAGTTCGAGACCAGCCTGGGTAACATGGTGAGACCCTGTTTCTACACACACACAAAAATTAACCGGGCATGGTGGTGTGTGCCTTTAGTCCAGGCTACTTCGGAGACGGAGGCAGGGTGATCCCTTGAGCCCAGGAGGTCAAGTTTGCAGTGAGCTATGATCATGCCACTGCACTCCAGCCTGTGTGACAGAGTGAGACACTGTTTTGAGGGGAGGAAAAAAGAAGTTTGCGAGTTAGAGATTAGAACAGAAGTACTTTAAAATGTAAATTATATTGTTGAAGGAATGCTTTGCTAGAAGAAAAATAAGTGAAAAGTAAATTATATTATTTTGAAAACAGTTTAAATATATTTTATAGTAACAAATTTTGCATATTTGCTAATAAAGGCATATGGAAATTGAGAAAAGCCCGCTATTTGAGTGTTGTCCTCAAAGTTCTAACATGTTGCCTTGGGTGAATGAGAACGGTTAGATAAGAATCAGACTAGAGATTGCCAAGGTTTGCTAATTTAGGGTTTTGCTGCCTAGATTATATTGCTTATTATTAAATTGTATGCAGCATCTGAATGAGCTACTACAAGTAATTTCTTTCATTTTTATCATATTTTTAATCAAGAAACAGGAGTTGCAGACAGATATTTGTGGTTGTGGTGAGTTTCAAGTGACAGGAACAAATGTAAAATTGTGGATGCTCTTTTCTTTTCAACCTTCCATGCTGCTGAGACAGTCATAAATATTTATTTCTGTTTAGCAATTAGGAAGGGCCTCTGCCAAAAATTATACTAGTAGTAATCCAGGTGTCCTTTCTTCTCCCTCCCCATCCGCTCGTCTGGTAGAATTACTGTGCTGAGTGGGGAATAGGGAGCACCGTTGGCGCATAAGTGGTTTTATACTTTTTCAGATCCCCCTGAGTCCAGCCAAGCTGGCTCCCATTTGGCTGTGACTGCCCAGCATGCCCCATGCTGAGATGATCCAGTTACTGAAGGACTGCTCACGTGGGGAGCCGGCCTATTGGGAGGGGGTTGGGTGAGTTCATTTCTTTCATTTTTAAGAAAAAAACAAAAAAACATGGTGTGGCTTGCCACAAAAACACACCTTATGAATAAAAATGGATTGCTAGACTCTCATGGCTAAGCCATCCCACCTTTTTCTTGTGTCATTTCTTCATGCTACTATGCTTCTAAGTGGAAGAAGTTTAAAGAACCTTATGAAAAATGTGAGTGATTTTTCTTTTAAAATAGAACTATAATCAGTAAATAAAGAAGTGTCCCAGTTATTGTAACAGGCCCTATTAAAACATACCTATTTAAAATGCTAAAAATGAAACTTAGTCTTTTTAGCAATAAATTTCATTTTAGGATAACTTTAAATATATAATCTGTTGTTCTGAGCAGTAGAAAAAATGTCCGTCTCTATGTGTATACTCTGAAGATTTTCCAAGGCTGACTGAAGAAGGTTGTTAACTTTTTGGGGGCACACATTTGTTCTTATTTCCTGTCAGGGTAGTAATGGGTCTTGCTCTGCAATTTGGATGGCCTCTGCCATATTCTCTTTGGAGTACTATTACTGTCCATGAGGAGACTGGAGTCTTAAATAAGTTATCTTGGCTTATTCTTCCTAGCATTTTGTGAAATGTAGTTCTGGGAAACTAGAATGAGGAAATTCTGCATCTAGGGAAAGTAATCCAGGAGTCATGGATAGGGTTTATATGTTGTAAAGCCTCTTTGTCAGCCCATTCTAATGATGATTTTTGGGGATTGGGGAACAACACATTCCAGTTAATCAGGCAACAGAAAGTCGGGCGGAGGAACAATAATCTGCAGTTGCCTGGAACTCTTCGAAGGCCAGTGGGCCTTTAAAGTTAGATAACTTAGCCAAAAGAGGGATTTGTTAAGTATATCCTACTCAGTGCAGGCCATGTTTTTTTCCTCTGTGTGTAGCCATGGTTCTGTGGGCTCGTTTCTCTCATTATATCTTCAATGTTTAAGTCTTAATTGGGGCCTGGCTGGGTGGCTCATGCCTATAATCCCAACACTTTGGGGGGCGGAGGTGGCAGATCACCTGAGGAGTTCGAGACCAAGCTGGCCAACATGGTGAAACCTGTTTCTACTAAAAATACCAAAATTAGCCGGGTGTGGTGGTGCACACCTATAATCCCACCTACTCGGAAGGCTGAGGCAGGAGAATCGCTCGAGCCTGGGAGGTGGAGGTTGCAATGAACCAGGATTGCGCTACTGCACTCCAGACAAAAAAAAAAGAAAAAAACTTAAATGGCTTTATAGTACAGCTTATTTAATTTTACTAAACTTATTTGCTTTTCTCCTAACAAGAGCATAGGTGTTTTACTCTGTGATCTCTGGGATTTATCTCACCTTAGCCATTTCCCTGTACCCTTTTTTAAGGGGCTCGTAATTCTATATTCAGTAATTCTTACCTGTTTTCTTGCCTGTAGTCTCATCTCAAACTAGCCTGACCTACTTGTTGTCTTTAGACTACTTCTTTACGTATTGCTCTTTTCCGGTTAGTCCCTTCTGTTCAAAAACTGGATGTTCATATCTGTGAGTGCCATTGATGGGCTTAGCTGCTTTTGGTAATAATTACATATTCTAGAGTTTCTCTAGTCTTTTCCCTAATCACTTAAAGCAACAGTTTTCCTCTGAAATGGGCTGTATTTTGGATTACTTGGTATTTTCAATTAGTTTGCATTTTAGCTGTCAGGCGTTTTTCTTCGTAATTATCTTTTTTAAAGTGTTCCACTCATAGAGTTTGGTTTTTCTTTTTTTCAATACACATTTAAAAAGAGAAGCAGTGGTATCGTGACAAATGGACCAGACTGTAACCTGTTAACTGATTGTGTATGATGGAGGTGAGGCATGGGAGGTTTGAGGAGACGAGATGTGTATCAGGAGAGTGGGAACATGAGTGGACTAAAGGAACACACTGTTTACTAGGTGATGTGGAGGACCTATTTGAGGTGCCTGGCAATGAATTTAAAGTGAGACTACTCACTTTTTTTTTTTTTTTTTTTTGAGGCAGAGTCTTGCTCTGTCACCCAGGCTGGAGTGCAGTGGCATGATCTCGGCTCACTGCAAGCTCTGCCTCCCGGGTTCATGCCTCAGTCTCCCAGGTAGCTGGGACTGCAGGCGCCCGCCACCACGCCTGGCTAATTTTTTTGTATTTTTAGTAGAGACAGGGTTTCACCATGTTAGCCAGGTTGGTCTCAATCTCCTGACCTCGTGATCCCCCCGCCTTGGCCTCCCAAAGTGCTGGGATTACAGGCGTGAGTCACCGCGCCTGGCTGAGACCCCTCGCTTTTATTGTATCTATTATTTTAGCCATGTTTAAGCTGAACATATGCAGGGCAGGAGTAAATAGAGTTAATCAATCAGGGTTATGGCTTTTCCAAGTAGAATAAGAGAGACAAGGGAACTATAGGTTTATGTGAGATTAATTATCATGATTGACTAAAATTTAATCTGGGTAAAGCAAGACATGGGGGTTAGGGTGGTGAAAATGTAATAAAATTAATGGGTTTAAGGTTCTGGTGAGATTGAAGGACTGTAGAGTTGCGGGACTAGAGGGAGTGGATTTGGAAGATAAGAGGGTATGTTCAAAGGAGAATGGTGTGAAATTGGTGATGGGAATGAATTCTCTTTTTTTTTTTTTGAGACGGGGGTCTTGCTCTGTCCTCCAGGCTGGAGTGCAGTGACGTGATCCTGACTCACTGCAACCTCCTCCTCCTGGGTTCAAGTGATCTCGAGCCTCAGCCTCCTGCGTAGCTGGGGTGACAGGCATGCGCCACTACACCTGGCTAATTTTTGCATTTTTGGTAGAGACAGGATTTCACCATGTTGGCCAGGCTGGTCTCCAACTCCTGACCTCAAGTGATCCACCTGCCTTGGCCTCCCAGA
This sequence comes from Macaca mulatta, assembly GCF_049350105.2. Classification (NCBI taxonomy): domain Eukaryota; kingdom Metazoa; phylum Chordata; class Mammalia; order Primates; family Cercopithecidae; genus Macaca; species Macaca mulatta. Next base: position 50,961,613 of record NC_133408.1, on the reverse strand, counting down.
GTGCTGGGATTACGGGCGTGAGCCACCGCGCCCACCAGAATGTGTTCTTAAAAGTGTGGGGTGGCCAAGTAATGTGGCATGGTGGCGCATGCCTGTAATCCCAGCTACTCAGGAGGCTGAGGCAGGAGAATCACTTGAACCTGGGAGGCGGAGGTAGTGGTTAGCCGAGATCGCGCCATTGTATTCCAGCCTGGGCAAAAAGAGCGAAACTCCGTCTCAAAAAAAAAAAAAACTGTGGGGTGAGAACAAAGGGGAGTTTGAGGCCCAGGTCAGGAGGTGTCTTTATCTGTGAGCAGTGTTCATGTTCTTACACTAATTGTTGCTTTTATCAGAAAATGTGCCTTAGAGTTTAGACAAAAGTACTTTAAGCAGTATCATTTCTGCTTAAAAGCGTAAAATGCCCTGAATAGTAACCAACAGTGAAAGGATGAAAATTCATTCTTGTTTCAAGAACAGTGCATTTTAAACTTTTCAGATACTGCCATTTTGTAGATCATATATCCTTAATCTGGGGTCCATGGATGGATTCTCTGAAATTGTATGCGTAGTTTTTGTCTAATATTTCTGGTGGAGGGGTTCACAGATTTTGTTTAAATATTTAAGAACCATTAATATATATAAACAGAGAACTAGTTACATAGCAGAAATGTCTAATATTAAGTCTGGATGTCAAGGGAATTTTGTGTTGACATAGTAAAAAACCTTAGCTAACGTTCATGTCTTTGCTTTTTTCAGGGCCAAAGTATCTATGAAGAGATATGAATATGTAGCTTTACCTGAATAGCTGGGGAAGAGGGCCTTTAAGATGCTTAAATGTTGCTTAAGTTAGTTTTAGATTTTAAAATTAATTTTGCTCCTATTCTTAAATTCTAGTATATGACTCTCAACCCTTCTACTAAGAGGAAGAATACTGGATCCCCAGACAGGAAGCCCTCAAAGAAATCCAAGACAGACAACTCTTCTCTTAGTTCACCACTAAATCCTAAGTTATGGTGTCACGTACACTTGAAGAAGTCGTTGAGTGGCTCGCCACTCAAAGTGAAGAACTCAAAGAATTCCAAATCTCCTGAAGAACATCTAGAAGAAATGATGAAGATGATGTCGCCCAATAAGCTGCACGCTAACTTTCACATTCCTAAAAAAGGCCCACCTGCCAAGAAACCAGGAAAGCACAGTGACAAGCCTTTGAAGGCAAAGGGCAGAAGCAAAGGCATCCTGAATGGACAGAAATCCACAGGGAATTCCAAATCTCCCAAAAAGGGACTGAAGACTCCTAAAACCAAAATGAAGCAGATGACTCTGTTGGATATGGCCAAAGGTACACAGAAGATGACGCGAACCCCACGGAATTCTGGGAGTACACCTAGGTCCTCTAGTAAACCTCATAAACATCTGCCTCCTGCAGCCCTACACCTCATTGCCTACTACAAAGAAAATAAAGACAGGGAGGACAAGAGGAGCGCCCTGTCCTGTGTTATCTCCAAAACAGCTCGTCTTCTGTCTAGTGAAGATAGAGCTCGTCTCCCAGAAGAATTGCGAAGTCTTGTTCAAAAACGCTATGAACTTCTAGAGCACAAAAAGAGGTGGGCTTCTATGTCTGAAGAGCAACGGAAAGAATATTTGAAAAAGAAACGGGAGGAACTGAAAAAGAAGTTGAAGGAAAAAGCCAAAGAACGAAGAGAGAAAGAAATGCTTGAGAGATTAGAAAAACAGAAGCGGTATGAGGACCAAGAGTTAACTGGCAAAAACCTTCCACCATTCAGATTGGTGGATACCCCTGAAGGGCTGCCCAACACGCTGTTTGGGGATGTGGCCATGGTGGTGGAATTCTTGAGCTGTTATTCTGGGCTACTTTTACCAGATGCTCAGTATCCTATTACTGCTGTGTCCCTTATGGAAGCCTTGAGTGCAGATAAGGGTGGCTTTTTATACCTTAATAGGGTGTTGGTCATCCTCTTACAGACCCTACTACAAGATGAGATAGCAGAAGACTATGGTGAATTGGGAATGAAGCTGTCGGAAATCCCCTTGACTCTGCATTCTGTTTCAGAGCTGGTGCGGCTCTGCTTGCGTAGATGTGATGTTCAGGAGGAAAGCGAGGGCTCAGACACAGATGACAATAAAGATTCAGCTGCATTTGAGGATAATGAGGTACGAGATGAGTTCCTAGAAAAGCTGGAGACCTCTGAATTTTTTGAGCTGACGTCAGAAGAGAAGTTACAGATCTTGACAGCACTGTGCCACCGGATCCTCATGACATACTCTGTGCAAGACCACATGGAGACCAGGCAGCAGATGTCTGCAGAGTTGTGGAAGGAGCGGCTTGCTGTGTTGAAGGAAGAAAATGATAAGAAGAGAGCAGAGAAACAGAAACGGAAAGAAATGGAAGCCAAAAATAAAGAAAATGGAAAAGTGGAGAATGGGTTAGGCAAAACTGATAGGAAAAAAGAAATTGTGAAGTTTGAGCCCCAAGTAGATACAGAAGCTGAAGACATGATTAGTGCTGTGAAGAGCAGAAGGTTGCTTGCCATTCAAGCTAAGAAGGAACGGGAAATCCAGGAAAGAGAAATGAAAGGTAAAATTTCATGCTGAGAGAAAAGGGGAAACTCTGTAGAAGATAGTAAAAGAAAGGAAATTATTGAGGTAATGGTAGGGTCTCTGTTTACTTATTTCTGTATGTAATAACCTGGCACCTATTGGTATGTATTTTACTTTTTATTCTATTGATAATTTCATATTAGCTGGAGTGTTCAGCCTGGCATTCTGATTAGTTAATAAGTTAGTGTGATGTTGGCATCTTTTCTGGGTTCAATAAAGGACCAAATCTACACATAAGCATAGTGGAAACAACATAGGACTCGGGAGTTGACTGACCTGGGTTCAGATCCTAGCTCTGACTTAGCTGTACAATGTTCCTTTGGGCAAGTTACTTACCTGTGCCTCACTTTCCTCATATGCTTGATAAGATTGTTGTAAAATTGGTTGACAGGATATTTGAAGCCCCTAGCACAGTCACCAACTCAGATTGTCCTTTAAGTTGTCCTTTAAGTAATCTGTCCTTTAAGATTTAAGAACTTAAAAATTTTGGGCTTTGATGGCACCATCAAATCTGAACTTTTAAAAAGCAGCTTTATTAAGAAATAATCAACATGCAGTATAATTAGTTCACTTATTGTGTATGAGTTAGTGTTTTCAGTAGATTCACAGATAATGTACAACCATTGCCACAGTCAATTTTATAACATTTTTATCAAATCAGAAAGAAACCTACCCATGAACTGTCATTACCCCATTCACTCATCCTCCCCAGCCCTGAGCAACCACCAGTCTACTTTGTCTCTACAGATTTGCTATTCTAGATGTTTTCTGTAAACGGAATTGTATAATAAATAGGTGGTCTTTTGTGACTTTCACTTAGCATAATGTTTTACATGCTACAACATGAATGAATCTTGAAAACATTATGCTAAGTGAAAGAAGCCAGTCACAAAATAGACTACCTCTGTTTATTTCCAAAACCTTTTTTTTTTTTTTTCTGAGAGGTTGGAGTGCAGTGGTGCAATCTTGACTCACTGCAACCTCCGCCTCCTGGGTTCAAGTGATTCTCCTGCCTCAGCTTCCCGAGTAGCTGGGATTATAGGCACGCGCCATCATGCCTGGTCAATTTTTGTGTTTAGAGACGGGGTTTCACCATGTTGGCCAGGCTGGTTTCGAAGTCCTGATCCACCTGCCTTAGCCTCCCAAAGTGCTGGGATTACAGGTGTGAGCCACTGTGCCTGGCCAGCCACCGTGCCAGGCCAGCCACCGCACCGCGCCTGGCCCCAAAACATTTTTAAAAGAAAACCCAAAAGTCACTCACTTCTCCCTTGTCCCCATCCCCCGGCAACCACCAGTCTGTTCTCTGTGTCTATGGATTTACCTATTCTGGATATTTCATGTAAATGCAGTCATGTAATATGCAGCCTTTTTATGGCTGGCTTTTTTCACTTAGCATGTTCTCCAGGTTCATCCATGTTGTAGCATGTGTTAGTACTTCATTCCCTTTTATGGCTGGATAATATTCCATTATTTGGATATACCACGTTTTGTTTCTCATTCATCACTTGATAAACATTTAGATTGTTTTCATCTTTTGCCTGTTATGAATAATGCTGCCATAAACATTGGTGTATGAGTTTTTGAGCAGTCATGTACTTTGATTTCTTTAGAGTTAATACCTAGAATGAGATTGTTGGGTCATATGGTTATGTTTAACCATTTGAGAAACTGCCAGACTGTTTTCCAAAGTGGCTGCACAATTTTACATGCCCGCCAGCAGCGAATTAAAGGTTCTGACTTTTCTCCGTCCTCATCAATACTTGTTATTTTCTGACTTTTTGATGGTAGTCATCCTAGTGGGTGTGAAATGGTATCTCATTGTGGTTTTGATTTGCATTTCTTTGATGGCTAATGATGTTGAACATCTTTTCATGTGTCTCCTGGCTACCCGTGTGTCTTTGGAGAAGTAGTAATTCAGATCATTTGCCCATTATTAAATTGAGTTGTTTATTATTGAGTTGTAAGAGCTCTTTATATATTCTAGATACAATTCTCTGTCAGATACCTGGTCTGCAAATATTTTAATCTATTTTGTGTGTTCTTTCACTTTTTTTTTTGTTAATTTTTTTTGGGAGACGGAGTTTCACACTTTTTTGTGCCCACGCTGGAGTGCAGTGGTGTGATCTCGGCTCCCTGCAACCTCTGCCTCCTGGATTCAAGTGATTCTCTTGCCTCAGCCTCCCAAGTAGCTGGGATTACAGGTGTGTGCCACCACGCCTGGCTAATTTTGTATTTTTAGTAGAGATGGGGTTTCACCATGTTGACCAAGCTGGTCTCGAACTCCTGACCTCAAGTAATCCGCCTGCCTCGACCTCCCAAAGTGCTGGGATTACAGCTGTGAGCTGCTGCGCCTGTCCTGTCCTTTAACTTTCTTAGTAGTATCATTTGAAGCACAAAAGTTTTTTAAATTTGTTGAGGTTCGTTTTATCTGTTTATTCTTTTGTTACTCATACATTTGATGTTAGATTTAAGGATCTGTTTCCAAACCTGGGGTCATGAAGATTTACTCTTGTTTTCTTCCAAATATCTTGTAGTTTTACATCTGAAATTTAGGTCTTTTATTTTCAGCTAATTTTTATAGTGTAAGGTAAAAGTTCAGCTTTATTGTTTTGTGTGTGTGTGGCTCTCCAGTTGTCCCAGTGTCATTTTTTCAAATGGTAAACCTTTCCCCATTGAATGGCCTTGACAGACTTGTCAAAAATCATACGACTCTAGGCTACGTTAGCTTATTTCTGGACTCTGAATTCTATTTCATTGATCTGTATGTCTGTCTTTATGTGAAAGCCACATTGTGCTGATTACTTTGTAGTAAGTTTCGGAATAGGGAAGTGTTGATCTTCCAGCTTGTTCTTTTTCAACATTTTCTTTTTTATTTTATTTTGAGACAAGGTCTCATTCTGTCACCCAGGCTGGAGTGCAGCAGTGTGATCTCAGCTCCCTGCAGCCTTGACCTCTTGGGCTCAAGTGATCCTCCCACTTCAACCTCCCGAGCAGCTGGGACTACAGGCGTGTGTCACACCTGGCTAATCTTTTTATTATTTGTGGAGGTTGGTATTGAACCCCTAAACTCAAGTGATCTTCCCGCTTCAGCCTCCTAAACTGCTGGGATTACAGGCCTGAGCCACCATACCCGGCTTGAATAGTTCTTTTATTAGAAAATGTGTATTCCTTTTAAAATAAATTTTAGTTTACACTACCTTAAGGCCATTGAAATATTTTTACATATAATGCATACTGTGCCTGAGTACACATATATAATGTGTACTTTCCATTTTATTTATTTGTTTGGATACAGAGCATTGCTCTGTCGCCCAGGCTGGAGTGCAGTGGTGCGATCTTGGCTCACTGCAACCTCTGCCTCCCAGGTTCAAGCCATTCCCGTGCTTCAGCCTCCTGAGTAGCTGCAATAACAAGACGTCCGCTACTATGCCCAGCTAATTTTTGTATTTTTAGTAGAGATGGGGATTCATCATGTTGGCTCAGCTGGTCTCAAACTCTGACCTCAAGTGAACCGCCTGCCTCAACTTCCCAAATTGCTGGGATTAAAGGCGTAAGCCACCGCCCCTGCCCATTGTATTTACAATTTTAAAGACCTGTGAAGATCCAGGCTCTGTGGCTCATGCCTGTAATCCTACACTTTGGGAGGCCGAGGCGGGTGGATCTTGAGGTCAGGAATTTGAGACCAGCCTGGCCAACATACAAAAAATTAGCTGGGGGCGCGGTGGCTCACGCCTGTAATCCCAGCACTTTGGGAGGCTGAGGCGGGTGGATCACAAGGTCAGGAGATCAAGACCATTCTGGCCAACATGGTGAAACCCTGTCTCTACTGAAAATACGAAAATTAGCCTGGTGTGGTGGCGCATGCCTGTAATCCCAGCTACTCAGGATGCTGAGGCAGGAGAGTTGCTTGAACCAGGGAGTCCAAGGTTGCAGTGAGCCAAGATTGCACCACCGCACTCCAGCCTGGGGGAGAGAGCAAGACTGTGTCTCAAAAAACAAAACAAAACAAAAAAAATTAGCTGGGCGTGGTGATACACGCCTGTAATTCCAGCTACTCGGGAAGCTGAGGCAGGATAATTGCTTGAACCAGGGAGTCAGAGGTTGCAGTGAGCCGAGATCGTGCCATTGCACTACAGGCTGGGTGACAGGGCGAGACTCCATCTCAAAACAAAACAAAACCTATCAAGAAAGTATAACTGCAGCCGGGCGCAGTGGCTCATGCCTGTAATCCCAGCACTTGGGGAGGCTGAGGTGGGCGGATCACCTGAGGTTGGGAGTTCAAGACCAGCCTGACCAACACAGAGAAACCTTGTCTCTACTAAAATACAAAATTAGCTGGGTGTGGTGACACATGCCTGTAATCCCAGCTACTCGGTAGACTGAGGCAAGGAGTATTGCTTGAACCTGGGAGGTGGAGGTTGCGGTGAGGCCATATCACACCATTGCACTCAGCCTGGGCAACACGAGAGAAACTCTGTCTCAAAAAAAGAGAAAAAAAAGTGTAACTGTACTCCAGATAAAGCAGAATGTAGGTTAAAACGTTCGGCCCTGTTTTATCGGAAACGTAATAATTTCTTCTTGCATTTTTGGACTGCTTCGCTGTGTTTTATATTTATCTTAAGAGAAAGGAAAAGAAGATGATATTCTGTTATTTGTATAGAAACAAAGGACATGATATTAATATTTTACCAAAATCAGTATTTGGATTAGAGTTCAGGTCTTTGGATAACTAGTTCAGTGCTGTAACCTCTGAGTCAGAACTTGGGTCTTGCTTTGGTGACTTGTCCTAAGTTGGTTTATGTTTCTTTGTTTGTGGTCTTGGGAGACTAAACTTTTCCTTCACTGTAATTGGGCCATCACTCACTCATTCCCTCTCTCTCTCTTTTTTATCATTTACCTTTGTACTGTTTTTTACTATAAACATTGTTAAAAATATACAGTGTCATTTGGGCTAGAAAACTGTTTATCAAAGGTAACAAATTCCATGTTTTGAATGGAATTTATCTTAAGTTTTTAAAGGAACATCTTTAGACAGATGCATTTTCCAGATTCACATCTTATTGTAGATGTTATTGTCAATAAGACAATCAGAGTTAAAAATTCTTGGGGCTGAGTGTAATGGCTCACACCTCTAATCCCAGCACTCTTAGAAGCCGAGGCAGGAGGATTGCTTGAGCCCAGAAGTTTGAGACCAGTGTGGGCAAACATAGTAAGACCCTGTCTCTAAAAAAACAATGAACAATTTTTTAAAATTGTGACAATGTATATAGCATTGCTCTGTACCCTATGGTGTCAGGGTTTGTGACAATTATGGAAAAACTTTCAAAATTAGTGGGCTGCTTTTGTTGTTGAGGGAAATTTCAAACCTAATTAATGAATAATCAGAAATAAAATTTTTATCATTAACAGTAACTTGCTGAATAATTAGAAAAAGAGGTGTTCAGTGTAAAATAATTATTATTCACAAGTGCTCCCCTGCCGTTTTTCAGGGTTTTTTTTCTTGTCATCAGGGCTGTTAAGCCAAATTACTATCAGATTCCTCAGGACTGAAGTATGTTTTATTTTGAAATAGTTACTTTACTGGTTTTATTTATCGTGATCTTTTTGAGGATCCTGTAGGTGCACCTGTCAGAAGATGTTTCAGTTAGTCCCATTTATGGACTGTTAACTATTTCTTCAGGATTGTTTAAAATATATTAAGAAGTGATATTTTGGCCAGGTATGGTGGCTCACGCCTGTAATCCCAGCACTTTGGGAGGCTGAGACGGGTGATTCATTTGAGGTCAGGAGTTCGAGATGAGCCTGGACGACATGGGGAAACCCCATCTCTACTAAAAATGCCAGAATTAGCTGGACGTGGTGGTGTGTGCCTGTAGTCCAGCTACATTCGGGAGGCTGAGGCTGGAGAATTGCTTGAACCTGGGAGGCAGAGGTTGCAGTGAGCCGAGATCGCGCCCCTGCACTCCAGCCTGGGTGACAGAGCAAGACTCTGCCTCAAAACGAAAACAAAAAGAAGTGATATTTTGGAGATAAAAGATTTTGCATTGAGTTAGGGATGAGATATCACCAAAATTCAAGGAGTGTAGGAGGACTAGATGTTGCTGCCTCACATGTCATTTCTTACAACATTAGAATTAGGGAAAGCAAACTAAGATTTTATAAACAACTGCTGAACACTAGCCACTTTTTACTCCATATTTTATTTAATTTGTAAGAGTGGGATTTACTAGGAAAATATCTGATTGAGTCTTTTTAATAGTGAAACTGGAACGCCAAGCTGAAGAAGAACGAATACGGAAGCACAAAGCAGCTGCTGAGAAAGCTTTCCAGGAAGGGATTGCCAAGGCCAAACTAGTCATGCGCAGGACTCCTATTGGCACAGATCGAAACCATAATAGGTCAGTTCCTCAACCGAATTTTTGTTTTCTTTAGGACTATTTACATTGCTGTTAGTTATGAAAATTTCCTAAAGTACAAGAATAGGCAAGCTTCTCTCTTCAGTTTTCCATTTCTATTTGGAAACAGAATTGTTGATGATTATTGAATATTAACTGCCAAATGCTAGAGTTGCAAGTTAAGTGAGACATATTCACGCCCTTGAAGATACCACAAGTAGGAAGCTTAAATGATGGTGATAGGTGAAATGTAATCCAAATACAAGTCTTTAAAAATGATAATAGGTTTTAAATGCATACATTTTGTAAAACCTAAAGAAGGAGAAATATTAGTAGTTACACAAATTGGGGCTGGGCGTGGTGGCTCACACCTGTAATCCTAACACTTTGGGATGCTGAGGCAAGAGGATTGCTTGAGGCCAGTAGTTCAAGACCAGCCTGGCCAACATAGCGAGACCCTATTTCCATTGAAAAAAGAAAGAAGTGGGCCGGGCGCGGTGGCTCAAGCCTGTAATCCCAGCACTTTGGGAGGCCGAGACGGGCGGATCACGAGGTCAGGAGATCGAGACCATCCTGGCTAACACGGTGAAACCCCGTCTCTACTAAAAAATACAAAAAACTAGCCGGGCGAAGTGGCGGGCGCCTGTAGTCCCAGCTACTCGGGAGGCTGAGGCAGGAGAATGGCGTAAACCCGGGAGGCGGAGCTTGCAGTGAGCTGACATCTGGCCACTGCACTCCAGCCTGGGCGACAGAGCCAGACTCAGTCTCAAAAAAAAAGAAAAAAGAAAGAAGTGGCACTTTGGGAGGCTGAGGCGGGTGGATCATGAGGTCAGGACATTGAGACCCTCCTGGCTAACCCGGTGAAGCCGTGTCTGTACTAAGAAATACAAAAAGCTAGCTGGGTGAGGCGGCGGGCGCCTGTAGTCCTAGCTACTCGGGAGGCTGAGGCAGGAGAATGGCGTAAACCCAGGAGGCGGAGCTTGCAGTGAGCTGAGATCAGGCCACTGTACTCTAGCCTGGGCAACAGAACGAGACTGTCTCAAAAAAAAAAAAAAAAGAAAGAAGTTACACAAATTACAGACACTAAACTAGTCTCCAGTTTCAACATTTCTCATATACTTTGATTTACCTTGCAATTTTTATCTGTCTAGAGTTCTGAAGAGGAAGAATTCCGTAAACTGTGGTTTTGAATGCTCAGTGATACTCTGTAATTACCTTCTCCAGCAGTAAAATCATCCTGCAGTCCTGATCTATTCATTGTCTTACTAATACTGGTTGTGATTTGTAGGTACTGGCTCTTCTCAGATGAAGTTCCAGGATTATTCATTGAAAAAGGCTGGGTACATGATAGCATTGACTACCGATTCAACCATCACTGCAAAGACCACACAGTCTCTGCTGATGAGGATTACTGTCCCCGCAGTGAGTATATCTGTATATCTAAGAGTGAGTTCACCCTGCTCTAGTGGGCTCAACATTAAGGACTGCCTTTCCTCTGTCACCTTTTCCATTTGCAGAATTTCTTTATTGTGGTCTTAGATCAATTTGAGTGACATGGGTAGGTGTGAAATGTGTAGACAGAAGGAAAGAAACCCACATTTGATTACTACCTTTGTTCTAAGCATAGTGTGAGAAGATGAAGAGCTTGAATATTAGGATATTTGGGTATTAGATTTTATAGGAGCAGTTTTCAAACTTTGTCCCTTGGAAGCCTTTGTAGGTGCCTCAAGGGCTGAAACTGAGGTATGGGGGCTAAGAAGGGAAGTGTTACATGTCCTCTTCTACTATTTTTTTTTTTGGAGATGGAGTTTCACTCTTGCCACCCAAGCTGGAGTGCAGTGGTGCGATCTCGGCTCACTGCAACCTCCGCCTCCTGGGTTCAAACAGTTCTCCTACCTCAGCCTCCTAGGTAGCTGGGACTATGGATGTCTGCCACCGCATCTGGTTAATTTTTGTATTTTTAGTAGAGACAGGGTTTCGCCATTTTGGCCAACCTGGTCTCAAACTCCTGACCTCAGATGATTCACCCACATCGGCCTCTCAAAGTGCTGGGATTACAAGTGTGAGCCACCGCACCTGACCCTCTTTTACTTTTAAAATTAATTTATTCAGTGTTTATGCTGAATCTATTTGTGAAGCAGTTTTTCATATGTTAGGGGTACAGCAGCAAAGAAGACAGATAAGGTCTTAAATGCTAGGGGTATAGCTGCAAACAAGACAGATAAGGTCCTTACAATTCTTGTGAGGAGAAACATAGCAAATACCTAATGAAGAATGAGTGACTGAGAAGGGATCATGTAGGGACACTGGTAATATTCTTTCTCTTCATCTGGGTGCTGGGTATATGTGTTCAGTTTGTAAAAGAAATACACAGTGAATGGTTTTCTGAATATATATTCATCTTCTTTCTTAAAGTGTATGTATTGAGTATATTTCGAGAAAGAAATTAAACAAATTTTAATTAAAAAAATAAGATTCTTAGGTTAGCTCAGGTTTTCTCAACCCCAGTGTTGCTGACATTTTGGGCTAGATGAATCTTTTTTTTTTTTCTCCCACCATGACACTGATGAGGAAGGTAGTTTTTTGTACTGGGAGCTGTCCTGTGCATTCAGGAGCTTCCCTCTACCCACTGTGTGGTAGCAGTGAAAACCAAGTATGTCTCTAGATCCTGCCAGATGCCTATGGCAGGCAGCGGTGCTCCCTGTCGAGAATCACTAGGTTAAATGATCCATAAACTTCCTTCAGCTCTCCTGTCTGTAACCTAATGAAAATTGCTTATGTGTTGGTGTCATGTGGGAGGTAAAGGAAAAAAAAGAGTTGCTTCCTGAGTACTAGATTCTTGTGCTTCATTGATAAATCTTTATTTTTTTAAAGTAACTTTTCATGTTAGAGAAATTCCTAACTCAAACTTGAAACTCACAAAATTGTTAAGTAAGAATACTACTAATTTACAAAAATAAACATTCCTTCAAATAAAACTTCAAATTTAAGGTGTTTGTATGTTGAATTATATTGAGCATAGATTATGTCACTTGTTAGAACAATCTAGTTTTGGTAGACTTCATAAACACTCAGGTGAGGGCAGTTAGATTTGAGAGCAGTAACTGTGGAGCCCGGATGTTTAGATTTGGAAGAGATTTCAGTGGGATGAGGGAGTGTTACTTTATAATGTGTCCCCAAGACAAGGTTGGGGACCCAGACCCTTCACTTCTAGAGCATCCTGGTGGATGTGGTTTCACGTTTTCCAGTTCTAGAATGGCAGTTTCTATTTAAAATTACCCAGCTGAGGCTGGATGCAGTGGCTCATGCCTGTAATCCAGCACTTTGGGAGGCTGAGGCAGGTGGATCACTTGAGCTCAGAAGTTGAAGACCAGCCTGGCCAACATGGCAAAACCCCGTCTCTACAAAAAATACAAAAATTAGCTGAGCGCAGTGGCAGGTGCCTGTAATCCCAGCTAATTGGCAGGCTGAGGCAAGAGAATTGTTTTAAGCCCAGAAGGCAGGGGTTGCAGTGAGCCAAGATTGTGCCACTGCACTCCAGCCTGGGTGACAGAGCAACATTCTGTCTCAAAAAAAAAAACAAAACCCCAACTGAAAAGACTAAACAAGGTTATGTGTTAGTAGTATTGCAGAGGTGTTTCAGGTTAAAGCGGGGAGAATGGGAAAGAGAAGAGAAACAGTCATAGTATGCAGTAAGGCTTATTGTAAGGTAAGGCTTATTGTAAGCTAAGTATTGTGATGACTGGCCAAGAGTGGTGGCTCACACCTGTAATCCCAGCACTTGGGAGGCCAAGGTGGGCAGATCACCTGAGGTCAGGAGTTCGAGACCAACCTGGCCAACATGGTCAAACCCCATCTCTACTAAAAATGCAAAAATTAGCCAGACGTGGTGGCGCGCGCCTATAATACCAGCCTTTTGGCAGTCTGAGGCAGGGAGAATCACCTGAACCCAGGAGGCGGAGGTGTCAGTGAGCCGAAGGTTTCAGTGAGCCAAGATCACACCACTGCACTCCAGCCTGGGCGACAGAGCAAGACTCTGTCTCAAAAAAACAAAAAACAAATATTGTGATGAGCTAAGATAGGCTTTGATAAATTGGCTCAAAATATATCTATGTTAAAGTTATGTATCAGTATATAGGAACTGATTTACAAAAAAGTTAGTTGTATTATTTGCCACTTGAAACCTCCAAGGATAAGTCTATGGTATTTATGTATTCTCATTGCTTCTACTTCACTACAGATGCCTTTGCTCTTAACATCATGTAAAAGGAGTAAGTTCTTTATTTTGCTTTGATATAAAGATAGTCATTCTTCTTCATTCTAAGTTGCAGTACTTTTAAACTTTGGAACTGTGCAGCGATTCCACCTCAGCAAATATCTGAGATAACATGCTGTGTTTAAGATATGTAAGAGAAAGTAGCATCTATTATACATGAAGATATATTTGATATTTCACAGGAACCATCTGTGTTGTTACAAATTGTTGAGTTTGGCACTGGGTACTGCTTAGGTTTGAAACTAGCAATTGGGCATTTACTGTAGTCAACCTAATATCTCAATTTTTCTTAGGTAAGAAAGCAAACTTAGGTAAAAATGCAAACATGAACACACAACATGGACCAGCAACAGAAGTTGCTGTAGAGACAACCACACCTAAACAAGGACAGAACCTATGGTAATGTGAGCATTCATCTGGTTGCTCTTTCTTTTTCCTTTTAATTGTTAAGGAAGAAAGTATTTAGTATAGTGATGCCAGTGAGTTAATAATGCTCAGGATACTTTGTGTGACTTTGATATTTTGGGTACCAAAACTTCTTGCATTAGCAGACCTGATTTTCGTTAAGAGGATACTTGTTTTTTAAGGGTTGGAATTTTGATTTTTCCCCCCTTGTAATATAACTTTGTGTATTATGTGATATATCTTATATAGCAGTAAAAATGTAGCTTAAATTTGGTTGGGAATAGAAGTATTTAAGATTTTCCTTAACTTTTATTAATTAACAAATTGTGTGCATAGCTGTTAGTTTCCTTTGTGTGCAATTCTGCTTTTAGGCAGTGAGCTAGGTTTTAGAGGATCCATTCTGTGACTTTAACTGTGATCATCTGTGGTTTAATGACGTTTCATTTTTGAATTTTGGGTATAGGTTTACTCTCTGGAGGGAAAGGGACAAGTATGCTAATTAACTTTATAAAATTTCATTTAATATTTTAATAGGAACCATATTGGCTCTGGTGTCCTAGTACAGAGTTAACATTAGTCATCATGAAAATAGTAAATTACTTAATTCTACTTCTAGATAGTAAACTGTGAACACATTTGGAATTCTGTTCTCCCAAGTCCCACTACCAACTCTAGATCCCTTGCTTAGTGTTTGATTTTGAATTTTTTTTTTTTTTTCAGAGTTATCAGGTCTGTTTTGCCCCTACAGGTTTTTATGTGATAGTCAAAAGGAGCTGGATGAATTGTTAAACTGTCTTCACCCTCAGGGAATAAGGGAAAGTCAACTTAAAGAGAGACTAGAGAAGAGGTAAGAGGTTTTCATCTTACTCGTCACATCTTACTTCTCTTTAGCATTGGATATAAATATCTGAGAGTTTTTTTTTTTATTATCCATTAAAGTTACTAAAGTAAAATATTTTAAATGTGTAACCGTTTTGTGTTCATATTACCTGATATTTTCTTGGCACATTATGCTTATTGGAAAAATATGCCTTTGGCCATCTATATGTAGAGTAGCAGGATTATGCACTAAAGAACATGTGCCAGCACCAAGCTGTGAGCCTCATGGTTGTTAGACAGCTTTGCAGGTGCAGGCCCAGATGGGTGGGTGTCCAGAAGTGTTCTGTCAATATTCAGAAGAACCAAAAGGTGGAAACAATGGCAATGACGATCAATTGATGGAATGGATAAATAAAATTTGGTATATATCCAGGCCTTGTGTGGTGGCCCACACCTGTAATCCTGGCATTTTGAGAGGTGAAGATAGGCCAATGTCTCGGCATCCAGGAGTTTTGAGGCCAGCTTGGGCAACATAGAGAAACTCTGTTTCTACAAAAAATACAAAAATTAGCTGGGTGTGGTGGTTTGTGTATGAAGTAGTCTTAGCTACTTGGGAGGCCGAGCTGAGTTGGTCACTTGAACCCAGGAGGCAGAGGTTGCACTGAGCCAAGATCATGCCCTTGTACTCTGGCTTGGCCTGGGTGACAGAGCGAGACGCTATCTCAAACAAAATGAAACAAAAAATGCCCAAAATTTAGAATATTCAAATAATGGAATATTATTTAGCCACAAAAAGAAATGAAGTACTGTTCTGTGCTACAACATGGATGAACCTAGAAAACATGCTAAGTGAAATAAGTCAGACATCAAAGGCCATGTGGTGTATGATTTCATTCAAATGAAACATTTAGAATAGGCAAATCTATTTCAAACAGAAAGTGGATTAGTGGTTGCCAGAGGATAGGGGAAGGGGAGAGTGGGAGTGATGATTGCTAACAGGTAAGAGATTCCTGCTTGGGGTGATGAAAATGTTTTGGAATTACATAGTTGTGGTGGTTCTACAACAAAAACCACTGAAGTACATGCTTCAAGTTGGTGAATTTCATGCCGTATGAATTAAAAAGAACCAAAAACCCTGTTCTGTCTACAAAGTAGCATCAACTCCATCTAAATTTGCGACTGCCATATTTGTTGTAGACATTTCTATCAAAGCCAGGATAAGATTTTGGCTTAATGCCACCTCTTATTTCTGACTCTGCTCAATTTCATGGTTGAGTTTAGGTTTGATGGAAGAGGGAAGGAAAATGTGATTCAGTACATACTCTACACCATTGCCAGACTTTTGCGAGGGAAAATAGGTACATAATGTTGATGTTAGTCCACTGCTTAATGTGTAAATTAATTAAAATTGCATTCAGAATTGTGTTGTCTGAATACAGATGTGTCTAGGCAAATTAAGAAAGACAAAGGAGGGCCGGGCACAGTGGCTCACACCTGTAATCCCAGCACTTTGGAAGGCGGAGGCAGGTGGATCTACAAGGTCAGGAGTTCGAGATCAGCCTGGCCAACATGGCAAAACCCCGTCTCTACTAAAAATACAAAAACTAGCCGGGCGTGGTGACGGGCGCCTAGTAGTCCCAGCTACTAGGGAGACTGAGGCAGGAGAATCACTTGAACATGGGATATGGAGGTTGCAGTGAGCCAAGATCACACTACTGCACTCCAGCCTGGGCGAAGCGACACTCCATCTCAAAAAAAAAAAAAAAGGAAAAAATGTCAGTACACAGAGCCCCAAAGGAATATAGTTCTATGATGTTCCTTCTCTTTGGGCAGCACATTTGATGCTGCGTGTGTTGAATTGAAAGGACCTGTTTTGTTCACTAAATATGAAGATTGATTCCTACCATTAAAAGCTTAGAAGTGGTTGGGTGTGGTGGTGCACACCTGTAATCCCAGCAGTTTTGGAGGCCTAAGGGAGAGGATCACTTGAAATCAGGAGTTTGAGACCAGTCTGCGCAACATAGCAAGCAAGACCCCATCCCTACAAAAAATAAAAAAAATTAGCCAGGTGTGGAGGCACATGCCTTGTAATCCCAGCTGTAGGCTCAGGTCGGAGGACTGCATGAGTGCCGAAGTTTGAAGGTGCAGTGAGCTGTGATGGCACCTTTGCACTCCAGCCTGTGTGACAGAGCAAGACCCTGTCTCAGGAAAAAAAAAAAAAGAAAAAACACCAGGGAGAGGTGAAAGAGATCTAAGTAAGTTTTCTAGAAATAAAATGTTAAGTAATTGAAATTTAAAGAACATCTTCAAAAGGTTTCTTTCTTTCCCTTTTCTCTTGTCCCAAATCTTCTAGGTACCAGGACATTATTCACTCTATTCATCTAGCTCGGAAACCAAATTTGGGTCTAAAATCCTGTGATGGCAACCAGGAGCTTTTAAACTTTCTTCGTAGTGATCTCATTGAAGTTGCAACAAGGTTACAAAAAGGAGGACTTGGATATGTGGAAGAAACATCAGAATTTGAAGCCCGGGTAAGAATATAAGAAAATCCCCCTTGAATTACTCATGGAAACTCAATCTGAAGTTGTTCCCTGATGCTGTTCTTGACTTCCCAGCATGACCTTCCTGGAAATCCGATGTTTGGATTTGTCTTGGAAGACATGTATGGAACCAAAAATACTTTATGTACATGTATTTTTCCCTTGTTATCTTTTGCTGGTATCCAGAAACGCTTAATAATTGGCTTACAACCTTGGTATGAAAAGAGCTTCGCTACTAAGGTGGATGAAAACTGATTGTAGAGGCTCTAGTCATACAGCATCATTTCACATCTTTCCCTTGCGATGCCTCTGCTTTCAGGTGTAAAACATGCTTGTGTATCCTGCACTTGCCCACTCTTCACACTCAGTCAGCTCAGATTTCTATTTATGTTGGGCGTGACTCATGTTGTCCAGTGGGCTGTCATCACAGTCCTGTCCTTTAGTGCTCAGAGGGACCCTTCAGTGGGATGGGTGAAACTTCTCAAAAGATCCCATACACCATAGCAGGTAGGTTTAGGTGTCGAAGATTGGTGAATACTATGCAGCAATTACTATTGTAAACCATTTTTTTACTGATTTTAAATCAATAAGTCTACATAATTCTAGGCATATTAATATTTGTAGGTCTTTTCAAATTCCTCATGCACTATGACATGTTTTGTCTTTTTTTTCTTTTTAAAGAGATGAGGTCCCTCTCTGTTACCTAGGCTGAAGTATGGTGGCACAATCACTGCTCACTGCAACCTCAAATTCCTTTGCTTAAGTGATTCTACCATGTCAGGGTTCCAAGTAGTTGGGACTACAGGCACAAGCAACCCCTGCCTGGCTGATTTTTAGAATTTTTTTATAGAGACTGGGCATGGTGGCTCACGCCCATAATCCTGGCACTTTGGGAGGCCAAGGCAGGAGGATTGCTTGAGCCCAGGAGTTCAAGACCAGCCTGGGCAACATAGCAAGACCCTGTTTCACACACACACAAATGGAAAATTTTGTAGAGACAGAGTCTCACTATGTTGCCCTGGCTGATCTCAAACTCCTGGCTTCATGAGATCCTCCTATCTCAGTCTCTCAAAGGGTTAGGATTATAGGTGTGAGCCACCTCACCCAGCCAATGTGTGTGCTTTTATGGTTTTGTGATTTTTATGAACAGGTTCATTTGCATCCCCCCATGCCATTTTTCCTAATTTATAAGTACTTTTCAACTCTTCTAGCCGGTTTTTTTTTTGTTGTTTTTTTTGTTGTTTTTTTTTTGCTATTAGAATAAGCAAATAATATGTGTATCTTGCATATGCACATTTTTTCTTTTTAATTAATCTTGTGAATTCTTGGTACATTTCCTGGGAAAAAAGATTGAAACATCTTTATGGTTCTTTTTTTTTTTTTTTTGAGACGGAGTCTCGCTCTGCCGCCCAGGCTGGAGTGCAATGGCCGGATCTCAGCTCACTGCAAGCTCCGCCTCCCGGGTTCACGCCATTCTCCTGCCTCAGCCTCCCGAGTAGCTGGGACTACAGGCGCCCGCCACCGCGCCCGGCTAGTTTTTTGTATTTTTAAGTAGAGATGGGGTTTCACCGTGTTAGCCAGGATGGTCTCGATCTCCTGACCTCGTGATCCGCCCGTCTCGGCCTCCCAAAGTGCTGGGATTACAGGCTTGAGCCACCGCGCCCGGCCCATCTTTATGATTCTTAATGATTTTTTTTTTTTTTTTTTTTTGAGACGGAGTCTCGCTGTGTCTCCCAGGCTGGAGTGCAGTGGCGTGATCTCGGCTCACTGCAAGCTCCGCCTCCCGGGTTTATGCCATTCTCCCGCCTCAGCCTCCCAAGTAGCTGAGACTACAGGTGCCCGCCACCACACCCGGCTAGTTTTTTGTATTTTTAGTAGAGACGGGGTTTCACCATGTTAGCCAGGATAGTCTCGATCTCCTGACCTCATGAGCCACCGCACCCGGCCCTTAATGATTTTTTTAAAAAGAATTATTGAACCCAAAGGATCTTGCAGGTTTCAGATGTTACACGTTTACTTTTTGTGTAGCAAATGTTCATTAATTGCCTACTTTGTGCCAAATTCAGGCCTATATCTTGCTGACATTGGGGTATCATTTTTCTTTGTTTGTGACTATTAAAATGTTATCTTCTAATTGGCATGTCTTGTGTGATTGATAAGATAGTGTTTAAGGACATTTTTTATTTCTTTTCTTTTTATTTTTAAATTAATTGATCTTTTAAGAGATAGGTCTTGTTTGTCCAGATGTGGTGGCTCATGCTTGTAATCCCAGCACTTTGGGAGGCCAAGGTAGGCAGATCAGCTGAGGTTGGGAGTTCGAGACCAGCCTGACCAGCATAGAGAAACCTCGTCTCTACTAAAAATACAAGAATTAGCTGGATGTGGTGGCACATGCCTGTAATCCCAGCTACTTGGGAGGCTAAGGCAGAAGAATTGCTTGAACCCGGGAGGTGGAGGTTGCAGTAAGCCAAGATTGTGCCATTGCACTCCAGCCTGAACGACAAGAGCAAAACTCTGTCTCAAAAAAAAGAAATTATCAAACTTAAAGAGAGGGCCGTGAGAATCCTAAATGTATAGATGGTACAGGTGGCAACCATCTTACCCAGTCTGAAGTGCAGTGGCTATTCACAGATCATAGCTGAGAGCAGCCTCAAACTCCTGCCTCAGTCTCCCGAGTAGCTGGGACTACAGGCATATGCCACCACCACACCTGGTTGGGCACATGATTTTGATGAAGTGGCCAGACTTCTGTTTCCTCATCTATCGGGTAGATGTGAGGCTTAAAAAGAGATCAGTGAAGCAGGAGGATCGCTTGAGGCCAGGAGTTTGAGACCAGCCTGCGCAAGAATTTTGAAAAATTAGCCAGGTGTGATGCCATGTACCTGGGATCCCAGCTAATGGGGAGGCTGAGGCAAGAGGATCACCTGAGCCCAGGAGTTCAAGGCTGCACTGAGTTGTGATTGCTGCACTTCTGCCTTGGTGACCCAGTGAGACCTGTCTCTTTAAAAAGAAAAAAAAGGAGATCAAGTTTGTAAAACACACTACCTTACATGTAGTTAGTTACATGCTGGAAGCAAGTTACAAATATGAAAAAAAATTTTTTAAAAATTATTAAGTTGGAAAGTCAGCAAATTTTTATTTTACTTTCTCAGTGTGTCTTTGCCTTAAGATTATAGTTTAAACATAGTAGACACTCAGTCATTATTGAATGAATCAACTATGTAACTCATTTGGTGGATCCCTTAGCTGGCAAAAGGGAAGTAGTTAAGTACTTTTTTTTTTTTTCTGAGACGGAATCTCGCTGTGTCACGCAGGCTGGAGTACAGTGGCACAATCTTGGCTCACTGCAACCTCCGCCTCCAGGGTTCAAGTGATTCTCCTGTTTCAGCTTCCCGAGTAGCTGGGATTACAGGCACATGCCACCACACCTGGCTAATTTTTCTATTTTTAGTAGAGATGGGGTTTTGCCATGTTGGCCAAAGTGGTCTCGAACTCCTGACCTCAGGTGATCCGCCCGCCTTGGCCCCCCAAAATGCTGGGATTACAGATGTGAGCCACCACGCCCGACCAGTCAGCTACTTTAAAATGCATAAGCCATGCAGCGAACTGAGGAGCACAGTTAAATTAATGGTATGTGGCTCTTGATTTTGTTAAATGAATGTTATGTGGCATTTGAGTCTAGATTTATTTGAATTTGAGGATGGATTCCTTTTATCTTCCTTTTGGCCTTCTCTCAGTCTGGTTTTAAAATCCTTTCCTATAGGTCATTTCATTAGAGAAATTGAAGGATTTTGGCGAGTGTGTGATTGCCCTTCAGGCCAGTGTCATAAAGAAATTTCTCCAAGGCTTCATGGCTCCCAAGCAAAAGAGAAGAAAACTCCAAAGCGAAGATTCAGCAAAAACTGAGGAGGTGGATGAAGAGAAGAAAATGGTAGAGGAAGCAAAGGTATTTTGTTGTTTGAAGTTGTAGTTTGTGATTGTGTAGGTGAGTGTGATTTGGTCTTAAAATAATCTAACCCTATGCATTTTAGCTACTGTAGGCACTGTGCCCTGAGTGAGTGTTCCTTTTTTTTTTTGTAATCACTTTCTACCCCTTCTTGTGGTTTTCACACTGGCCTGTGGAGCGCAGCCCTGCTTCTTGGTCATTGGGTGGTGGTCACAGTGGATGTGGCCTTCCCACCTTTAACCAGAGTTTGCTTTCTTTTTTAAAAAAGAAGAAAGCAAACTTTCTTTTTGCTGGTGGTGGTGACTTTAAACACGTTAAAAATTTGTTTATTTAATTTTGAGAGACAGGGTTTTGCTCTTGTGCAAGCTGGTATGCAGTGATTTGATTATAACTCACTGTAACCTTGAACTTCAGGCTTTAGGCTATCCTCCCACCTTAGCCTCTCAAAGTTCGATTATAAGCATGAGCCACTGTGCCCAGCCATGCTTGCTCTAGATATTTTTTAAATCATGGTTAAAAGTATGCATAACATACAAATTTACTTTTTTTTTTTTTTTTTTTTTTTGAGAAAGAGTCCCACTCTATTGCCTAGGCTGGAGTGTAGTGGCATAATCTCAGCTCATTGCAACATCTACCTCCCAGGTTCAAGCAATTCCCCTGCCTCAGCCTCCCAAGTAGCTGGGATTACAGGTGCATGCCACCATGCCTGGCTGATTTTTGAATTTTTTGTAGAGACAGGATTTCACCATGTTGGCCAGGCTGGTCTCGAACTCCTAACTTTAGGTGATCCGCCCACCTCAGCCTCCGAAAGTGCTGGGATTACAGGCGTGAACCACCATGTCCAGCCGAAATTTACCATTTTTATGTGTACGATTCTGTGGCATTAAGTATATTCACGTTGTTTTGCAACCATCACCACCATCAGTCTTCAGAACTTTTTCATACACTTCTGACACCAAATATGTGGGGTTTTTACCACCCTAAGCAACTCTCCAGTTATCTGCTGCACCAACTACTCTTAAAATTCAGTTTAATTCTGACTGTATCTACTTGTAGTTTGTGGCAGATCCTGCAAGTTAAAGTGCTCAGTCCCACAAGACTGTTCTCACTTCAGATGCCAGTTGCAAGTCCCACGTTGCCACCTGTACCATCTATACATTTAGGATTCTCACGGCCCTCTCTTTAAGTTTGATAATTTGCTAGAATACCTGACAGAACCCAGGAAAGCATTTTACTTAGGTTAACGGGTCATTTTGAAGGATACTACTCAGGAATAGCCAGATGGAAGAGATACATGGAACAAGGAAGGTGGCGGAGCAGGGGTACGTGGGGCTTTCATGTGTCCTCTGAACACTCCTTCCTCCCAGCTTCCGAGTGTGTTACCTGAAGCTGATCAAATCTTGTTCCAGTATCGTTGTAAAGCTTAATCTCTCAAGTCTCCCCTTCCTCCTACCTTTCAGGAACTTGTGGGTAGGGCTGAACATTCCAGCCTTCTAATCGTCTGGTCTTTCTGGTGACCAGCCTCATAACTAGAGGTCTCACCGAAAGCCTCATTAGCATAAATTTAGGTGTGAGCCAAAGGGGCTCCTCTGAATAACGAAAGACACTCCTATTAAGGTTTTAGTCTGCGGAGAAAGACCAAATATATTTACTATATCATGTCTGTGTACCACATTTTGTTGATCCACTCACTTGGGTTGCTTCTGTCTTTGGCTATTGTGAATAATGTTGCTGTGAACATGGGTGTACAAATATGAGTCCTGGCAGGGCACAGTGGCTCATGCCTGTAATTTCAGCACTTTGGGAGGCCGAGGTGGGCGGATCACCTGAGGTCAGGAGTTTGAGACCAGCCTGGCCAACATAGTGAAACCCCGTCTCTACTAAAAATACAAAAATTAGCAGGGCATGGTGGCACACACCTGTATTCCCAGCTGTTAGGGAGGCTGAGGCAGGAGAATCGCTTGAACTCAGGAGGCTGAGGCTACAGTGAGCAGAGATGGAGCCACTGCATTCCAGCCTGGGTGACAGAGCGAAACTCCATCTCAAAAAAAAAAAAAGAAAAGAAAACCACAAAAACAAATACTTGAGTACCTGCTTCTAATTTTTTTTTTAATGTATACCCAGTAGTGGGATTGCTGGATCATATGGTAATTCAATGTTTAACTTTTCTGAGTAACCACTATACGCTTTCCTACAGTGACTATACCATTTTACATTCCCTCTAGCAACTCATGAGGGTTCTGGTTTTTCCACATTCTTGCCAATACTTTTTTTTTTTTTTTTTGAGACAGCGTCTCCCTCTGTCGCCAAGGCTGGAGTGCAGTGGTGTGATCTTGGCTCACTGCAGACTCTCCTGGGTTCAAGCAATTCTCCTACCTCAGCTTCCCAAGTAGCTGGGAGTACAGGTGTGCACCACCACTCCTGGCTAATTTTTTTTGTAGTTTTAGTCGAGATGTGGTTTCACCATGTTGGCCAGGCTGGTCTCGAACTCCTGATCTCAGGTGGTCCGCCTGCCTTGGCCTCCCAAAGCGCTGCATTACAGGCCTCAGCCACCGTGCCCGGCCTTTGTCCTGTTTCTTTAATAGTATCCATCCTAATGGATATGAAGTTGTATCTCATTTTGTTTTGATTTCTTTTTCTCTAATGATTTATGATGTTGAGCATCTTTTCATGTGCTTATTGTCCATTTCTCTACCTTATTTGGAGAAATGTATATTCAAGTCCTTTGCCCATTTTTAAATTGGGTTTTTTTGTTGTTGAGTTGTATGAGTTCTTTATGTGTTCTTGATAATAACCGTTTCAGATATATGATTTGCAAATATAGCCTCCCATTCCGTGGGTAGCCTTTTCATTCTGTTGATAGTGTCCTTTGCATACAAGCATTTCATTTGCATGGAGTCTAACTTAACCTATTTTTTATCATTGTTGCCTTCACTTTTGATGTCATATTCGAATCATTGCCAGATTCAGTGTCATGAACCTTTCTTTCTCTTGTTTTTTCCTAAATATTTTATAGTTTAGCTTTTACATTTAGGTCGTTGATCCATTTGAGTTAATTTTTGTCAGTGGTAGAAGGTAAGGCTTCAGCTTCATTTTTTTCATATTAGTATCCAGTTTCCTCACTTTTTATTTTTAAATGTAGCATGCTTTATTATTGTAAGTAAATAAAATGAGAGGTAAGTAAAATATATAACTCCCACCCTAGTTTCACTGCCCAAGGATGTCACTTTTTTTAATAGTTTAGTGTCCATTTTACGTATGTACAAAGATTTGTTGGATTTTTTACAAAATGGAATCTTACTATGCATACATAATATTCTTCAGTTTCTCACTTATCAGTATATCCTAGACACCTGTCCACTCTGTTCTGTTAGTCCACACAGATCTACCCGATGTCATATTTGCTCTTTTCTTATTTTATATTGTGTTTCTTTAGAAACTGGGTCTCTGCTGTCCAGGCTGGAGTGCAGTGGTGCAGTCATGGCTCGCTGCAGCCTCAAACTCCTGGGCTCAGGCGATCCTCCGACCTCAGCCTCCCCTGAGTACCTGGGACTACAGGCGAGTGCCACCACGCCCCCAACCAATTTTTAAATTTTTCGTAGAGATGGGGACTCGCTGTGTTGGGCAGGCTGGTCTTGAACTCCTGGGTTGAAGTGATCCACCCACCCTGGCCTCCCAAAGTGCTGGGATTACAGGCATGAGCCACTTGGCCCAGCCACATTTGATCTTTTAATTTCTGTGTTACTTATTAATAAATATGAAACTTGTTAGAATAACTAGCAGCTCCATTTTTGTCTGTTTTGTATATTAGATTTCTGCTTAAGATTATTTGTGAAGAAAAGAATTTGAGAGCACTACATTATGGGAGAGGTCCTAACCATTATTTAGTGTGGAATACTTGTCACTAATTTTATATTTGCCTCTCCCTCCCTTCTTTCTTTCTTTCTTTTTTTTTTTTTTTTTTTGTTTACAGAGATCTGGTACAGGCCTGCTGCCTGCTTGTGCCAGTCATTACTAAGTTTGGAGGTTTTACAGAGATGAGTAAAAAAGCCTTTAAGTTCAGGGCCGGGTATGGTGGCTCACACTTGTAATCCCAGCACTTTGGGAGGCTGAGGTGAGCGGATCATGAGGTCAGGAGTTCGAGACCAGCCTGGCCAACATGGTGAAAACCCATTTCTTCTAAAAAAAAAAAAAAAAAAAAAAAAAAAAGTACACACACACACACACACACACACACACACACACACACGGTGAAAACCCATTTCTTCTAAAAAAAAAAAAAAAAGTACACACACACACACACACACACACACACACACAGAGCTGGGTGTGGTCATGCAAGCCTGTAGTCCCAGCTACTCAGGAGGCTGAGGCAGGAGAATCACTTGAGCCCAGGAGGCAGAGGTTGCAGTGAGCTGAGATCACGCCACTGCACTCCAGCCTGGCAACAGAGCGAGACTCCGTCTCAAAAAAAAAAAAAAAAAGAATCCTTAAGTTCTTGCTTTCAGGGAACTCAGTTTGAGTGTGAGACCAGCGGGGGACCCTTACCATAGTGTGACCAGTAATGATGAGAAAGAGCAGTACTCAGGCTCACTGTGAGGGATACCCAGGGCACACTAGAGAAAACTTCCCAGACAGAAGAGGATGGGTTTTGAAGAATGTATAGGAATGGATCAGGTTGTGGGAGGGGCAGCATAAAACTGAAATTGGCCTCTTTGTCACTGACAGCTGGTTCTTGTTTGTCCTCCCCATTTACATAGAGTGAGTCTGCTGTCCTTTCCAAAGCTTATCATATGTTTGTACATAATTGTCGTGTTCCCCCTACATTTCTTCCTGAGGCCGAGGATGATATGTGATATGGGGAGGATAATTTTGGATAAGAGGTAAGCAGGGTGGAGAAAGAAAATTCAGTTTAGATAAAAGTTTAATTCATTACTTAAGCTCAGACACTTACTATGTGGTATGTCATTATCTTGCTGGGATTTAGTTTTCACCTTCCTGTATTTCTTTTATTTTTAAAAATTTCTTTACTTTTTGGGATGGGTTCTCACTCTTTTGCCCAGGTTCAAGTGCAGTAGCCAGATCCTGGCTCTTTGCAGCCTCAAACTCCAGGCTCGTGATCCTCCCACCTCAGCTTCCCGAGTAGCTGGAACTACAGGTGCCTGCCACCATTCCTGGCAAATTTTTAAATTTTTATGTATTTTTTTATTTTGTAGAGAAGGGGTTTCCCTACGTTGCCCTGGCTGGTCTTGAACTCCTGGGCTCCAGTACTCCTCCCACCTTGGCCTCCCAAAGTGCTGGGATTATGGGTGTGAGCAGCCATGCCCCAGCCTATGCTTATTTTATTTATGAGTGAATAACAGGGTCTCACTCTGTCACTGAGGCTGGTGTATGCAATGGTGCAATCTTGGCTCACTACAGCCTCAAACTCCTAGATTCAGGTGTTCCTTCCACCTCAGCCTCCCAAGTAACTGGGACCACAGGCATGTGCCACCATACCTGGCTGTTTTCTGTATTTTTTGTAGAGGCAAGGTTTTACCATGTTGCTGGTTTTGAACTCGGGCTCAAGTGATCCACCTGCCTTGGCCTCCCAGAGTGCTAGGATTACAAGCAGGAGCCACAGCATCTGGCCCTGTGTTCCTTTTAAATGACTGTATATAGCACCTAGGTAACCTTTTAGATGATGTCTAAGATATTAAACAGTTAACAGTCTAAGATATTAGACTGTCTAAGATATTAAACAGTCTCCTTAGCTAAATCTCTTCTCATTAGGCATAGGTTTTAGTCTTACTACTACATAGGTTTTGTTTTTAACTCAAGTTGAATACAGAAGAGTTTCTTGATGTGATCTGTCCAAGAGTCACATCTGTCCTTTCCATTTCTTTTCCTGCAGCAGTGCTTTCT
Organism: Macaca mulatta; assembly: GCF_049350105.2. Taxonomy (NCBI): domain Eukaryota; kingdom Metazoa; phylum Chordata; class Mammalia; order Primates; family Cercopithecidae; genus Macaca; species Macaca mulatta. The sequence continues at coordinate 50,934,730 of NC_133408.1, read as the reverse complement.
TCTCATTGAGAACTCCCCCGTCACTGTAGGATTCTCATTAACTTCTTGAGTCCCGTGTTCCACAGTGAAGTAAACTCAGTTTGTCAAATGAGACTTGTTCTTAGCTTAGTTGGGGAGGAAAATGTGAGAACTTTGCAGGTCCAGACACAGTACATAAATGGAAAGCATGGAAGAGTTTCTTGGAAAATCAGCTAGGCTGCCTACTAAGTAGTTCAGCAGTGTTCTGCATTAAAATGGCATTATGCCCTGTGGTTCCCCACCAGAGGTCAACTCAACCACAGCTTTGAAATTTTCCACTGTTCTTTGCTTTGAAGGTTTCCACTTAGCAAGGGCCAAAGTTTTTTCAACTGGCACTAGGCTGTTGCATGAGCTTCTATCAGTCTCTAATCTGGGATTCAGTTTCCTTATTTATAAAAATGGATTCTCTCTCAAATCTTTTTGTAATAGTGGATGATTTCAGTTTTTAATGCTTATTTTGTTTTATTGAATTAAATAGAAAAGACAATTATTTGGCAAAATCCTGGGTTTTGTTTGATTGTTTACTCTAGTGGCATTTGTCCTGACATCCTGATTATAGGTACTCCTGAATTTAGGATGGGGCTGTGTCACAATAAACCCATTATTTGACTTACAGTATTTATAATTTCCGATGGTTTTATCTGGGTGTAACCGTATCATAAATCAAGGAGCCCGCTGAAGGTGTATCACTTTTTTTTTGGTTTTTTTTGAGACGGAATCTCACTCTGTTGCCCAGGCTGGAGTGCAATGGCACAATCTTGGCTTACTGCAACCTCCACCTCTCGGATTCAAATGATTCTTCTGCCTTAGCCTCCCAAGTAGCTGGGACTACAGGCGTGCACCACCATGCCCGGCTAATTTTTGTATTTTTACAAAAACCAGTAGAGACCTGGTTTCACCATATTGGCCAGTCTAGTCTCAGACTCCTGACCTTGTGATCCGCCCGCCTCAGCCTCCTGAAGTGCTGGTATTACAAGCGTGAGCCACTGCGCCCAGCTGAATGTGTATCACTTTTGCACCATTGTGAAGTCCTAGGTCTGACCCATCGTAAGATGGGGTGATTCTGAATAACCAAAATACGGAAGCAGCCCAGATATCTGTCAGCTGATGAGTGGATAAGCAGAATGTGGAACATCTATTCAGTGAGATATTGTTCAGCAGTAAAACTGATGGAAGTATTGTTACATGCTTTGCGAATGAACCTAGAAACATGCTTAGTGAAAGAAGCCAGTTACAAGGGCTACCTATTACTGTGTGATACTATTTAAAATTTGTTTTTTTAAAAAAGGTTAAATAAGCCTATTCCCAAAATACCTTCAAATTAAAAAAAAAAGTTTTAATGAGGTCAGATAAGCTGTTGTATGCTGAGATTTTAGCATTGATAGGAAATAGTAAAAAGCAGAACTGCCCAGGACTGTTTCCTTCCATACTGTGTGCACTACATGTGAGTGTCCGCTAGAGGACAGCAAAGCCTATTTGTAGTCATTCCCTGCCAGTTCTCAAGCACTTTTAAAGAACCGAACCTAAAATTCTTACATTGATATTCCATTGAAAAGATTTGGATTATCCTCTCAAGAAAAGAATCTGCAGTAGTGTCTGTCAGCTCTCCATTTATCAGGGGAGAAGACAGCAAGGCAGCTGTGATTGTGGACCTCAGTTTACTGTGGAGCTCTGCAAAAGTAAGGGAGGAGATTGCTGTTTCTCAAAGCAGATGTTGAAATATCTACAACGGAGGTTGGAGCAAGGAATCAGTCAGTTTCCAGTTGAACTTCAGCAGCTTCTTAAATGTAGATTTGTGTGTGTGTGTTTATAGTACTTGTTACCCATAAATTTATATACACAGGGCTCTCTGTGATTCTCTATTTTTATAGGAAAGAGAAAAAGCAGCCCTGTTCCCCTCATCCCTCACCCCAGTCTGTGTAGTACCCCACTTCGGAACAAACTCGGCTATCTTTGTTCCTTGGCACCTGTATTTTAAAGCCCATGGCCTTCCAGGGTAACTGGCTCTTTTCCTTTAGGAGATTCATTACTTCACAAGGACCTCTTTGCTTCGGGCAGGGCATTGAAATCCAGCTGTGGTATTGGATTGGTGGTGTTGTGGTAGGTTATTATCTTTTAAATCAGAGTTTTATTAGCTGTATAAAATTGTTGCATTATAGCATTTACAGCATACAGGTGATCCTATTTTTAAATTATACTGAGTCTTGGTCCCTAGAAGATGCTTGTCCCCAGTCATCCATCCACTCCCACTGCATCTCTGTGTGACCTTTGGCAAGTTTTTTTCACCCTTTGGAGCCTTGATTTTTTTCTGTAAGAATAAATAGTTTAGATTAGTGAAGTTCTAGGAGGCAAGTGTCCTCAGAATTCACTCATACTGTCACCTGTTCCTAGTTCTCGGTGTCTTTGGTCACTGTAGTAATGCTAGCCTGGTTTGGTCTCTGTTTAGGTTGCATCTGCACTGGAGAAATGGAAGACAGCAATCCGGGAAGCTCAGACTTTCTCCAGGATGCACGTGCTGCTTGGAATGCTTGATGCCTGTATCAAGTGGGATATGTCTGCAGAAAATGCTAGGTGCAAAGTTTGTCGAAAGAAAGGTATATTTAAATCAAATTTGCTTATGTGGGTGTATTAGGGAGTATAATTTCTTTTCTTTTCTTTTCTTTTTTTTTTTTTTTTTTGAGACAGAGTCTTGCTCTGTCGCCCAGGCTGGAGTACAGTTGCACAATCTCAGCTCACCGCAACCTCCGCCTCCTGGGTTCAAGCGATTCTCCTGCCTCAGCCTCCCTAGTAGCTGGGATTGTAGGCATGTGTCACCACACCCAGCTAATTTTGTATTTTTAGTAGAGACAGGGTTTCTCCATGTTGGTCAGGCTGGTCTCGAACTCCCGATCTCAGGTGATCCACCTGCCTCAGCCTCCCAAAGTGCTGGGATTACAGGCGTGAGCCACCATGCCCGGCGGGAGTAGGATTTCTATTCCCAAGATCTTCATTTCTACCCAAAAGAATTTTGTGTACACAGAATATAAGTATGGTATAGATTTTACTCTCCTGGAGGTCTGTAACATGCCAGTCTTTGAAATGTCATGCCAGGGAATCAGAGCACTCCCTTTGTTCCTCATTGTAGAGCGTAACATAAAAGCAATTGATCTCTTCAATCTCCTGATTTTCTACAGAAAACAAAATTAGTTAATCCTTTTAACTATTTTAGTTTAGTTTTATATCCTTTGATTGGCTCAGAACTTTAGTCATCTGTGAAGTAAGATACGTGCTTTCAGCAGAAGGTGGTCCATTTAAAGTGAGAAGCATGCAGTCTCGTGTGTGCAAAAGGAACTTCATGGCTAGAAACCCTTTTGTGATTGGCTTTTCATTGGCTAGAGTTATTTTCTGAGTTAGGTTAGAGATGAAAAGATCTACGTAAAATTCAGTTGCTGTAAAGCGTTCAATTGCTCTAGAATGAAGGTTGGAAGGAGAGATGACCATATTAAGTTGACTCAGTATAACACTTTTTCGAATATAAGGGAACCCGTCAGGGGCCAGGCGTGGTGGCTCACGCCTGTAATCCCAGCACTTTGGGAGGCTGAAGCAGGAGAATCACTTGAACCTGGGAGGCGGAGGTTGCAGTGAGCCAAGATTGTGCAACTGCACTCCAGCCTGGGCGACAGAGCAAGACTGTCTCAAAAAAAAAACAAAAAACAAAACAAAAAACACCACACAGAGAGAACCCATTAGGCATAAGTTGAGAAACGTTTGAGGAGGTCAAAAGAGCAGCAAAATTTCCTGCTCTCACTTGGGTTTTTTGTGCCTCTTAGTAATTGTTAACTGTCCTGTCTTAGCCATAGGTAGGTTTTGGGATATAAATTAGGAGAGCTGATTCCTAAATTATCTATAGTCTTAAGTTATGCTATATTTCTTTTTAGAAAATGCCTGCATTTACAAAACAGCAGCTGGGTAGCATTCTATGGAACACGTCTTCTCGTGTGCCGTGAATTGTAGGGTGATTGCCTCTTCCTTACAGCTCACTGACTGCTGCTGTGCTCCCAACAATGCTATTCACATTTATCTCTTTGCAGGTGAGGATGACAAATTGATCTTGTGTGATGAGTGTAATAAAGCCTTCCACCTGTTTTGTCTGAGGCCGGCCCTCTATGAAGTACCAGATGGTGAGTGGCAGTGCCCAGCTTGCCAGCCCGCTACTGCCAGGCGCAACTCCCGTGGCAGGTGAGAATCTTTTCTTTTAAAAATAATTGAATGAATAAATATGAATAGCTGTTATAATTAAGCTTGAGTTATTCAAACAGAATGAGTCTAAGGAGCTTTAAGTTCATCTTTTGGGAGCAGAAACTGATCATTTACAGTACTTCAGTAGGAGCTCAAAGGACTCTGATCTAATTTTAGCTGAATGTTGACATTTCTAGTTTTCACTGCCAGCCACATTCTCTGTCTTCTTGACCATACCTTCTTCTCAAGTAATGAAATCTCTCTCTCTGCCTTTAGCCTCCTGTTGCCCACTTCCTGTGTCTTCATGATTACTTCTGCAATCACCCACTGCTAAAAATCTCACACTGATTACCTTCCTTACCCATACATAATGTTTTCTTCCCTATCATGAGTAGAACTTGGGTGTCAACTTGAACATGAATGTCTCTCCCTCATCCTACATACCCATTAATTTGCCACGATATCAGTCCAATGCCCAGATGTTTTATGATCCAGTTTCTTGCTCTCCATTCTCCATAGTCTCCGCTCTCATTTGTCCCTTCTACATCTGTCACCAAAGGCTTCTCAACTCCTCTTTCTTATATCACATCTTGTCCCCTCTTATCCACCCATCTATTGCAATACCAGAATGCTGTGCACAAGGCAATGATCTGCTCACATTCCTGATCACAAACTTCCAGTCTTCCCCTTGCCTCTAGAATGAAGTCCCAACTCCTGTCCTCACTTCTGAGACTCTTATACAACACCAGCCTGGGTTTTCAATTAGCTTTAGATCCCATATCTGTGTGCTTGTTACAGACTGTTTATTGTTCATCCTTTCCTCTTGTGCCTTTCTCCCAGCTGGGAGCATTCTCTGCCCGGAATTCCCAGTGGGTAAATTGCCCATGGCTTTGTTGACATTTCATTGCTCTTTTGAAAAGTGCTTGCATCCTTAGGCTTCATGGTTTCTCTGTGTTCCAGCTGAACCTTCATTCTCTGAAATAGTATTTTGGTTCATGGATCTTGTCTCTGGTTTTATACATGTCTGTCTCCCATGAGATTATGAATTCCCTGAGAGTAGAGGTTGTGCTTTGTTTTTTACCCGAATCCTCAATAAGGCCAAACACAGGGCCTTGTAAAGAGGAGGAGACACCTTATATTCGCCCAAGATAATACTGTTGTTTCCCACATTGAAATTTGGGGTTGTAAAATGGGCAGCTTATAGGCACTCTGGCTTGGGCTTCTCTTTTTTGAGACGGGGTTTAGCTCTTGTTGCCCAGGCTGTAGGGCGATGGCGCGATCTCAGCTCACTGCAACCTCTGCCTCCCTGGTTCAAGCGATTCTCCTGCCTCAACCCCCAGTAGCTGGGATTACAGGCATGTGCCACCACACCCTGCTAATTTTGCGTTTTTAGTAGAGATGGGGTTTCTCCATGTTGGTCAGGCTGATCTCGAACTCCCGACTTCAGGTGATCCACCTGCCTCAGCCTCCCAAAGTGTTGGGATTACAGGCATAAGCCACTGTACCCGGCTTGGGCTTCCTTTTAAAGGGCAGAGCTGTTTGATCCTGACCCCACCTTAACAGTATTAGCAGGTTCTTTCACACTCCATCCCAGCTGCACTTAAGAGATGAGATATGTTGCTCTGAAATGGTGGGGCTTTGGACCAGCTGTTCCGAGCTGGGATTACCACTGCTTTGATGTTATGGTCATCTGCAAGCTGTTTCAGCTCTTGGAAGGGGGCCATGAAGGTGAAGTCACACCTGTCTGGGCTCTGTTTATTCTTTCAGTCCACCTCAGAGGTGGGGACAGCTTTTAGTACCTGATGGTGTTACATTATCTGGTTCTTTTTGTGAGACAAAAGAAATAGTGTTTTGTATTGCTTTGTGTGGGGAAGGGTAGGATTGCATTTTGGTCTTGATTTCTGTTGCCTTTGGTATCTTGTCCAAACTGTCTGTGGCCTGGCAGAAGGAGGCATGCTGTTGAAACTTCGTTTTTCATTTCTGTGAAAAACTCTCCTGGCTTACATTCAGGTTCCCTCTCTGTATTGTCATACATTATACATATCTAGTCTGTGAAGAGAAGTTTCCTGATCCCTATGGGATTTGAACCCTTCTTAGGACCACTTTGGGCTACAACTGTGTTCCCTACATTATTTTTTCTACCCACAGGAACTATACTGAAGAGTCTGCTTCTGAGGACAGTGAAGATGATGAGAGTGATGAAGAGGAAGAGGAGGAAGAAGAGGAGGAGGAGGAAGAAGATTATGAAGTGGCTGGTCTGCGATGTAAGTATTTTGTCTTCCTTTGTAGTTGATTTCACAGTCTTTCTAAGCTTGGAACGCTTGGAAAGGCTGGCTTGGCAGTAGGTAGTGTGGCCGGCTTGCTCTCTTCCTTTTCTCTCGTGTTGTGACTGTGGCGTAACTTAGCTGCTGTGGGTTTAAATGGGTTTCCAAGATGGCATTTAACTACCTGCCTGGTAGGAGGGAAGGTGGCTTGGTCTCAGTAACATCAGCCCACTTGCTCTAAGATTCAGTAGAATTCATGGTCCCAAGTATATTTATGCCAAGGCTGCTGGTTCTCAGCTCCTTGGCATATGGGGACAGTGGGGGAAGCTCTCGGCCCATTGCCATCTCCTAACAGTTCTTTTGGCTGTTGTTTTATCGCTGCTTTCAGAGAGTGACTTTTTCTCTCTGGTTACAGTGATTTTCTCCTCCCTGCAGTGTGCAGGGCTATAGCTTTGCTGGTTTAAAAAGAGATGACTGATTGTTTGAAGGCTTAGGGGGAAGGATGTTAGGAAGGTTCAGATCTGTTCTCACTAGATGCCTGTAGGAAAAAAGGCATCATCTTTTGTGTTCACCACATTGACTCTCATTCTCTCATGTTCATTTCTCATGACTGTTGGAGAGTCTTGTGTTCGTGGCTAATGTCCTCTTGTCTGGCCTTTCTTTTAACAGGCTACCTCTTTCCAAAATACACTTTTTTTTTTTTTTTTTTTTTTTTTTGAGATGGTCTCACTCTGTGGCCTGGGTGGAGTGCAGTGGTATTACCTCAGATTACCTTAGTCTCTGCCTCAGCCTCCCGATTATACAGGCACCCGCCACCACACCTGGCTGATTTTTGTATTTTTAGTAGAGACGGAGTTTCACCATGTTGATCAGGCTGTTCTCGAACTCCTGACCTCAGGTGATCCACCTGCCTCGGCCTCCCAAAGTGCTGGGATTACAGGTGTGAGCCACTGCACCTGGCCCACACACTTTTCTTTACAGGTTTGTAGAAAACGGACCGCAGATCAAAATTCTAACGAGCTTTCGAAGCAGTGGTTCAGTTCCCAAGATCATAGCAGCTCTGAATGGTCACACTTGGTATAAGGAGTGAGAGACTGGATGCCTGGCACGACCAGTCTCTTACTATAGTGAGACTGCCAAACCCTAACGACTTTGGGCTTGCACGTCTTCTCCTATCCTCCCACTTTTCCCCCATACTCCAGAGGTGTGATGTGGGACACCTTAAGCTCTCGCGTTCTTACGGGCTCTTTTTGTTTGTTCACTACGCCTGATTTTTCAGGTATCCCAGGGTAAGTGAACAAATGGCCCTTCAGTCCTGCATTCAGGGATATCATCTTCTGTTGATCAGAGTCAGTGACTTGGGAGCATATTTTTTTTTCTTTTTTTCTTTTTTTTTTTTTTTTCTTTGAGATGGGGATCTTGCTCTGTCACCCAGGCTAGAGTGCAGTGGTATGATCACAGCTCACTGTATCCTTGATCTCTCAGGCTCAAGCAATCCTCCTACCTCAGCCTCCTGAGTAACTGTGACTACAGGCACGTGCCACCATGCCCAGCTTTTTTGTAGAGACAGGGTCTCACCATGTTCCCCAGGCTGGTCTTGAACTCTTGGGTTCAAGAGTTCAAGCCTTGGCCTCCCAGCGTGCTGGGATTGTAAGTGTGAGCCACTGTGCCAGATCTGTCTAAGAGCAGATCCTGAATATGGTAGTATACAGATTCTTTTATTTTTTATTTATTATTTATTTTTGAGACGGAGTCTCACTGTCACCCAGGCTGGAGTGCAGTGGCGCGATCTCGGCTCACTGCAACCTCCGCCTCCCGGGTTCATGCCATTCTCCTGCCTCAGCCTACCAAGTGGCTGGGACTACAGGTGCCCGCCACCACACTTGGCTAATTTTTTGTATTTTTGGTAGAGATGGGGTTTCACCGTATTAGCCAGGATGGTCTCGATCTCCTGACCTTGTGATCTGCCTGCCTCTGCCTCCCAAACTGCTGGGATTACAGGCGCAAGCCACCACGCCTGTCCTGATTCTTTTATTTTTAAGCTAGTGATTGCTTTCCACTTCTACATTGTAGCTCCCTTTCCAAGGAATTGTTTTTCTAGGTTTCTGCAGCCTCTACTTGCCAAAAGGATCTAGGAAGTATTTGGTACTTCACAGCTTTTTATCAACTCTATCTTTCAGACCACCAAAGATGTGGTTCCCCAGTGCAGCTCAAGGCTGTAGCACCTAAGCATCAGCTTCTTACCTTTTCTTACTAGCCTGGGCTTGAGCTAGAGACCCTAAAGTAGCCAAGGAAGGGTTATCGTGATCTAGAAATAGAATGGAAAGTAGTGTTTCTCGATTCTTTGTGTCATTGCCTTCCTAGACACCCTATCTGTGTCCAGTGTCATCTCCCCACTCCCCAAGGGAAGGTGATGGAAAGCTTGGAGCTAATCCTCATGGCATTGTTTCCCAGGGCTCACTGAGGAATGCTGGTTGGCTTGATGCTGAGCACCTGTTGTAAACCTGAGACACAAGTAGTCTCAGTGCCTTTGTATTTTTTTTTTTTTCTTTTTTGAGATGGAGTTACACCCTTGTTGCCCAGGCTGGAGTGCAATGGCGTGATCTTGGCTCACTGCAACCTCTGCGTCCTGGGTTCAAGCGATTCTCCTGCCTCAGCCTCCTGAGTAGCTGGGATTACCGGCATGTGCCACCATGCCTGGCTAATTTTATATTTTTAGTAGAAACAGGGTTTTACCATGTTGGTCAGGCTGGTCTTGAGCTCCCAGCCTCAGGTGATCCACCTGCCTCAGCCTCCCAAAGTGCTGAGATTACAGATGTGAGCCACCACGCCTGGCCTGTCTTCTTTATTCTCTCATTGGCGACCCTGGGCAGGTCTCTGTGGAGGGGACTAGCCCTAAATTGTATTTAATGAGGCAGCCTTGTGGCCCTTCATGGAAGTACCACCTTTTCTCTGAAAAGATTCTGATGGTGAGTGTAGAATAACTCTGGGAATTAAAACACAGGGTCTGTTGTGTGGTTTTTTTTTTTTTTTTGAGTTGGAATCTTACTCTGTCACCCAGGCTGGAGTGCAATGGCGCAATCTCGGCTCACTGCAAGCTCCACCTCCTGAGTTCACGCCATTCTCCTTCCTCAGCCTCCCGAGTAGCTGGGACTACAGGTGCCTGCCGCCACGCCCAGCTAATTTTTTTGTATTTTTTTTTTTTAGTAGAGACGGGGTTTCACTGTGTTAGCCAGGATGGTCTCAATGTCCTGACCTCGTGATCTGCCCGCCTCAGCCTCCCAAAGTGCTGGGATTACAGGCATGAGCCACTACGCCTGGCCATCACAGGGTCTGTTTTACAATCCAGTTCCATCTCACGTGTAAATATATCCACTTGCTCAGGCTGAGCTTGGGCTGTGGGAAATCCAGGCTGACCTATTAGCAAATGGCTTCTCCTGAGTGAGAGTTTACAGTTGATTCCTGCAGGGGCCTTATGGCTGGGAGTAACTGCAGAACTGGGGCAGGACAGAAGTACCGAAGGACCTGGCCCTCTGAAGGGCTTTGGCAGTAAAAGCACCCATTCTTCATCTGCTGCCACTGCCTTTTAGTGTCCTTTTAGGTAAGGCAAGATAAAATAACAAGAGCACCTTAAAACCAAAGGAAGCCACTGCTTTCCTTGTCCAGGAAAAGGATTCTCCCTGCATCCCTTTCCCCCATTTCGAAGATGCTCCTCCCTTCACCTTTGGTTGTTCTGTGCTGAATCCTTATTTTTTTGTTTCAGTGAGACCTCGAAAGACCATCCGGGGCAAGCACAGCGTCATCCCCCCTGCAGCAAGGTCCGGCCGGCGCCCGGGTAAGAAGCCACACTCTACCAGGAGGTCTCAGCCGAAGGCACCACCTGTGGATGACACTGAGGTGGATGAATTGGTGAGAATTATTTATCATCCCTTCTCTAACCTTTCTGTTTCTTATTCCCAACCCCAGCAATTAGGAATTCATCAGGCAACAGGTGGGAGGGGAGCCTCCCCGCTCCTTCTTCCCAAACTTGGGAGGCTGGGGAGGCAGATGGGTGAATCTGTAGGCAGACAGAAGCAGCAGGGCCTCCAGGAACAGCTATGTCCGGCATTCCCCTGCTGTAGCCTGCAAACTAGTTAGTGGGCAGCCTGCAACTTATTAAGGATTTAAAAATAGTATCCATGTGTCTCCAGTGGGCTCAGAGGGGCTGGGTCTTCATTGTGGGAATGTCAGCAATGTTGGAGCCTCACTTACAGTTGAGTCGACAGTTGTTATGGGAGGGACGTTACCCTCCCCTCTGCTCCTTAACCAATGTAATTTTAGTTGTTTTTAGATCTCACTTGAGCTTTGAAGAACAAAAAAGAAACTCTTGAAAAGGTGCTTGTTTTGACAGATCAAATTGGAGTTAGGGGCTTAAGGCAGGCCATTGGGGAGATCATAGGGCATTAGAAGATGCTCGGTTTGCCCAGCCTTCACCCCTTGGGCTCTGTGTGGCCTCTGCTGTGAGTCACAGCTTTGTTATGGCTACCTGGAATGGAGGCCCCGCCCCTTTTCTCTTTAGCCACTTAGCCCTCACATGTCTACGTTGGAAGAGCCCAGGAAGGGAATTGGACCTCTTGCTTTTCTTCCCAGAGGCACCTCACCCCCACAGAATTGGCTGCTGGTGACCCAGATAGCCTGTTTGGCTTTCTGCAGTGGCTTGTTGATGCCCTTCCATGGTGTCACTGTAACCCCAGGTCCACCTGTTCTCCGAGAGCTAGTGTCCTGTTGACAGTGGCCCCCTTCAGCCGACCTCCAGTAGGACTGCTGGTGAAGACGGCCTCTGCTGCCTGCTCTCTGCTGCTTTGATTGCCATGGCCCTGCGGGGGCGAGCAAGTGGACTACTGGGAAGATGCCTGCCACCTGGGCCGAGGGTGCTCCCTGACTTGAATGTCAGAAGGTTTCAGCACCTCTGTGCCAAGGAAATAGTTGAACTCTTCCTTTTTTGAGCAGATACACTTATTTTCTGCCCTATGCACTCTTCCTCCTGTCTTGAATCTATAATAACATTGTTATTTCTTTCCTGCCAGGTGCTTCAGACCAAGCGGAGCTCCCGGAGGCAAAGCCTGGAGCTGCAGAAGTGTGAAGAGATCCTCCACAAGATCGTGAAGTACCGCTTCAGCTGGCCCTTCAGGTGAGCGCTGTGTTCTCAGGTGCAGGGGAGAGGAGTGGCCTAGCAGGTTCTAAAAGCTTCCAGAACCCCTGAGGGGCTCTCAGCCAAGCCCTTGCTTTTTAGGATGTGTCTTAGCATGGGCACTGCCGTCAAGGCTATGCAGATTCTCTATTTGGTTCTTCTCCACAGGGAGCCTGTGACCAGAGATGAGGCCGAGGACTACTATGATGTGATCACGCACCCCATGGACTTTCAGACAGTGCAGAACAAATGTTCCTGTGGGAGCTACCGCTCTGTGCAGGAGTTTCTTACTGACATGAAGCAAGTGTTTACCAATGCTGAGGTTTACAACTGCCGTGGCAGCCATGTGCTAAGCTGCATGGCGAAGACAGAACAGTGTCTAGTGGCTCTGTTGCGTAAACACCTTCCTGGCCACCCATATGTCCGCAGGAAGCGCAAGAAGTTTCCTGATAGGCTTGCTGAAGATGAAGGGGACAGTGAGCCAGAGCCCGTTGGACAGTCCAGGGGACGAAGACAGAAGAAGTAGAGAGGCAGGGCTGTGGTAAGGGATCTGAGGTGGGGGGACAGCGAGGGAGGGTGGGAGGGAGGTGAGAGAGGAAGACTGAGAACTCTGAAGAGATCGCAGGGAGTCCAGAAGCGCCCATCATCCCAAGCTTATGCTGTTTTTCTAACAGCTCTTTATGGGGCTTATTATTGGGTTGGTGGTCTTTGTCCAGAAATATTAAGGGACGAAGAGGGCCATAACCCTCCCTTCTGAGAGTTTCCAGGAGGAGTCTGAGGGTCTAGCTTTTCTGGTGAACCCAGTTCCTGTTCCTGCCTTCTTTCCTAAGGCCCCTCTCACTCTGGCTTTTACCACAGTGCCAAGCCCCTCTGGTCTCCAGGGGTGGGATTGCTGTGTTACATAGCAGGATCAGGGGTAATCAGGCCAACAGGGAAGATGGTGGCGATTTTTCTTTTTTAATCTGTATTTATATACAGTCTTGTTTCTTTAAGCCCATACTCTGTCTCTTCCCCGTCTTCCTCTCAGGTGACAGTATCAGTGAGTGCCATACAGAATTCTGTATTCACCAGCATCATGAAACAGTTGTGGTCTTTTGAGTTGATCTTGGCAGAGTAAAGGGACGTGTCCTGGAGCCATTCCTGAATCTCTCTCCCCTTCTTTGTGACAGCTCCCCTCCCCCAAAAAAATAAAAATAAGAAACCACAAAAAACAAAACTAAGGCACTTCACTTAGAGACTGGAGTCCTGCTTATAATCATGCATATAACCTTTACTTTGATGGATCTGGCCAGAGGGGTGTTGGAGCCCAGCCCACCCACATACCAGACAAGCTCTTAGGGGAGCAGAAGAAAAGCAGGAAGAATTTAAATGTTTAATTTTTTTTTAAATTGACTTTTCTAGTTATTAAAAGTTGCTTGTTTCAGCAGTGATATTGTATAAAGAACATCTTGTAAGATACTCCTGACATCTCGCTTTGGCACATGTACAGTACAGTTTCTATGATAATGTGTTTGCTCTAACTTCCCTGGCTTCTCCCTCAGCCCATCCACTCTCCTGCAGAGCAGTTGGGTTAGAGGCTCATCGAGGCAAGCAGCAACACTGGGGGCGGGGGCGGGGTGGGGCAGTGCCGCGTCTGCTGCCTCCCATGCCCTTTCTGACCTCAGACTTGGAACTCCTCAAGAACCTGAAGATTCCAGTGGTCAGTGTCAGTGGGGGGTGGGAGGAGAGAGCAACAGAGAAGCTCTGAGAGCCCCGTCCCACAACCAGTCTAGCTCTAGTTGTTATATTTAGGCAAAACTTTGTAGTCTTCTTTCCCTTTTATGATGGATTTTGATAAAAGTACAAAACAGGGTTTAATTTTCTTTTTTATCACCTTTGAATTTGGAAATGTTGAGCACCCAAGCTCTTCTGTACCTATTTAAATTAAAGTCCACCAAGGGGACTGCAGCTCCTAGAACATGAGAATCAAGCCTCTCAATATTAAACTGCGGAGTGTGGCCCCTGCTTTCTCCGTCCTCCTGCCCAAGGACGACGGGGATTGCTCCAGGGCTGCTGGGTAGTTTACCGTCCCTTCTCTAGGCATGGAGTTGGCACTGACATCACAGCTTCATAACCCCACCACCGCCAGCTTCCCCTGCCTCCTACATCCAGTCTGTTCTTGTTCATAGTGAGAATCCTGTGTTCCCACTTCAGTGACAACTGAATTGTTTGTTGTTGTTGTTTTTTTATTATTGTCTTCAAGGAGGAAGGGCCCCATTAAAGGGTGAACTTGTAATAAATTGGAATTTCAAATAAACCTCATGTACTTGTGTTTATAAAGAAGAAACCATTCTGGTGGCTGTTTCTTCATGCTCTTTCTTGGTGGGTGGGGGTGAGTAGTGCTGTTCTGAGTGCTGTTTTCCCACTGACCCTTGGAGCCAGGTCCTCTGAAGGCTTGTCCTCCAGAGTCAGAGGGCCTCTCAGTGTTCTTAACCAGAGAAAGAAATACTCCTTTCAAGCCTCTCCTGGCCCTGTCTCCATCTAAAACCCCGAAAAACTTCATTTGAAACTAGGAATGAGGGTGAAAATAGATTTTTAAGCCTTCACTATGGGGAAACTCCTGCCACTTTAAAACCTCCTTCAGGGAAAAAAAAAGTTGGGGGGTGGTGGGGACGGAGTCTCACTCCATCACCCAGGCTGGAATGTAGTGGCGTGGTCTCAGCTCACTGCAACCTCCACCGCCTGGGTCCAAGCAATTCTCCTGCCTCAGCCTCCCGAGTAATTGGGATTATAGGAACACGCCGCCACGCCTGGCTAAGTTTTTGTATTTATAGTAGAGCCAGGTTTTCACCATGTTGTCCGGGCTGGTCTTGAACTCCTGACCTCAGATGATCTGCCCGCCTCGGCCTCCCAAAGTGCTGGGATTACAGGCGTGAGCCACCACGCCCGGCCTCAAGGAAAATTTCAGACACACACAGAAACAGTGAAAAAGTATAATGAATTCCTATGCACTCAGCTTTGACGGTTCTACCACGTCTAATCTTGTTTTATTTATGCCTTCATTTATCCTTTAAAGTTTGACTGGCTGATGTGCGTAGGGTGCTGCTAGGCAGCCACCCGCCAATGGAATACAGAGATTTTGCTGAGCCACTGCTGTGGGCACAGGCACTGAGAAATTAAACTGCCAGTTCCTGACCAGCTGAACGAGGTGAAGCTGGTGTAATGGGAAGAGCCTTTGAGGCCGGAGCCTTGGGCGCAGGTTCTGCCGCTGAGTGGCTTTGCGGCCCTGGTAAGCATGGGCAAGCGAGGGCCTACACAGAGCGCTCAGGGAATTTTCGTCCTGCCTGGAGGAAGCGGGCTTGCCCCAACAGCAAATTGAATTTGCACAGCTTATCCGCTCCGGCCTCCAGCTCTGGAGAAGGGTGCCATGCCCCCTCTGGACATTTTCTGCAGGGTGACAGTGACACTCAGGGCTCCCAGCCTTCCTCTGTGAAGTCCAGCCTTCCTCTGTGAAGTCCTGCTCCTCCGGTAGTTTTCCCAGGCACACACTAGGTATTGCCTTGGGGTGGTCACCTCTGGTCGTGGTCGTGTCCTGGTCTCAGCACACTCTTAGCCACTGCCTCACCAGGCTGTGACCTTGTGGGGCAGCCACTTTGATGACTGCAAATGGGGGCATGGGAACTCCATCTCTGAAGACAGGGGCCTGAGTCATGACCTGGGAGTCAGCTGAGGCCTGTCCTTGTCCTGCACACTCTTCTTTCTCCTCAAATTTTGTCTCTGGGGAGGGGACACGGTCAGTAGACTTGGTTGGCAGTGAGGTGGCATCTGGATTCCAACAGAGCCACTCAGAGGGGGCACCTCTTCCTGCTGGCCAGCGGCCAGGGCATCTCTAGAGGACCCTGGGGAACTCGCCTCCCGTTAACTGCGCTCTCCTAACCCCGGCCCTGGGCCTCCTGGCTTTTCAACATCTGGGACTGCTGTGTCTAGGAGCTGCTTGAGGGGGGCGACTTCCTGGGAGCAGGAGGATCTCGGGCCCACCACACACAAGCGCAGACCCACAGGGACAGGGTCAGCCTCCCAAGAGGCTTGCAGGTGTGTGATGCTGCACTCTGAAGACCCAAATACTGGGCGCCAGGGCCACTAAGGGAAAGGCCCGGGCTCGGGCACTCGATGCACATGCCAGCACGTGTGGGTTTTCAAGGCATTTTTTGGCCCTGGAGGGTTCTTTAATGGGTGTGGGGAGAGGTCTGGCAGTGGGAGGGGCGTTCGTCTACTCCCCACCCGCTTTGTCCAGCTTCTGGGGACATAACCTTGCCAAGGCATACACCCTGCCTTTCCCCACCAGGACCTAATCGGATCCCTGGTGTGGAACGCACGAAAGCTCTAGAGGCAGACTTGGGTTCAACTCCAGCTTGGCCTCAAACTGCCTGGCTATGCGTTCCAGCAGCCAAGCCATCTAAACACTTCCCATCTGAAACGCGGGGGTGGGGAGCAGGATCACGTGAGAGGGTTGCGTTTCCTTTTTCCCTTTCCTCCAGGGCCTAGAACTTATTTCCATAGCATCTTCCAGGGCTGAGAAAGCTGGCAGGGCCCTGCCCTCCCTCCCAGGTTCTGGCCTTAAAGCAGAGCCCCCTGGGGCCTGTCCTGACCCTGCACTGCCTGTCTGTGCTCCCATCCCAGCTGCCCTGGAAACCAGCACCAGGCTGGTGTCTGCTGAGCAGGACATGGTCACTGACAGCAAGGAAGAAGGGGCAGGTGGGTGCCCTTGGATGCTCATCCTCCCCCCGCCTTTCCCACACCCCACCTATCTTTCTCTTCCCAAGTCTCTGGAATCCTCTCCATTCGTGCCAGCTGTCCTCGCCCTGGTATAGGCCCTTCCCACTGCCCTTACACTGCCTGTGAGCCCAGCACCCTGCAGCCTCTGCCCCTCCCATGCCCAGTGTGGGCACTTCACTGCCTCTAATGAGCTCATTCTCTTTCCCACTCAAAGACCCTCGCATGGCCAGGTGTGGTGGCTCACGCCTATAATCCCAGCACTTTGGGAAGCCAAGGCGGGTGGATCACTTGAGGCCAGGAGTTCAAGACCAGCCTGGGTAACATGGTGAAACCCCATCTCTACAAAAAAATACAAAAATGAGCCAGGCATGGTGGTAGATACCACCCGGGCGGCTGAGGCAGGAGAATGGCTTGAACCTGGGAGGCAGAGTTTGCAGTCAGCTGAGATCTCGCCACTGCAGTCCAGTCTGGGCAACAGAGTGAGACTCCGCCTCAAATTAAAAACAAAAACAAAACAAAAAAACACCCTCACCTGCAGCATTACAAGGAGGCAGGGTCATTTGGCTTTGTTGGTCAAAGGCACATGGGGACTTACTTAATGTGCACTCTGTGCAAAGGGAAGGATTTAGATGGAGAGGGCGTTCCCCGAGCAATAAACAGCCTAAGAACAGGTGCGAGGGCTGTAAGCTTCCCTGGGGCACCACTGCTCCTTGTGGTGAGGGATACCCCTTAACCCCCTCAGCCCACGGTGGTCTTGTCTTCTGGGAGCTTGACCCAACCTCTTTGATTCTCACTGAATTTTTCTTGTCCCTGTGGGATTGGTGGTTGGGGGTAGGGCACAGTGCTCCAGCCCGAGAGGCCCTGGGTTTGGGGCTCCGCCTCACCATTCAACCTTAGCACCTGAGCGTCTCCCCTCCTGGAGCCTCCCCGTGGCTCTAAAGTGAGGCTGGCAGCAGGGCTGGACCTCTGGGACCTCCTGGCACTGACACCAAATGCCGGCTGTGTGTAGTAGGCACTCAGGGACAGTAGTAACTAAGACCCTCACCTGGCTGGAGTCACAACAGCCAAGATGGGGCCCTGGGGTCTGACCCCAAGCCAATAGGGGTCTCCAGATGGCCACATGTCCCCAGCTACCCAGCCCACAGAAACAAGGCAGGTCCTAGTAACCCTGAGCTACCCCAGCACGCGGATGGACACGGGACCTTTCCCCATACCTGCCCCAGTGTGGAGCTCTGCACAACCCCCGAGCTGCCTCATTCCCACCGCTGCCATCAGCAACTCAAATCTGACAAGCTTAGGAGCTAGGAGCCCAATTCCCACTCTACTCAAGGGCTTCCCAACTCCGCGTGCATGTCTGTACTACCCAGAGGCCCACAGACCAGTCCAGTCTCACCTTCACCCCACCTGGAGATGCCAGGGAGCAGGCTGGGGCTGCCCTGGTGGAGGCCCTGAGGAGCCAGGCAGACACTAGCAAATTTCCAAGCCCCCAGGGAGGAGGCCCTCATGACATTGACACAGACTGACACCCTTACTTTCCACGCCAGTGAGGAGAGCAAGGGCCCAGAGAAGGAAAACGAATCTACAGCCTCAAACTGGACTCCCTGGGGCCGCGTCACCCTGGGGGATTCCCTGAACATCCCACAGGCGTCCCTCTCTCCATTTGGAAGCAGAGAGACGGGCGGGAGGGGAAAACACGCACACATGGTGTCTGGGACTCCTGCAATGCACAGCTGTTCTGGGGGGACTTCCTCCGATTGGGGGGTGCCAGCACCCACCGCCAGCTCTGCTTACAAGAAAGACTGCTACAGGGCCCTCACCCTCTTACCTTCCCCCCTTCCCAGCCACAGAGGACTCAGCAGTGCCACGCGGGGATTTATTCCAGTCACAGCTTCCAGAGAAACGCAACAATAAATTACATCATTAAATAAACTCCGGCTGGACCCTTCTGCCCCCTCCTCTCCACATCCTCCCCTAGGACCCTGTGAGGACTCGGGCTGGTCCAGCGCCTGCATTAGGGGAGACCCCCATCTCCCCTAATGAGCCTCAAGGGGTCCCGGCCCTGGTTCTCAGCCCCTGGTGCTCACTTGCCTGACCTTGACAGCTGGGCAGCTGCTAGTCAGCTGTCTCTAGTGGGTGCAGGGGACAGGGTGTGGAGGGCAAGGAGGGGGCAGCAGCCACCCCCCACCAGGCCAGTGTCGCTAGAGGTGTGTGGGGTTCTCCAGAGAGGGGTCCGTCTTAGTCATGTGCAAGACCACGGTGGGAGCCTTATAGTGGCAGTGCGTGCCACGGCCATAGCCCCCGGGGACCCGGCAGGCCTTGGCCCGGGCCCGGCCAGCTGCCATCTTGCGGTAGCACAGGCTCTGCCAGGTCTGGAAAGTTTTGGAGCTCCACACCCAGACGCCGCTGGTGATCCCCACCACCAGTGACATGAAGATTTTGAGCATGAAGACCGCCACGGTGGGCACCGAGCCCCCTGGCAGCGAGCAGTCCCTCCGGCCTCCGGGCCCCGCGGCCGCTGCGCATGGTTGCTCTGTGGCCCGAAGGCGCCAGAAGTCCATGTTGAGGCGTTCGTAGACATAGCAAACAATGACACAGGTGGCGGGCACCGTGTAGAGGATGGAGAAGACGCCGATCTTGACCATGAGCTTCTCCAGCTTCTCTGTGTTGGTGCCGCCCGTCTTCATGATCTTGCGGATGTGGAAGAGGGCCACGAAGCCGGTCAGGAGGAAACTACTGCCCAGCACCAGGTAGCCGGAAAGGGGCACCAGCACGAAGCCCGTGAGCGCCGCCGCATCCGTGCTGGCCACGTAGCAGAGCCCGGTCAGCTCATCCCCTGCCACCTTGCGCAGGGTCAGGATGACGATGGTCTTGAGCGCGGGCAGGCCCCAGGCAGCCATGTGGAAGTAGCTGCCGTGGGCCTCGATGGCCTCGTGGCCCCATTTCTTCCCGGCGGCCAGGAACCAGGTGAGCGTCAGGACCACCCACCAGAGCGAGCTGGCCATGCCGAAGTAGTACAGGAGCAAGAAGACCAGCGTGCACCCCGTGTTCTCCAGGCCCTCCTGGATCACGTAGAGCGCGCCTGCCTCCTGGTCACAGGCCACGCTCTGCGCTCCGGCCACCGCACGGATTAGGAAGGCCAGCGAGTAGACGTTGTAGCACATGGAGAGGAAGATGATGGGGCGCTCGGGGTACTGGAAGCGGTGGGGCTCCAGCAGGAAGGTGAGCACGGTGAAGGCGGTGGAGAAGAAGCACAGCGCCGACCACACGGCCATCCAGACCAGCGCGAAGTCCTTGTCGCGCCGGGACCAGAACACCTCGACGCCGGGCCCGCAGCGGGGTGCGCACGAGCGGCTCTTCTCCACGTACTGGAACTTCTCGGGGTTCTCACAGGTGCCACCGCCGCCAGCGCCCGGGCCCAGGTCTCCGGGAGGGCGCGCGGGCCGCGGCGCCACGGGCAGCATGCCCAGGCCCTTGTGGGGCTCCGCGGGGCCGGCCGTGGCGTTCTCGGGCGCCTCCATGCACAGCGCGTGCGGGTCGTTGCGCGTGGGCAGCCGAGCGCAGTCGAGCGAGTCGGGCCAGCCGAAATTGAACTGCTCCATGATGGGCGCGCAGCGCAGGCGCGCCTGCTCGCACATGGGCCGGCAGGCGGGAATGGGCGTCGAGACCTGGTCGGTGCACATGGGCGCGTAGAGCGAGCACAGGAAGAAGCGCAGGTGGCTGTGGCAGCCGTACTGCACCAGCGGCGCGAACTCCGCCAGCTCGGCGGCCGCCTCGCCCTGCGACGTGTGGCCCAGGAGGTTGGGCATGCGGGTCAGGTTGTAGCCGATGCCGCGGCACATGGGGATCTCCACCGCCTGGCACGGCGCAGCCCCGCGCCCGCGCTCCGGGTCGAAGCGGCCGATCTCCAGCGCCGCGCCGCCCGCCGCCAGCAGCTGCCACAGCAGCAGCGCCCCCCGCAGCGGCGCCACGGCCATCCCGGGCGGCCCGGGCCGAGGGCGGGAGCGCGGCCCCGGCTCACTCGGGCCGAGCGGTCCCGCGCCCCGGTGCCTGCCCGCCACGTCGCGGGGCGCGGGCCATCGCCGAGCCGCCCACGTGTGTCCGGGCGCCCTGGGCAGCGAGTGGGCAGCCGCCCGAGGGACAGAAGCCGCCGAGCCCGCCTAGCCGCCACCGCCGCTGCCACTGGAGCCGCCGTTGAGCCAGAGCCGGCGCAGCCTCCCGGGGCCGAGGCTACCAGCCCCCGGGGCGGGGCTCCGGGCGGACACGCCCAGGGACACGCCCCCTGCTGGGCTTTAAAGGCGCCGCGTCTGACAGCCACGCGGAGCGCGAGGTGGGGCCGGGCCCTGTGGGTGTCCGCCCGCTCGCCGTCCGCTTACACTCGGTTTCCTCCCTTCCCTTGCTGCCTGGGGGAGGCTGCGGGAAGTCCTCGTACCCACACTCTCATACTGGGTCGCCTCATTTTATTCTAGGAGGGAGACTTTTTTTTGAGACGGAGTTTTGCTCTTGTCGCTCAGGCTGGAGTGCAATGGCACGATCTCGGCTCACTGCAACCTCCGCCTCCCGGGTTCCAGCTATTATCCTGCCTCAGCCTCCCGAGTAGCTGGGATTACAGGCGCCCGCCGCCATGCCCTGCTAATTTTTTGTATTTTTAGTAGAGACGGGGTTTCACCATTTTGGCCAGGCTGGTCTCGAACTCCTGACCTCAGGTGATCCACCTGCCTCGGCCTCCCAAAGTGCTGGGATTAGAGGCATGAGCCACCGCATCCAGCTGGAAGACTTTTTATCTTTATTTTTAATTGTTATCTCTTTTTAGATACAGGATCTCTCTCCGTCGCCCAGGCTGGAGTCCAGTGGAATGACCATAGCTCACTGCAGCTTCCATCTCCCTGGCTCAAGCGACCTTCCCGCCTCAGCCACCAGAGTAGCTGGCATTACAGGTGGGCACCACCACTCCCGGCTAATCTTAGAATATTTTCTTAGAGACAGGGTCTCACTATGTTACCCAGGCTGGTCTTCAACTCCTGGGCTCAAGGGATGCTCCTGTCTCTGCCTCCCAAAGTGCTGGGATTACAGGAGTGCTCCACCGTGCCTGGCCAGGGGAGAC
Source organism: Macaca mulatta (assembly GCF_049350105.2). Taxonomy (NCBI): domain Eukaryota; kingdom Metazoa; phylum Chordata; class Mammalia; order Primates; family Cercopithecidae; genus Macaca; species Macaca mulatta. Next base: position 50,913,204 of record NC_133408.1, on the reverse strand, counting down.
CATTTCTAAGGCTTCCCACGCATGGCGTCTCTGCCTTGTGCTCAGTGGCAGCTCAAATGCAGCATCTGCCTCTCTCCTGGGTGTATGTGACTTGGGGCTCCTCTCTGAGCCTCAGCTTGCTTTTCTGTAATGCAGGCAGATAATCCTACAGTTAAAATCAACAGTTCTGCCAGGCACAGTGGCTCGCACCTGTAATCCCAGCACTTTGGGAGGCCGAGGCAGGAGGATCACTTGAGCTCAGGAGTCTGATATCAGCTTGGGCAACATAGTGAGACCTCGTCTCTAATAAAGAAAAAAAATAGCTTTTTATTTTTTTAAGATGGAGTTTCGCTCTTGTTGCCCAGGCTGGAGTGGCTGGAGTGCAGTGGTGCGATCTTGGCTCACTGCAACCTCCGCCTCCCGGGTTCACGCAATTCTCTTGCTTCAGCCTTAATAGCTGGGATTACAGGCGCACGCCATCACTCCTGGGTAATTTTTGTATTTTTAGTAGAGATGGGGTTTCACCATGTTGGCCAGGCTGGTCTCGAACTCCTGACCTCAGGTGATCCACCCACCTCGGCCTCCCAAAGTGTTGGGATTACAGGCATGAGCCATGGTGCCTGGCCTGAAAAAACAAAAAGGAAAAAAAAAAAGAAAGAAAATCAACAACTCACATGTTGGGCACCTGAATCTGATCAATCACACCGCACACTTGGCCTCATTGTATCTTCTCAGCAATCCAAGAATGCTACCCTATCCTTATTTCCCAGGTGGGGAAACAGGCTTAGAGAGGAATGACATACCCAAGGGCATAGAGCTACTAAGAATTCCATTTGTGATTGTCCGTTCTGGACCCCATACCCATTTCACAAGGCCACTGTGCTCCTCTGGGGAGTGGCGCCATCACCCTCTCACTTCTCTCTAGGCTGCCCCCTTGAGACCCCTGGGACCTGCTTAGAAACTGCCATGGTTCCTGGGTAGCTCTGTGGGTGAAATCCAAGTGCCACCGGCAGGCCACATAAGGGGCAAGGGGCCCTGGCCTTTAGAGAAGGCCAACCCCCTTTTGCCCATCTGTTCCTATTCCTTTGGCCTGGAAACACCCGGAGGACTCAGAATGTTTCACATGAGCACTTAGTACTGTTTCACTTGAGCACTTAGCACTGTTTCACATGAACATTTAGTACCGTTTCACGTGAGCACTTAGCACAGTTTCATGTGAGCACTTAGCACTGTTTCACATGAGCACTTAGCATTGTTTCACATGAGCACTTAGTACTGTTTGACGTGAGCACTTAGTACTGTTTCACATGAGCACTTAGGACTTTCACATGAGCACTTAGTACTGTTTGACATGAGCACTTAGTACTGTTTCACATGAGCACTTAGCACTGTTTCACACGAGCACTTAGTACCGTTTTGTTGTTTTTTTTTTGAGACACAGTCTCGCTCTGTCGCCCAGGCTGGAGTGCAGTGGCCGGATCTCAGCTCACTGCAAGCTCCGCCTCCCGGGTTTACGCCATTCTCCTGCCTCAGCCTCCCGAGTAGCTGGGACTACAGGCACCCGCCACCTCGCCCAGCTAGTTTTTTGTATTTTTTAGTAGAGACCGGGTTTCACCATGTTAGCCAGGATGGTCTCAATCTCCTGACCTCGTGATCCACCCGTCTCGGCCTCCCAAAGTGCTGGGATTACAGGCTCGAGCCACCGAGCCCGGCGAGTATTGTTTGATGTGAGCACTTAGTACTGTTTCACATGAACATTTAGTACCACTTCATGTGAGCACTTAGCACAGTTTCATGTGAGCACTTAGTACTGTTTCACACGAGCACTTAGCACTTAGCTAAGTCTCTGTGTGTGTGTGTCTCTGTGTGTGTGTGTGTGTGTCTCTGTGGGTGTGTCTCTGTGTGGGTGTGTTTGTGTGTCTGTGTGGATGTGTCTGTGTCTCTGTGTGTCTCTGTGAGTGTATGTGTGTGTGTATGTGTGTGTATGTGTCTCTGTGTGTGTATGTGTGTGTCTCTGTGTGTGTCTTAGTACTGTTTGACGTGAGCACTTAGTATTGTTTGACGTGAGCATTTAGCACTGTTTCACACGAGCACTTAGCACAGGGCTAGGCACCTGGCTGAGCTCAGAGATGGTGAGTGAATGAATGAGTGAGTAACTAGAACGGCAGGGAGGCACAGAAACTCACCAAGGACCTGCTGTGAGCCTCCTGGGCTCTGGGCCAGGGATTTTACAGTGATCATTTGTTCACCCTCATCACAGTGCTACAAGGAATCCCGTACCCGTTTTATAGATGAGAAGCTGAGGCTTAGCAAACGCAAAGTATTTGCCCAGGATTACACAGCTTGTAAGGGTCAAGATTGGCATCCAGGCTCCTGCATTGGAAGAGGCTGTTAACACCACCAGAGGCAGGGCACCAGCCCAGCCAGCCCAGCTCAGCCACACCTGCCCGCTGTAGAGCCTGGCCTGTGGTGGGAACTTGGGTAGGAGTCAGCAGTGGTGGTGGCAATGGTGAGAAAATGGGGCCATCATTTCCCACACATCCCTGTAATTAGTGTTCTGCTACCCTTAGAGCTGTGCTGGAGCAGGGAGGGGATCAGGCAGGGGACATGTCATCTCGGGCATACACACTCAGCCCCTCACTCTTCAAGAGGACCCGGGAGATGGGGCACCAAGGAGTTGCAGCCAGCCCTGTGTCCAGCACACGGTAGCACTCAGCCCCACGTGGGCCATGAGAGGTCCTGAAGTTCCCAAAGAGGTAAGGCAGGAGGAGTGTGGTACCTGTGACCCTGGGGGACCCAGGCTGGGCACCGTGGCTCAAGCCTGTAATCCCAGCACTTTGGGAGGCCAAGGTGGGAGAATTGCTTGAGCCCAGGAGTTTGAGACTAGCCTGGGCAACATAGCAAGACCCCACCATCTCTAAAACAAAAATAAACAAAAAATTCAGGGATGGTGGTATGCGCCTGTAGTCTCAGCTACTCGAGAGGTTGAGGCTGGAGAATCGCTTGAGCCTGGGAGGCTGCAGTGAGCTGTGATCACACCACTGCACTCCAGCCTGGGCAACGGAGTGAGACCCTATCTCTAGGAAAAAAAAAAAAAAGGGGGAGAGAGGGAGGGAGGGAGGAAGGAAGGAAGGAAGGAAAGAGGTAGGGGGGAGGGAGGGAGGGAGGGAAGGAAGGAAGGAAGCCAGCTTTGATCACCTGGGCAATGATAATGGAGGGTCCTAA